>NW_027315779.1:7873972-8291472 GCF_026437365.1 Eucyclogobius newberryi
GCTCAATTTACCGAATAATCTTGACGTTGGGATTTGAAGAGCACGTGATTTGACCCTTTTGACGGACTCTCAGTCACTTTTGTCTGCCTCTGTGCGTCAGTGTCGTGTTCTACCTCACTTTGGTTCAGCGCGCTCCGGCCGAGACCTTGACCAAATACTTTCCATAAAGAAAAACTCTATCCTCAATTTGACATCCAGACTAAATGTGTAAAAGCTCTTAGCATTTTTAGCAGGACTGCGGCTATAAATAATGCAACAGCAACGTGCACGTGAAAACCCTCAAGTTGTAATGAAGCACAATTATCCTTGAGAGAAGCAGCGATGACCATAAAAGACCAGAACTGTGCAAAGAATGCATCTTGATGGAGCGAATGCAAACTAGCTCAGGGTCATTTCAAACGAGCGTAAAATGGCAACCTCGTCTTTTAGTAGAACCTCAGCTAAAGCACTCGTCCGACTTAAGCCTTTTCCTTTCCCTTTGTCACGTGTTTTGTTAAATATGAGTTATATTGTCAAATCTCTGAAGGAATTTGTGCGTCCGTGCGACCAACAGAGCGCAGCGGTTTGGAGAAAATGAAGATGGATGTAAAAAAGGTGAAAAGAAGGGAAAAGGGAGGCCGTTTCGTGAGACGGGAAGATGTTTTGGCGGAGAAACAACAGACGAGGCCGAGGTTAATATGAAACAGAGCCACCAGCAAGGCACTGGCCCTATCTCGCAACGGTGATTTAGTCATTTGAATATAATGCAGGGCTAATCTCTTCACATCGAACTGGCCTTTACAACTTGGTGGTACAGACCTGTTAGATAGATATCGCAGTTGTCAAACCTACAGTCAAATCCTTACTTTTCCGTATTTTGTTTTAATCGTAACTTGTTTCTTATCAATAATGAGGCAACAGAACAATGATACAAATACTGTATTTTCCGGATTATAAGTCGCACCTTTTTTCATAGTTTTGGCCGGTTTGCAACTTAAACTTATATTTATACTTACACTTACACTCCGGAGCGACTTATATGTGATATTATTTGTTATTTTCACACTTGCAACCGCATTTCATACTCCAGTGCGACTTATATATACATTTGTCTTCTCTATTATGCATTTTTTGGCTGGTGCGACTTATACTCCGGAAAATACGGTACATTTTCTGGCAGATTTTTCATCACTGACAAATGTGTTTTGAGGTTTGAATAAGTTCCTCTTCTCTAATTAATTAGGTCGCCACTTTTCCATCACTTTATGGCAGGATTTGTTTTAAATGTCGGGCTCTTTCAGACGATCTAAAAAAAGCGATGGGGTTTCGGAGTGTTTATTTCATTCCTCGCTGAGCTGTTTTCCCAGTGAAACGTCCCAAACCAGCTCGTACGTGCCTCCCTGCTGTCAATGGCATACGATTAAGATGTATGGCAGGGAAGTGGAAAGAGCGAAAGAGGGAGGGCGCTTGCGGGACGGGGGCGATGCTTTGGCAGAGGAACAAAAGGCCGGGCTAATGATAACACGAGACCTTGAAAATGGGAACGCAGAGGAGTAAGAACTTCATCTCTTCAATCTCCATTCCTCCCTTGACCTCCCCAAGTGTTGTTTTTTTTTGCGTGTTTCGCCCGTGTCTCCCTCCCATTACGTCGTCTCCTGAGCGTGATCTTTCAGCACCCGATTACACACCAGCACTTGTTGTCTTTCATGTGGAGTTCACGGCTGGTAATGATTAGAAACATCAAACCGCCGAAGGGAGGCGGAGAGGGAGGACCAAAAGACTTCTGTTACTGCTATATTTGGAAGAAAGATTTATAACACAAACACAATCGTGAGAAAGGTTTGGACAATGAGCCGGATTTAAATAAAAAAACATATTGAGGATATCTGTTTCACACCGGACAGTCGGGCTTGGAGCTGATAGCACTTTTGAGTCGGTTTCGGAAAAGGAAAAGAAAGGAAAATGACTTCTCTTTAAAGTCATTTTGAATTTCCATTGACTTTTTATTGCAGGACAACAATAACTTCTCCCATTTTTTCCACAATTGCAAACTAGAATATTTAGAGGTGCTCTTTATATAACTATTTCTACTGTGAGTGTCACCTCTCCACAGAGTAGAGCCATCTGCAGAGGCTTTTTTGTGTTGAATTTGAAGTCACGATGCTGCACGTGGAGCCGGGCACGTGTGCACCCAGCAACACCCAGCGACACTCAGCGACACCCAGATAGTCTAAAGCAGGGGGTCCAAACTTTTTCCATTTTGAGACATGTACAGAGCAGAGCGCCCCAGACAACCCGGCAATATTGTATTTGTGGAATGACTGAATCATTCGAAATGTAGCATTTGACATAGTTTTGATGCCTCCACCTTTAATAAGACTTGAAACATTAATATTAGTTTGATATCATCAAAGTGCTTGAATTTGTCCAATTTTACAGTAAAAAGTACTACTTGTCTGTTGTTTGGACAAACTTAGCAGGAAGCCAAAGGGCCAAAAAAAAATTGGTCTAATGCCATATTGCGGAACATTCTAGCAAAAAGGTAATAACGTCTTCATTGAGACAAGCAGGTGACCTTGTAATTTACATCCTTCATTTTCAACCAGTTTTCCATTTTGTAGCGTCACGAGGAAAATTCAACATGAAAAATGTAAAAACAAAACGATCATCATGAAGGAAACAGACTGTAGCACGGATAATAGTCAACCCATTACCGTATTTTCCGCACTATCAGGCGCACTTAAAAGCCTTTAATTTTCTCAACAAACCCCCCCCCAAAAAACAGTGCGCCTTATATATGAAAAATGATTGAAAATAGACCATTCAATGACAGTGCATCTTATAATCCAGTGCGCCCTATAGTGAGGAAAATACGGTATATATAAATGTATCACATTTTTTCTAATAGAAAGTGTGATTTGGTGGTGTGCCGCGGAATCATTTCAACTCAGAAAAGTGACTCAACTGAAAGAATACTGAAAAAGTGCAACGTTATTTACTTGCAAAGAAATGTATTGTGTTGCATTTTAATATTACATTGGAGGGATTTGGTTCTGTAAACATTTAATTATATTCATGATAAACAAAACAGTGATGCGTGTTTTGGTCAAAGCGTCACGTTGTTTGGCGCCAGAGTCTCGTAGAAACATGTGGCACGCATCAGGAGCCAGTGTATCTACAAGCTGCATGCGACTGACACTAAAAGACTCCAGTTGTTTACACATTACCATCGCGCCGTTTACATTGACGATAACCCACAAACAAAATAATGGACTCTGGCGAACGCGCTCTTCAAATAAAGGCTGTGCGCGGCGGTGGCGAGCGCCGGGAGCAGCTGTGGACGTGCGGCCAAATCAAATTGAACTTTCTGTAATGGAATGATGCGGTCAGGAGTGGTAAGACGAGATGCACGGCCAATAAGTGACATGGAAGAGTGCAGTATATTATGATGAGCTTTTTAATGTGTTTATGAGCTTTAGCAGTGCTGTATTGAGTGTCCTGGCTCCGCCCACCTCTCTACTTTTCATTTAAATTTATACTAAAACAACATCTTGGTGATTTCACAAATGTCATGCAGCCTTTTTTTCAACATTAAATACATGCAAATGAAAATGTACTGCGAATGATTAGAAAGTGAATTCGATTATTAACACTTTTTTGATGGATTTAGTTCTGTTTTTTTTTTGTTTATTGAGAAAAATGTTATAAATATTTGTATTATTATTTAAAAAAAAAGGTATACAATGAACGAGATGCAAAGTAATGTTCTAAGTTGTAGCATATGTCTTCTCTAGAAATTTTAATCGATACATTTTTGCTACGTTTGTGATTAACAGAAAAGAGAATTGATTTACCACAACTCATCGTCTGTATCGTGCATTTCTGTCCCACATTTTCCTTTGAGAGATTGATTGCATTGAAAATCAAATCACAAATGCTGCAAACAACAAATCCCTGTAAAACCATTTAACATTGAGTCTCGACCTCTAACAATGTATTTGTGATGCTTATTTGTATTTCCTGCTCCTGTATTATGGTTTTAAATGTGACATAAATACTGATTTTACAACATAAATGTCAACTGCAATCGCAACATTTCACAGATTACTCCTCTCTCGTTCATCCCTGTACAACAATATTTCGCGTTTTATACCAAGAAAATAAATAACCCACACACAAACACACAAAGAACAACTAACCTGCCCCCCTTTCACATCAAACAGGGGCTCTTTGTTGAGGTGGATCCTGGGGGGTCGCCTTGTGTCTGGATGAAAACTAAAAGCAGGTTTAGTCTCCGATAAGAGCCGCGTTACTGGACGGGACGGTGGGCTCCAGCGGGACAAGACGGACAATGGGCATGACATCACCGCTCTGGACTCTGAGTGATAAGAAAGCCTTTGGGGATTACAGCGCTCGGACCCTTCCTCATCTAAAGCCCTCCCATGTGTCCACTATAACCCCGCTGTACAGATATGTGCGAACGCCGTCGTGACTGACAGCCAGACTAAATAGGAGAGGAATCAGCCCCGCCCGGGTTTACTTCAATATTTATAGCCGTTCAAAGCGAGACTCTAAAACTCCAGATGGGTGACATTGGCTTTATTGGACCTACAGGTCACGGGACGACGATCTGATGCCCGCACGTGCCACGGAGCGAGCCTGATGTGATGTATGTGATCACGGCAGGTACGCATACTCCAGCTTTAATACAGATAATGGGCCTAAGGTTTGGTTTTGAATGTAATTGACTGACATTTTAGCAGTTGGTGAAGGTCCTAAACGAGTAAAACCCATTTAACTTTATATTACAATTTCCCAGAATCTAGCTGCGACATGACACAAACACACAAAAATATGTAATCGGGCTAAATAAAACCTACTAGAAGTTTAATGAACAGTAACAGTTTAACACAGGTTACAGTAACGTGATTCATAACTTGTATTTGCCTCTTAATTGTACGCTCAAAACTGAAATGCTGACCCTATTTGAATATTACCATTTTCCTTTTCATTCTTCTGCTGATCCAAAGAACATAGTTTCATAATTACATTCTTTATTTTATTTTGTGCGAGCATTTTTTTTCCGTTTGAATGAAATAATATGTGTCATATGTTTTCCAATACAATCCTCAACAAACACAATAATTAGTGGAAAATGCCACGAAGCCAAGTCAATGACCCTTGTTCTGTAATCAAACAGACATTTTGTGCTTAATGAGGCAAAACGCTTTCACAGGTTTGACAGGCAACACAACACGTCTGCTTTGTGTCCCAAAAACACAACTTTTGAGAGAATCTAAAACACGAACCTTGTTATTTGGCTTCAGATTTGAAAGAAAACCGTAATTACACCGAGTATAACGCAGCACAAATGAGGAACTGTCGTCATGTCTAAGAAGATGAAATGACAGTGTCTCAAGGGACTTTCTTACCAAAGGAGACACGCTGCTTCCTCTGCAAATATTTAATCCACCACGTTTCTGCAGCGAAATTCCCAGATCCGTGTGTGGATTAAATATAACTGCTCTGAATGTTCGTGGTTATTCCAATGAAAACAAATCCCAGCGCAGCGACTTTGTTCTGCGTTTCCTCTTGGAGTTTAAACCGGGACGCCACAGGGTTTTGGTGCCCGCTCACACCACCGACATGCATTTTAATAATAACTTGTTGAAAGAAATGGTACATTTGAGCATAATTGGTTGTACTTGGATGTTGCAAATTTATCTTGAATGTGGGAAAGAGGTTCAGCTGCAAAATCAAGCTTATTTAAAGGGGAAATGTCATTAAAACTTGACTTTATTGAGCGTTTAACCTTACAACGGTGTTTCCTCATCATCAGTTTACTCACGGTTGTGTTTTGATTGATTTATGCATATTTGAGTAGTCCTGTATTGTCCTGCAGCTGAAGCTCGAGAACTCAGAACATTCCTGTTTTCACCTACCCCGCATCTCCACCCACATCTCTGTGCTTACTTGTAACTGTTTAAAAACTCAGAGTGATACACAAAGGGTTCTGAAATGTCACGTAGCCACTTTTCACAAATAAAAACGCACGCACATGACAATCGGTTGCTTGCTACACTGAGCGGGACCCCATTTTACATTAATATTGACTTTTACAATGAACAAAATGTAAAATGACATATATCAATATAACATGTCATTGTAGTGTATCCTTTAAACGCAGGTATTTTCTCTTCACGTGCATCTGACATTACAATACCTTCTCAATATTTAGTACACTACAGATTATAGAAGACAGATCAATATAGATTTGTAAATGGAATGAACAATTGTAGTAATTTGATGTGTTTTCTATACCCTAACTGGAAAATAGTAGATATGAGCCAGAATTGTACCGGCAACACTCGAAACTGGAGCTATTTTCCTTCAATTTGCCAGTTATATCTTAGTGAATTTGCCAATGACGTTGAGGCTACTTGGTCAGTCTGAGCCTCACTGTCGTATTGATCGTGACACATGTGAGCGGAGAGTAAAAGCCCGGATCAATAAAGCCTGAGTCAAGAGAATCTTTTATGCTTCAGCAGCTGAAACCAGACTGCCAAAGACCCTCCCGAGATACATGGTTAACAAAAAAACAGGAATAAAAGTATGTGAGAGCAACTTTGATCCGCGACATAGTACAATCTGCGCGCTATCTCACTGTTTACATTCTGCGCTTGAGTCAGTGCTGATAAAGATGAGGCTCGACAGTCTTCAAATAAACACAAGCGGCGGTGCTATTACGTCGAGGTGTTTGGACAAGTATTTCCAACCTGGAGACAATGTGAGAAGTCTGGTGTCGCGCTGCCGTGAGCTGTTTTGCAAATATAGTTATGCAAAATGTACTGCACACGCAAAACGGCGCCGCTTTGTCATGTTTGGACAGCGGGTTTTGGGCCATTGAAGCACATTAGTGAATACAATATGGATTTTAATTCTTCTAAGGATTGTAGATTTATTTTTTTATTCAAACAAGTGTAGGAATTAACACAAATATATAGTTATTGGGAATTTGAAACATGAGAAAAAGAGCTCTAA
This sequence comes from Eucyclogobius newberryi, assembly GCF_026437365.1. NCBI lineage: Eukaryota > Metazoa > Chordata > Actinopteri > Gobiiformes > Gobiidae > Eucyclogobius > Eucyclogobius newberryi. The sequence continues at coordinate 7,880,993 of NW_027315779.1, forward strand.
CATGGTTAGTGTAGCATTTTGAAGCACAGCACTGACTAAAGTATACACAACACATTTACATAACCAGAATAAAAGTTGATTTTGATGTAAAGGAACTGGTTTTTAATACCAAAACGATTCAAATAAACACTCATTTGAATGGTAGAAGGCAATTTTCAACGCAAAATAACAGTAGTTTCTTTCATATTTCCATGTGGTCTTGTATTAGCTCTAAAACAATTCTTTAAAAAAAATCTGAAATGATTAAACTTGGGTTAGGGTTAGGGTTAGGGTTAGGGTACAAATGTATTTGTAGTAGTATTTGTTCCAGTTTATTCAGTCACGTTGCTGAGAGGTCGGTCTGGGTGAGAACATTTTAAAAGCTATGAATATTTCAAAGCATGTCCTCTTTTGAACTGCACAACTTAAGATGAAACTGCTTTACAGATGGAAGCTTTTACGTCGAGCCTTGTACTCTATTACCATCTGCACCCCGTGGCAAAGTCCACATAAATCTCTAAAGTATTCTCCACTGACATGTTTTCAACTGAAACTAAATCACGCCTGTGAAAAGTAAATCCGATTTAGTCCGTGTAAACATTTATACTTTATCTCCGCCCGTGTAAACCAGCTTGTACTTTAGTGGGAGGTTCACACTAATAATGCTGAGTGTGTTTAATGGGACAGGATTAGTTACAGTGATATAAAAACTCTACTTACAATGAAGTTATGTGATTATTAAATGTATTTAAAGGTACACAATGAAAAGAGTCTGGAAATCGCTTGGTTTCATGGATACGAAATGTGTGCTTGTTATAGAATATGCGGTTTATTTGGCACAGCTTGAAATAAATGAATTTGTCAATCAATCTCTGTAGAATCAAACGAATGACACCTCAGGCCAAGTTACAGGTCAGATCTGTGGAGACGAGAGGCGAGCGCCCTTGGTATTTTTGAACCCTAAAAACACCTGTAATTGAAATAATGCCTATGTTTTATACCGTTGTATGTTGGAACATTCCTGGGTCTACCAGCAGGAAAGTCACTAAATGCACCTTTAATTATTTGAAAGAGGCTGTGCTCATCTTTAAAAACCTTCAAGTTAAAACAGACAGCATGTTTTTTATCAATGAAAATAATGTCTTGTGGATTTTATTAAGGAGGGATGGAATAATAATTTGATTGCTGTGAAATGGCTTTTGAAAACATTAACGTACAAACAATAAACTGCGAGCCTTCGATTCATTTATTTTTTGCAATGAAGATGTTGAGCTTAATGTCATTCAAACAGTTTATTGTGAAGCCCTTTATTTATTAAAAGCCCAGAGATATTATCCCCAAAAACAAGACATTTGCATTTTAATTCTACCACAGCCGTAGCTGCATTCACGGCTATTGTTAACCACCGAGTGCGACTGAAAGCTATTGTGCCGTTAGCTCCACGTGTGAATCTATAACGTGTGATTAAATCAATGTCAGGCCGAAAGTTCAAAGGTCAACCTCACTTCCATCTGGGCCTCTCTCTAACCGCTGACCCCTGGAGACCGGCCTCAAGTGTGCGTGTGCGCAACAGGTCAACCGTGATGGAAATAAATGAAAGTGTGACCGAGTGGGCGGCGAGAACACCTGTTGTCTTTGTGCGGGAAAAAAACACCAAAAACAGACACATTCGCATAACGCGGGCTCAAAAGGAAAGGTAATTGCATTGATATTGCAATAGACAAGCTTTTGAGATCAAGATTACTTTGAAAAATTGAGGACGAGCACACTAAAGAAGGTTTAAGACGTGTTTTGTCTTCCAGATCTGTGTTTTCGGCGTCACTTCTTGTCACCGTGCACTTCCTGGGGCCCGTGACTCCCGGGATGTGATCATAGTGAACAAAAGTGGCCCTCAGGTTTCAGGCTACAGCATCAAGAGGAGTTTATCTAAATCATTCCTTACAAAGATAACATCCAGGGCAGCATTTATGACTGTTGAACATCTACAAGCAACGCAATCACCCGTAACATCTCCATGGAGACAAGAGGGTGATGAGAAGTTACGCAGTGCATCTTTAAGAGTTTTAAACCATTACGTGACTTCATAACGATGAGTGCCTTAGAACGTCATACATCAGTTAATCTCTGTGTCTCTTTAAACTGTGAATACTGGAAAATTGCCAAAAATATGGTGTTATTGGAAGATCCTAAGAAATACTTCAATGGAAACACAACAAAATACCAACTGTAGTGGAGTTTAGATGTATTAATAGCTGAATTTTGTATGAAAATGACAAACTACATTGTACATCAATTACAAGATTTGTGCAGATGAAATCCAAGTTCACGTATTGTGGCAAAATATTTCTACTAATACAGTAAATCTTTCTTATACGATTTCTCTATATAAATATTCAAGGATTCATTTTATTTTTACATATAGTACATGGTTTGGACCTACATGATGATAAAACTGTCCAATAGCTCATTTGTGACAGGTTGTAGTAGTAAAAGGCAGCTCAGATAAATGGATTAGTTCATGACCGCGGCGTGAACTGCAGCGGGAGTCAGGCCCGGGGCAGCGCCTCTGTTTGTGTTAATGCTCATTAGTGCAGCGGTCAGCGGCCATCATCACGCTAAACGCAGTTAGACCAGTTAGATTAGGGAACAGACTATTTCTAAAGGCTAAAGTTTACGACCTTATGACATGTGGCATAAGAGCATCTTCTATTTGCAGAAAGTTGAGACAAGTACACACACAAATGATTGTAAAACTGTAGGTCTGCTCCACACATACATTTTTATGATTTATTGTGGTTATTGTGGGTGCTTAAAAGGAAAGCAGTTAGTTAGCATCTCCGACGGAAGAAGACGTTTAATAAAGGAATAAAATGTTCAATTTAGTGTTTTTGTTTCTTTTTTTGTGCGTGGTGATGTGAAGATTATTTGGTTAATCGTGATTATACAGGTCACAATATAATCCTGAAAATATATTCCTGTTTAGTCCATTCAGCAAAGTTATAAATCATGCGTAAAGTACTTTTAGATTTGTTTTTTTATGTGACTTTGTAATTACTTTTTCATTCAGACCGTTTCATATGATAACACTGCCAAAGAATGAAGAGCCACTAGACTAGAATGAAAAGAAATAAAGAATCTCACGGTGCCAAAAATGGTGAATAATCATGAAATCGTGCTGTTTCTTCTCACAATAATCGCAACGCCGCTCGTGATGATGGATTGTGAAGGTTTCTGCCATCAAACACAACACAGACGAACCATGACACTTAAAAACAAACACTTTAAGGCCTCAAATGACCTTTGTGCAGAGGTAATACGCTGCAAAGAAGTAGCTTATCTTTGTCGAATTAATTTCCTGACTCTGCGCAGGCGAGCGGAAACCGAGAAATAGGGAAGAAATTTGGTCCTGATTCTAAAAGCACCTGTAAAATCAGGCTTTGGTCGGGTCCAAATCTCTCTCCCTCTCTCTCTCTCTCTTTCTCCATCGCTCCTACATTCTCAGGCGTTCACAGAAAAGCGAGCCAAGTCATTTTCTGGATAAACCGCTCTGTCTCGAGTCACTTCTAAATCATTCCCGTTGTCCTGCTTTCATCCTGCCCTCATGGTCGGAGCTCATGTGTTCCTTTCAGGGAGGATTAAAGCTAATTGTTGCGCCGTGTGGGTCGCTAACTTTCCCCTTCACTCGCCACCGATTTCCGAGCACAAACAATAGCGTAGAAGAGTTTCTGCGGACGGCCTGAGCAGCGGGGAACTGATCAGATTAAAGCGAGCACCAAAGGACTCGTAAAAAAACAAAAATACACTTTACAAAAGAGGCGAGCGAGCATTGTAAATGAACATCCATGTGGTATGAGCTCCAAAACAGCTCCACGGGCCGACCGAGCCAAGTGGAATGTCCAAGAAAAACAGAGCGGGCAGCCGTGATGCAACCCGAGGGTCAGAGCGGTGGCCAACTCCCGCCGTGAGCGAATCAGAGGAAGAGAAGAGAGACAAGCGAAGGGAAACGCTTCATACGACTGAAACAAAGAGAGCTTTAAATCTGCAACACTCCCACACGTTGTCCAACACAGCACGAGGAAAATCATGTGTTGTGTTCATTCATTTGGCAATTTGCTTTTCTAATTCAGTCTTTGATGGTGCACATTTGTTTGTCTCAGCCATAATGTTTCATCATGCTTAAGAACATATGTTTCTTTATTTTTTTGATCAAAACAGAAGCAAAAGTTTGTGTTTACATTATACACACACTTACAAATATACAAGTTACCTTACAGAACATTTAAAGATTAAGTATTACATTTTTAACCTTAATAACATACATTATATGGTCAGTCAAACAACGTTCTTGATTGGACTGTGAACATTTCTTATTGAATATAAGTATCGCCAGAAGAAGTATCTTTTTACACCTTCTGGGAGAGTATTTAATCAAGCTTCAGACATTATTTGAAGTACTTTATCATAAGCAAGGTCATTACATTTCCTAAGAGTTGCATGACAGGTGCTTTGCCGGGGGAAGGTTCCACACTATGGCATTTAACGGCTGATTTTTATCTTTTTAATCCAATGTGTTTAGAGTCAACCCCACTTTGTGCGTTCTGATGTTTTTTTGCATGTTTAATACAGAGAGTAAAACCTGGAATATTAAACATGTATTATCAGAGCACGTTACATTGCATTTGTAAACCTCACAATGACATAACATTTATCTCATGCACGACTAGAACTGTTTCATTCACTGGCCCCTCGGGAGTGAACTCAATATCCTTCCAGCACATTTGACCAGAGTCCAACCTGGTAAACTTGTAATTCAATATGACGCAGATAAATTCACTAATACTCAATTTATTTTCTCTTTAAGGCACTTCGAAATCCCCAACTCACTCAACACTTAGAATATAGTTACCAAATAACGCGCCACCCGTCCGGAAAAGGTTAAGGAACGTTCCAAAACACACCGGGTCCCACAAAGAGAGAGGCCTTAAATCAGCCGGACGTCCACACTTCATCAGTCTGAGCTTTAACACAAACACTGAGCACGCGGCACAGACGAGCCACAAACTGCTCCATTGTCTGCTATAAAAATAATACACTGTCCATTTTTAAATGCTTTGGACTGTTATTTTACCAACTGAAGGGAAATGAAAGTCCTAATTACTTGAACAGCGGCGGCGAGGCACTGATAAACTGGAACGAAGATGAATTTATACGCGGAACAGACTTGGGGATTTAACAAAAAAAAAGAGTGAAATAATGAGACTGTGTGGATCTGAATGGTCTTTTCTTTCCTCGTCGGACCGTCTCGTCTCCTATCTCCACTGCAGCCTTCACTCGCTGCTGAATAATTACCTCTGACGTCAGGGAGCAAAACTTCAGTTTACTGATTACTCCACGGCTTAAAGTGCAGCTTCATTTTAGAGCAATGACAGACGGGAAACGGTAAATGGCGAGCACAGAGTCGACAGTGTGGTTACTGTTGCGACACACAAGACAGGTTTTGTGTGTTTTTATGGTTATTTATATTATATTGAGCTTATTTTTGTTTTTTTACATCCTTTACATCCTTGCAATTCAACAGATAATCCTATTCCTATCAAAATATTTCAATTATAGTGTTATAGCACAAGCTAGAGCAATGACTATTGTTAATATAGCTGTTTCAAAGTACCAAATACAAATTTCACTGCAAATAATTGTGTGAAAAGTGTTGTACATAAAATAGCTCTATATACACTGTCTCGTGCACATCTCTCGTAACTGTGGGGCTGAATGGCTTGAGAAAAGGAGATTCCACAGCAGCGAGAGGTGATGACATGACTCTTCAGTGTTTGGTACAGTTCACAGTCAGTGCAGTGGAAACGATAGGATCAGACGCACGGGGGAAGAAAATGAAATAGCTAAAAGAAGTGGAGAGACGCTCTGAATCGTAATTCAAGACCAGCAGATAAACAAAATGAAAGCGCTTTCTTGCTGAAACTTCTTTTTTGAAATTGTATCTGTCCGTGTGACATTGGAGGGACCGAGGGGGGAGGGAGATTAGCACAAAGTCACGGGGTGCGGACCTCCAACACTGAGTCAGGAGACAGAAGGAGAGAAAGAGGGAGAAAAGAGGGAAAGAAAGAGGTGCTGAGTAAGACGCACTAAAGCTCGCGGTAACGGGAAAACGAAGGGGTCCCAGCGCTCACATGACCAGTCACACCGCAACTGCAGGGTCTAAGCGACGGGGCAGATTACTGCAAAGATCAAAGCTGTATTTTAAACATGGCGCAGAACAGAGGGGGCAATTAAAGAGGCAGAAAGCAGTGGCACACAACACTTTCTTGTGGCATTCACCTGTTTCGCTCTTTCACTGTTGTAAAAATGAAGAAAACAAGGGAAAAAAACAAGAATTGCCACAGCTTTCGCGCCTCGTTTAGCGCTACAGTTTATGCCGGTCCTTCTGATCTCATTGTGCACCTGCTCGAACAGATTTGCATGTTTTTTTCCTCCCCACGACCCCCACGTTCGCCTATCATCGGCTGCCAAACCCGCTCTCTCCTCTGTCTGCGTTTCCATACCGTTTTTAGTGTATTTGCTTGACCTCTGCGCGCTGTCCCATAATGTTATTCTCCTCTACCCCCCTCCACGGGCTCAGATGGCCCCTTAGCCAGCACCGGTGTGAGCGTGGGGGTCACATTCAGCCGCCTCAGCACTAACAAAGAAGAGGAGCGTAGACAAATAATCCAACTGCAGAAAAAGGAAGAGGTTTGAAGAGACATGGGGCTCCTATTGGTTTTCTCTTCCATTACTGCTCTTTGTGTTGACTCTGCACACAGCTACGCCCTGTGGATGGAGCCTTTAAAGACTGCTGCGCCGTCCACGCTCATATATGTAGGATAAGACAAGTATTATAAGCACAAACATCATTTTTATTGGACAAATATGCAAAGAATTAGTGCTTGTGAATGTAGAGCTACCTTTGGTTTTGATAAAGAGACTACACTTTACACTTTACTGGTTGATTATAGATTCAATTTGAAGGGGTTAATATTTTTGTCTTTCTACTAGTGTACTTTTTTGTTATTTTTCTGTACTATTGTAGAAAAAACGAATACATTTGTACAGAAAACTTGTATAGATACAAAACTAACTACTAACTAAGTGTTTCATCCTGCTATTTGTTTATTACAGCTCATGTTTTTTTTTTTCACAATGTTGTACATTTAGAGCACCGGTAGCTTTTAGAGTACATTTAGAGTAGCTAATCATAGTTTATTGTTATTGCATTAGTGGCATAAAGCAGGTTCGTAATATCATTTATCGTCTATATTTTCTTCAACAAATTCTAGCGCTTGAACATTTGTTATTGTGACTTAAATGGCAAAATGAATAGATTACAATGATGTGATGGACCGCTGTGACCAGGCAGCGCTCGCCTGACCAGCCTTCATGTCGGACCGGACGTAGCCGCTGGTGGTGGACCTGTCCAAAGGCTGAATGTCCCTCCAGGGTCTTTTAACTGCAGAGCGGGGGAAGCACCGGCGATGCAGCCGAACAGCAGCTGCCCGGAAGGTGGCAACAACACCCCCTGTACATGTCGATCTTAAACACATTGCTCCCTGCAGGTCTCGTCAAAACAGGCCTGTCAGAAGCGCTTAGCGAGTGGCCATCAACGTACAATGGCGCCTTGTGTGCAGCAAACTGAGGCAGAATGTCCCTTAGCTGGCTCTATACCTGATCCTTTCTTCACCTTTCACTTCCTCTCTGACTTCCTCCAGCCACCTCAGCCTCCCCTTCTCCCATCCTCTTCACACTGACACCACGTTTATTGATGTTGTGTCCCCAATGGGCAGATTTCGACAGCATGTGCAGTATTCGTTTACTGCGTGAGAGTCGAATGTGGAGAGCCTCGCTAATTGTGTTAGAAATGTGTTGCATCGTTTTCATTACTTCATAAAGTTGGACCAACGAGATTCTGACACAATGTTGTAATAAATGCATCAGATTACCAAGTTGTTGTTAATTGTTGTTTTAGTTGGTCTTTTAGATTAATAGTTTTGGCAAATGCATCTCTATGTGAACGACATTTTGCAGCAACAAAGCAGATTTTGTCAGTAATATTTTTGGGTTTTAATCCTGAGCGCAGTTGCCACATCTCAATTATTAAAGTAAAACATCCAAAAACATGCCAACCTACACTGTAAAATGTCCTGTAAACCACAGTAAAATCTAACACAGTAGATCTGCCACAGTAAAATCTAAAGGTCCTGGTTTGAGCCTAGTTTAGTCCAGACTTGGTTTGCTCCGGTCCAGGATTAGGTCTAAATATTGATGTGATGTTTGAGCTTAATTCCAAATAGTGGATGAAAGAATTAAAGATTGTCTGTCATACATTCAGCTAATTTGTACACTTGCCATATCAGTCGCTACTGTGCGCTTTCCATAATCAATCTACTCCATTAACAAACTCCATTTGGCTTTACTGTGCTTTTTTTAGCTGGTTCCTGGGGCAATCTTTGTTTATCCGGTCAATAGCATAATTAGCACTTTCTTTATGTTCTCTATTCAACACAGGAAAAAGTATGTTTCTTCCTTTGCAGTAGCAGTTGTTTAAAACCTTTGGCAGAAACACAAACGCCTGTAACATTTTATTACGGCGACATTCTCCCCCACACCTACGTTTACGTGCTTGTTTATAGTTGAATTTGCACGTGACTTCATCCTACACAAATGCACACAGTAACAGCAAGAAGCACAATAAAAAAAGTCAGTAAAAAAGCGCTTTAATTCCTCTCTAGCTCACATCACAGCCAGATCGTGTTATCCTCGGTGTTCTGTGCAGTGCAGTGCCAGCCTCTGCCCCTTTGTTCTGATGGAGGTGAGACCCTGCACGTGACCACCACCGGGGGCAGTGCAGTCAGGCTAATCGCTCTCACAAGGACAAGAAAACTGCAACGGAAAATGGCACCAACGAGTAATAAAGATCACGAGTAGGGCTGTCAATTATGCGTACGTTTGGGGGGTTTTAATCGAGAAGTCTACAGTCATTTGTCAGTTGTAGTTTAGTGCAGAGAATCAAAGAGATTATGGAAAAATGTGGCTATTTTTTATGTTAAATGGCACTGCGTTAAAAACTGATAGACATTATTTTGTTTTTGACAAGACAAAATATCATCAAATACAAATCTGAGATCGTTCAATATGAGGCACTTTGTTTTGACCTCGTCGCTCAGCCCTATTTCGAAGTGTTTCTTCTATTAAGTATTCCATGTTCAAGCTTATAAACCACTGGATACACGTGGATAACACAGCAACATTAAATCATATTTGTTACATCTTTATTTAAGTTACATCATCTCCCGTTTTAGGACAGATCGTGACTCATTTGGCCACGATTTGATCTACAACTGAATCTTTTTCTACAACAACACTCCAGGACGAATGGCGGATCACACCCACTTTTACGACTTTATTCAACAGAATGAAAGGAACAGTTTTACTTTATGTGTACCTACAGTTTACTCCTTTGATTCTATGAGCAGTGTCTATTCAGATGATTCAAACAAAATCAATTACTGATCCTATATTTACAATACAGTATGCCAAGCTGTCTGATTGCACATTATGGAAATTTGTACAATTAGAGTCAATCAGTGCATCGATGCTACGGCTGTTTTCAATGACCGAGTTTGCCAAAGATGATGAAACACGCAACTTCTTTGACAACATTCAACAATAAAATACCATTGCTCCACAGCCCTGGCACCGGAGTCAGTTTTGGATGGAAAGCAGGAGTAGATCAAGTTGTCAGCGCCGCAGCCCATCTCCCACAATGCACCGCGCTGCTGTGCTAAACAAGGCTCAGGGCCAGGTGGAGCCGATGGCTTCCCAGGTCTACACGAGGCTCCTGCCATGACTTAATAATCCAGCAGTGATGAAACACAGATAAGAAGACTGCGGTGAAACAACTGCCTAACTTGGACTTGGACTGAACAGATCAGAGAGCAGATCCCCTACTGCGGACCACCCCCATCCCGTCATAGACCACCAGTGTCCTTTGATCCACGATGACCCAGAGATGGTCAATAATCCTCCTTAAAACCCACCTTCTAAAACCTCCAATATGGACAGAGTAATTTCAGAGATATGTCGAAACAAATGTGCCATCACTTTCATTTAAAGATCTGATTTTCATCAATAATACACTTTTTTTGTAAATATTCTCTATCCAGAAGCCTTCAATCGCCATAATTCAATTTTATTTAATGATAATGTGTTTAAAAAGTCTCAATGTACAAAGAACTAGTCATTTTATTAGTCGACTACTAAATAAAACCATTGTTAGTGACAGCCTTAATATCTAAGTTACAAGCCAAGTAATACACTATTATATAAGAATATAACTCTTATGTTAGAACTATATATTAATGTTTCTTTTACATATTTTGCCACTCAAAACACACATTAATAAAATACTGTATATTGATATAACGTTTTACTTAAAATACTTGAAGTCATATGCAACTTAACACGGTTCCACAGCTTTTAAAAGTACGACAAAGGAGCCACTGTTGCCATTGAGGTGTAACATTTGATTTCTGTGGTACATTTAAACTGTAAATGTCACCTGTACGCTCCAGAGGTCAGATGTAACGGACAAAACACTGCTTCTCGTGCTCCTTTAGTTTATATAAGGAACTCACCCTGATTTCCTCGAACTGATTTTTGCCATATGCACATTCTTGTATCTTTGAGACCGGACGCCACTGTGTAAGATGGTGTTTGAACTCAGACAGGAAGTGATGCGATAAGACAGGAAGCTGGCTCTATTGTTGGAAATAAAGGAGGAAGCAGTGGCCTGGGATGATACGACAAGAAACTGTTCAAAAACTACGCCAAAAGGAGACCAAGGAGATGTACGCACCAAAATACACAACCTTAACCTAACAGTGGCTATAGCGACTGTTTATGGTAGTAAATTACCACATTTAAATGCAAATAACTGTTTAATAATGTACTTGCTTAAAAATAATGTTGTAATTAATTGAAATTAATTTATTTATGCAACAGGAAATGTGTTGAACCATGTGATTTAGGTATTCAATGCAGTAATCCAAGTCACCAGAAATATTCAAAACCATAAAACAAAACGCCAACACATCTTAAAACAGTCCATAATCATAAAAACTGTAATGACTCAATCCAATCTCAAATGACATGTGTTTGAGTCCAGTTAAGACGCATTGATAATGATTTTAACTAATTGCATTTCGTCATTGCTTTTTGCCTTTAAACCGTTGTAAATCCGGCACAAAAAAACACAGCATCTCGACACAGCCGTGGCTTATTCTGCGGACACACATTTCACAGCTCTCCTTCACACTTTCAATCAAAGCTTTTTACAGTATTGCCCAGGGCAACGCACGCATATAAAACACAGCAGCCTTAAGTCTCAAGAACATTTAATTTACACGTCGACGCTGACGCCTGAACGTCTGAGCGTCCTAAAGTCTCTGTGGCAGACGCGGAGGTGAGGACTGTAGCTCAAGGTAACGCGACTGTGAGACCTTATTACGAACAAGGACAAAAGGACGCTTGTCAATCACACACATATTTAATGTTGTTCCCGCAGTGACATTGGAACATTCTTTTCAAACTTTCGAGCCACTTTTAAATTCGACCCAGTTATTGTCTTGGGTGAACTCAATCTAGTCCTGGATCAGATTTGAATTTGGGGATGATAGGGACGGTCTTGAACGATATCTGAGAAAAGCAGATGTATAATGACAAGAAAAACATAAAAAAAAAAAAAAAATATGTAGGGCCAAAGTTGTGAACGGGATTGAACAATTTATTTATAATCAATTATTTCAAAAATCGTGGATCTAATCTCGTTCCGTCCTTACACTGTCCGAGTTTAGCGCATCAGTTATATTATTTGAGTAATCTTTATATACATATTTAGGAACCACTTTGTCATAACTATACATTAATTTCTCTTAACAAAGTGTGAACAAAGAGTTAATTAATAATGAACATATTGTTTATTAGGCATGATTCAGGTTTAACAGTATTTAAGATTGTAGGAATTAGGGTTAGATTATTAGCTAATAATACCCATATTTATTACTTCAATTTATGTGTTATTATTTTGTATTGTATTTTCACTTAAACTTGCAGAGACCTGATTCTGTACCTAAGACGTTGTTGGATCCAGGGTTTCTTTTGGTCATGGACTTTCGGCGCGTTCACACTGGAACTAAACTCAGACTGAACCTGGAACTAAACCTGGATTAGACCAGGATTAAACCAGGAACACAATCAGTCTACATCAGGACTAAACTGGGTTCAAATCAGGACCAAACCAGGACAAGTCTTAATCTCAAGTCATTTATCTTCTAAAAATACATTTCTTTCTTGGTTCCTTGGTTTAGTTAAAGGCGGTATGGACGATTTTTGGAAAATGTAATGTCCCCTGAAGTAAAACAAGCTCTACCAATAAGCGCTCCGTTGAAATTTCCCCATGTGGGACAATAAAGGAATATCTTATAAACAAACGCACGTGTGTGTTGTATCGGTCCGCACGGGGGAGTGCGCATGCGCACTTCCGCCTGCGTTCTCAAATCGCCAAAAAATCGTCCATACCACCTTTAATGATGGGTTGTGAAAAACAGAAGTCATAAACTGTCATGAACTGACTGAAAAGACTATTTCAGGTTAATTAATGTAATATAATAGAATGGTATTATTCCATCTGGACAGGATTAAGCCGATTAGTGGTTGTGATATGTCAATTTTGATTATTGGTAGAGCTTGTTTTACTTCAGGGGACATTACATTTTCACATTGACTCAGGGTAAAATAACACATGATATGCGATATATAGCATAAAGCTGTCTCCTACATGCGAGTGCTCTGTCATATTTAGTCTGGGTAAAAGGTATTAGCATTAGCGGCGCTGTTTGATTAAGTCTATATGGCCAAAACAGATGTGCAACTCCGTAATGACCCACGTTATTTTCATCTCAACGTAAGTCTAGGGAGGTCTTTAACTCTTTATTATGGACTGGCCTGGTCCGACTGGTGCAGGGCCATTTTCCCCTTCTCAATCCCAGACGCCTCGTACTGTACTCGACGTCCCCATGTCAAGAGTCACTAAAAGAAGTGAGTTACGTCGTTTGGAGGTTTTTTCACTGTTATTTTTGAAAAGGCTCAATGCTTTTTTGTTGCTTTTTCAATGTATCCACACCATAAAGTCAGTAAATTCAATAAAAAGAGATTATACTAGCAATCGTTCATCAAGTGTATCTGCAACAGGAAAGAACAGGCCTCATAAGCATTTAAATTAAGTCATTTTCTCATATGTAACACTTTAATTTCCTTGTTTTAGTTCAGCCTCAGTCCCACCCAGACTTTAAACAATTTGAGGAAACTTGGGTGTCGATCAAACACGCCACAGAATTCGAGAAGGCTTCATAATGTCGTAACGGCTGCAGCGGTTGTAGCGGATAATGTTGTTTATAGGTTATTGCTACTGTGGAAGACCCTCGACTCCACTCGTCTGATGAATGGCACTGCAATGTTTGAACTTGGAAAGAGGTGGAAGCCGTCGATTGTGTTTTGTTCTGTTACCAAAAGCTCATTTTAGCCATGGGAAAATCATGCAAGGAAAAAAATGATTCTGCACAATACAGAAGGCTACGCTTTTGAACGTACGAATTGGAGAAGAATTTTGAGAAAAAACATTGCAGCTTATTATAGTGCAAACCCGAAAACAGACAAAATAACTGGAATTCGTGACAAAAATGTGGAACAGTGGCAAATCTTTTATCATCACAGCATCAGAGCCGAACACAGCGGAGCAGGTTGATTTGTCACTACAATTCTATGCGGCAAAAATATGAAAGTCCCTTGTGCCATTCCAGGTAATGGCTTCCAGAGAGCTGAAGTGCAGAGATATTAGCAAATGTTAATCCTCATGCCAAGGTCACAGTCTTTTTGAACTAAGACGGTAAAACTACCCAAAGCATTCGGCGCTTTGAAGATGTCTGGATCATTAAAGTTGGTTTCTTAAATTGTGCCGTAGTCGCATCGGGACGAGATCAATGGGGCTGTAAATGTTTCAGCGCTGGCTTTACAGAGGGCGTAAATTATTGAAAGGATGGAGTGAAACACAAGCTCGGAGCGTGGATGACTATGTTGTGGAGGGAAAGGAGGACTCAGCGTTACAAAGAGCCTTATCGGTTATTCTACACGGCGACGCTTGTACGGACCTGACAGGCACCAACCATTAGAAGAGTCCGAGGCAATTCGACGATCGCTTCATTACTTTGCGTTTTCCAAGCTTTTAGTAACCTATAAGAAAAAACTGTATGATACACATCCAATCATGAAAAATGTCGGTTGTAAAATTAGAAGCAAAACGATGTGATGTGTAATAAATTGCATTAGAATCGCACTGTAATATTTCAACTTTTCATGCCAGGTCAACAGTCTCAAACCAACAAATAGTATGTACTTCATCACTGCATGGTAGTGTGGAGATTTTTGAACTGTATTTAAAAGAACTACCGGTATGTAGTCAGAGGTGGGCAAAATATTTAAGAAAAAATAGAGCAAAAAAAGTATTAAGAGTTGGATTTACATAATATCGTTGGAATTATTGTCAGGATTTTGTCACTATTGCCCCGTCCTATGTAGTTGTAGTTTATTTTTATTCTTATTATTTCGGCCAAGACTTTGAGGTTTTGTTGCAGTCTGAAAGAACAACCAGACAGGTCTCCCCGACAGCGCTGTAACAGCAAGAGTCTGCGTAAATCTTCACTGGAGATGATCAATTACATTTTATTTACAAAAGCATATCCCAAATGCTGTGAGCACTGGGACTATGAGACATGGCTCCTCCTTTGTGCACTTAGACACACTCAACGCAGGCTCCACGTGATTTAAAGAATTGTATATAAAGCCATGAACTCCAGCCCAAACAACTGTAAAGATAAATGGTATAATAGTTCAGGCCTGGAGGCTGAGGCCGGATCAAGTGTCTGTTGTAAAGAAGAAGCAGTTCAAGTTGATTTAATAGATGATGTTTATGGGTTTCTGTATGTTTAGGAACTTGATCTGTGCAGGACAGGAAGCACAGGAAAGATGAGGAGACGAGACATTTAAATGTGTGCTTCTGCTTTTATAGGTCACAATATTGAAAAAAGTAGGACATGTTCATGTTTAAAGTCTCACGCTTTAACACATTTTGCATTACACATAATGTCCAAGTAGATGTTTATTAAAATGTGCATCATCTGTTTACTTATTTTAAAACCAAACCTACAGCGTTTACATGGCATTTGGAACCACAGATATTTAATTCATCAAAGCTTGTGCTATTCTTAACACAATGAGTATCAGACAATTATACTATGTCAATTCAACAGAAATATGTTAAAATGTGTTTTTAAACATATCAATCAAGGTTCACATGACACGCACATGTGAAATGTCTGTACAATTCATCACAAATGTGCGTAATACCCCCCCATTTGAAATTGTACAACATCATTATTTGCAGCTTTTTTACTATAAATTATACACTTGACATTAAATTTGTGCTTATCTTCAAAACAGCATGCATTATATGTTATACATTTCAATGTGTCCACCTCTAAAAATGAATATTTTGAATCAATTTGCAAACTACTCAAATTCATATTGTTGCTTATGCTAGCACAGCCTTTCTCTTGAACAAGTAGAAAGCATAAATGTACATAATTAGCGTGTTTACACAGCATTTAGTGGTCAGTGTACTACGCGGTCAGAACGCTCCTGCCCAATCAGCTCCTAATTACTGTGTAACGTTTCACTCCAACAAAACAAACAGTCGTGGGGTAATCTGGGCCTTATGTAACAAGCGTTTGGTGTGGAGGCCTCTCTCCTGTACGTACAGTACTGGAACCGACAGATGGCTCGGGGTCCCAGCTCAGCACCTTGCGTGACTCCTGCTCCCCCCAAGACTTTGCCCCGAGCCCAGACCTTAACCTAATCAGAATGAATGGAAGAACCAGATGTGCACGTGTGTATATTTACCTACAGTACATCTGCTCAAAGTGCTGGAGGCGACGGGGCCTGGCCCCGTGTACAGTGAAGGAGTTGAACTGAGGTTGTTGAATCTAAGCTGGAGATTTGTCCACATGTGTTTGTCTTTACGCCTGTGGTGCTCAAACCTTTTTAGTAGAAACTGGTGGGTTCAATGTGACTCCAATAGACAATATTAAGGGTGCACTATATTGTATGTCGCAGTGGAACATTCCAGGCAAAGCCGTCACATCTCCAAAGAGACAAGATGATACACCTGACACGATAATACATTTTACACTTTATTACAACAGAAAATACCACACTAAACGGTAATATTGAAACTACTTAATGCCACTGGAACAATAACTATTTTTGAATGTACAATATCATTAAAAACACATGATTAGCAAACAATAAATGGCAGAATAATACTTAAGTAATCGGTTACATAAATATATTTAGATATAATATATTCTAGAGATGTAGAGAAATGTTATTCTACAACAAAGAGTTAACAACAATTCCCCCACTTTTGCAAAGAAAATGCACATTGTTCCATCTGTTATTTATTGTCCATATAGCAATTATCATGTCAGGCCAAGTCACCTATAAGTAAGGATCAAATACAAGGACTCAACACACAAATACAACAAAATAATTGAATACAAGTTATATGCATATGATTGCATATTGAAAACAATCAGTCAAACATACAGTATTTTATGTTTTATAAGGCTGAAAACCTCAATGTTTCCAAGCTTAAGTAAACATATTTTTGGACAATTTTGTGGGAATTGTCTTCCCTTTCGCAACTGTTTTGATTCTGGCAAAAGCACAAGCACCAGTATCAATTCAACACAGTGACAAAGATGGACATTTACCAAAAGAAAACATGCCAGAAATGACCTTCTGCCCAGTACTTACAGCGTCCAATAAGAGTATACACCTTTCACATTCAAAGCTGAATCAAAACAGAATACAAAATCTTCTCAATAGAAAGTCTACATTTGAAAACCAGCACTTTACGCAATCAATCTTTTCCACTGTCCTCCAATTTAACCCAGCAGCCGCCACTCGTACCAAATTCAGGGCAGCAATTTGGCTAATTTCCTGACTCACCAAGCGGGCGACCTGCGCTGAAACGTACGCCAGATGGAGAGAGTGCCACGTTGAGATCATTGTTGATAATTTACTTTTCCCACAGTTCAAATATAACGCAAAATGAAGGAACATGTGGCGGGTTCGGGGGCGTCCGCGCGCAGACCTCGTGTGATTGCTTCCGAGCGCGGAGAGACGAAAATTAAGACGAGAAGAACGGCCAAACGCTTGACTACTTATCGCAAATTAGCTTTTACTTTGAAGGAAAATGCCCTCTTTGAGAAACACGCTGTGACTTCAAAGCGCGTGTGCGAAAACGCTTATACCACTAAAGATACAGGGCCACAATCCAAATCCCATTATGAAGATATTCCGAGATGGAGACAACTGCGCCAACGTAGTTAAACGCGGGTTTGACATGAGCCAGGACGTGTCTCGCGTGAGTACAGTCGATGTTACTGATCAAGACATCCCAAGTACATGAGCTCTGACCCTAGCCTCACAAAACCTTCAGGGAAACGCTACAAAGCCCTTACGAGTGCACTTGATGTCCTAAAGGTCTTTTGCATGTTATAATTTATATCTTTTACATTAGAACGTAATCTCCAAACTTATGGCAGGTTGTAACTGGGTTATAAGGTTGAAAGATACATCTCAATCACATCAAAAGACACAGTATTAGATGTATCATTCAAAGTACAACTATTTTTACAACACGGTGGAAGTGGTTTGAGGACCAGCTCAAAAAATAAGACGGTAATTTTGGCGGGATCAGCGTCAAAAGAGTTGAGACGAGACAACAAAATGCACGGGAAAGCGACTGAAGCGAGCGTGTGCTTTGTGGCAGTGTTGGGAGGTTTTATTCTCATGCACTTTTATGGTTAGTATTAAGGTATCGAGACAAGTGAACAGACACAGACAGAGAAAGCGCTCCACAGTAAATCACAATTATGGCTCTCTTTGAAACTGGCCATACGAAAAGAGCGGGGAGTTTGGTTTAATAGCGCAGATTAAATCTCTATAGCTGGACCATAAAGTGAGTATATCAGTGTTTCCATAGGTCTGCTACAGCTACCAGCTCAGGTTACATATGTCCTGGCTCCGAGTCGGCCGGGATAACCAAAGCTGACGCCTTAGATCCTTTTTGGGTTCGGCGGGCAAGAAGCGTGTCCTAAACTGTGGCGCGCAGACCAAAATAACGTTTTTTCTGATGTTTAAATCATGCATTTGAAAACAAGGAGTTAAAAGTAGAGGTCAGAGTTGTCTAAGAGTCAAGGAGGTGTAGAGTCGTGTTGTTAATTATTTTAAATTTGACCTGAAAAAAGATCTTTACTTTGTGATAAAGCAAAGAGCAAATCACTGTCAAAGTCTCCCAGGTTCATGCAAGAAGTTTAAAATAGTTCTGAAACACTTCCAACTTTGTCATAAAATACTGAATACTAAAACTGCAAAGCCTGCAGGATGGTTTTGCCATCTGGGTTCCTTGCACAGTGTAACAGAGCAGTCTTCATAATAATGATATAAAGATACCATAGGAACGTGTGTAACTTTTACATATCAACTAATGCCATACAAAAGTGACATATTGTATAATAGATCCTGACAAATCCATTAAAACATTCGCTAATATTCAGCATTAATCAGTGTCGACAAAGCACTGGGAAACACTTGCACGTCAGTGGCCGGTTCTTTCCACATACCATCACATATTTCTCTGTTTGTCGGACATAAATATGAATTTTGGATGGAGACTGTGGCTGTGCCCTGAGGACAGAGCTGTCAGCTGTAATTCTGCTCCAGCAGAGGAGATCTAAATGAAGCTTTGTCTTTCCTACCTGACAAACCTGAGGAACCTGAGGAACCCTAGGAACCCGAGGAACCTGAGGAACCCGAGGAACCTGAGGAACCCGAGGTGCTTTGACCATTAGATTGTGGTGAAGAGTAGGACATGCAAACTACAACTGTTCTCACTCAGTATCGAACACCTGACCTTCTGTTCTGTGGAGAGTTAAGTGGATGATACTACTACTACTTCTACTACTACTACTGCTCCTGCTACTACTACTTCTACTACTACTACTGCTCCTGCTACTACTACTACTACTACTGCTCCTGCTACAACTACTACTACTACTGCTACTGCTACTGCTCCTGCTACTACTACTACTACTACTACTACTACTACTACTACTACTACTACTGCTACTGCTACTACTACTACTGCTACTGCTCCTACTACTACTACTACTACAACTACTACTACTACTACTACTACTACTGCTCCTGCTCCTGCAACTACTACTACTACTACTTCTACTACTGCTACTACTGCTACTACTGCTACTACTACTGCTACTGCTCCTGCTACAACAACAACTACTACTACTACTGCTCCTGCTCCTGCAACTACTACTACTACTACTACTACTACTACTAATACTATAACTACTACTACCAATTGAGTTTGACCTATTAAAAAATGTTTGAAAAGCACTTCAACTTAATTCACCTTAATAATGCTTGAACAAAAACTTAATTAACAATGAAAAAATGGTTTATGAAGAATGATTTCAGCTTGGTAACTACATAAAGAGAGTTATGATGTGTTCCATTCACACTCGGAGGTAAGAACCTCAGGCCTGAAGTGACATTTTCTCAGATTGTCTGTGTTCCAGTAGTGAAGTTGTAAAAACTATGAGCAATACACCACAGTTTATGAGCTGTAATGACTCAAATCAAATCATAAAAACCAGGAAAGTCTGATCAACCGAAAGGTCGACCCAAGTACGTCAATTCATGAAACTGAACAGAGCTTTTTGTATGTGTTTGTTGACATTGGCACAACAGAGCGCATCTTTATAACAGCAAAGGCTCAGTGGCTGCACAGGAGCAGTTCACAGACAATAGAGCAACTAAATGGAAAATAACACACGTACTGTTCATATTTTATCTATCTAATGTTCAAATACAAGGCGTAGTCGAGATATAAAGCTGTTCCAGTGTGAATTCACGAGTCGGAACCCGGAAAACCCAACTTCTGAGGAACTGGAACGCAGCATTAGCCCGAATTATTCCTAATAAACTGTTTGTTGATTATGAATTAAGTTTTTGTTCACGCTCTATCAAGGCGATAAAAGCAAACGTATCCACCCACCGCTGTCAGCATCACCAGTCAAATGTGCAGAAAGTCAAACCCGTGCCTAACATACAGTACCATTTATATGCATTTTTCGACGCAAACCAACCATTAAATTGAAAGGGCTTTGTAAATACGTGCGAGTATATAGGGTCAGCAGTGTCGGGGAAAGAGGCAGGTTGCACACCGAGCACAAACGTCCAAAAAGCGGTGACTGACTGATTTATAGGGGGAATAATTGCCTCCTGTTTCTTGGCTGTGAGCTCTGCGTGTGCATGTTTATACTATGTGTACAGTTAACACTCGGCTGCTGCGTATGTTAATGCAGACCACCAGCTCTGAGGTGGCCCTGGGCACAAAATGCATACGAGGGGCAGAATTGGAAAAAGGGAAAGTCGGGGAGCGCCTCCACCAAGGAATGTACTTTACTTTGCAATTGTAAAGTCGTTACGTTTATTATATGGCCTTTACCTTAGCTTGGGTGTCAAGTTTTTTTTTTTTAATAATCATAGTAAAGAGTTAGATTAAAATGTTGTATATATTGTTTGTTTTATTTAGTCTTTGACAGTACTGCTTAAGTAATGAGGGGATTGTGTGTGTTACTGTCTGTTGACTCAATGCGTCTGATTTAGGGCTCGACTTAAATGCTTTTGGATGTATTGCGGGCTGAAAATACAGGCAATCTCCCAGACCGCCGAGCTGTGGAGAGGACTTATTCATCAAACCCGGTCTTGTGAAGAGGCGGATCAGACTACAGCCCCCTAAATCACCTGTATAAAAACGGGGGTGAGAAAAAGACTAAATCACTTTATTACATGGTGCACAGGCGGAGCGGCGCTGGAGCCAAGACTAAAACCAAAAAGGAAAAGAAAGAGAAATGTGCGGTTAGGAAAAAACGGAAAGCTCTCCTCCAAAAATAGTACGACGATGTTTTGTTTTTCCAAATGAATAGAACTGAGGTACACCGAAAATAATGACCGTTTTCCTGGTACTAAGATGGATTTGTTTCATCGGATTTTCTTTAACTCCGTGATCTGCGCAGTGCAATTGTAGCCAGAAAAGAGAGCCTCCACCTGTTTAAGAAATCCTAAACGAGGGTCTGATTGGATGCCAAGGTCAAGTTTAAGCTTCCTTTTCTGAATTTGAACCAATAAAAGCCGCTTTGAATCCTAAGCCCTCATTATGTGCCCGAGCAGCAGGAGGACATTAACAAAGCGAAATGGAACTTCCTAAAGAAAAAAACGTCCCGGGACCATTCATGGAGGGACAAGCCGAATTCACCCCTCACTGTGTGAAGTATGAAGCTCTGAGCGGCCCAGACAATGTAACAGCCACTTCACTACAAGACGGGCAGATTCAAGGACAACCGGGGGAGGAAATGTTACAGAATGGGGTTTTAGAAAGAGGGAAGAACCGTTTTATGTCTGAGCGCCATTTTACGCATTTCAGAATAATTTGAGTTACTTTCACGCATTTAGATAGCTACACATAGGAAAGAGCTAGTTTAGATACAATTAGGGCTTAACAATTAATCTTTGTCAAATATAAGGGTTACAAAAATATGTCTTAAGCAAATCTATATCTTTATGAAAAAAACCCTCTAACCTTGAAGTTTAAACCTTTACAAACTTGTTTAACAGGCAATATTTCAGTATTCTGATGTGTTTAAATTGTGCACTTTGAACTGAATCTTTATTTAAAAATGTACATCCCAAAAATAATTGCAAAAAAAGTGCATTTACATGTTTTCCCCCCAAATAAACGTGCAGCCCTATAACTACAATACACCCGGCTGAATGCAAAATACTATATACGTCTAGTGTTAACAGCGCGCCTCGTCCCACATGATGACGATGGATGGACGTGTCGGCGGTGAATATAGGAGCAGAATGCAGCACATATAAACAGTCTCACACAGGTCTGTCCTAACACTAATAACATCATGGAGTCCTCTATAGTGTCAGCTACACTCCAGCACCTCCAGGACACTGTGAGCTGATGGTTCCCAGATGAGGGGGGCCCCATCCATCCTCACGCACTTTGTCACGGAGCTTTATCTCTACACCAGTGCGGCTGCGTGTGCTGACACTCACATGTGCAGAAAGCTTTTAGGCAAGTGCGAAAAACAAATAAATGGTCATTTAAAAAAATCTCAGAAACCTTTGTATGTAAAGCTGGATAACTTTCTGGACCACACTGTGAGATACACATTGAAAACGACATCACTTTTTGTTTTTTGTCTCTTTTTTTTGTGTCCATGTGTTTCAGGCTATGGCAATCACGCAATTCTAATATTTCTGTATTCTGTGGTGCAATTTGGGTTGATGAAATTGGATTGGATTGGATTCAATGGGAAAAGGAAGCCTGAAACCTACAAACAGAAGAGAATTCAAATTATAATCAGATCTGAATCAGAATTCTTCATTGATCCTCAAGGGAAATGATTCAGTCGCTGCAGCTCCAAATAAATATATACAGTAAAACACAATAGAAGCCTCCACATGAAAACTATAACAAAAGTGGTAATATAAAAAGGTATCTTGCCTTGCCAGCGGTCATTATCCCCCCATTGTTTTATTTTCTTTTTAAATAATTTGTGCATTTTATACTTGCAATCTTTCTTGGGTCAACCCTTCGGTAAAAGCATGGCCAGTCCTGCAGCCCCACGTGTGCTACGATGCATGTTCCAGTGCGTGTGGATGGGGGGAGGGCTTGTGTTCCTAAAGCAAGCAAACCCCTCCTATATTCTACCATTTCTCAGCGCTGGCAGCTGGCATATGTGCGTCCCATTCAAGTCGAGTGACATGTTTAATTTGACAATTAAGAAAACAAAGGGCCCCATTTAGAGGCTCCGTTGGGGGCTGTACAGACTGCGTGTGGAGGTGTGCGCGCTTCAATACTCTGTACTTCAAAATCTGGACAGCGTTGGTTCAGATAATAGGAAAACAAAAGGCACGATAAATGGTCGCCATGAATTGACTTGATTCTAAGTCAATCCATTTTCACAGCGCACACGTGAGATCTGGCCTTGTGTTTATGGGAAGAATGTTAGCTTAAAGTAGCTTAAAGCAGAACGGATTCAAAGATGAAAGAAATAAAACTCACAAACGGTATTTTGTTTCTGGCTCGCATCAAGAACTCACATTGTGTCAAGGTTAAGTTGGCAAGACATAAATGTGAAACACACAGCAACTATTTCAATCTGTTTATTTAGCTACGAGGATAGTAAAGTTATAATTCAAGCATTACAATATTGTTTATTTGGACCAGGTTAAATAAATAAAATAAAATAGTTTCATGCGAGCGTCATCGCCCGTACAGACTTTTTAGATTCTCCTAGATGCCACTTTTAAACACAAACTGCCATGTTTTAGGATTATAAATGTTTTTTCCATTCCAATTGAATTACAGTAGACCTTGAGTAACCTCGATCAAAATAAATGTTTGGATGTGCCAGAGCCATTTCTCCCAAAGCCGTTGGGTGGTTCTACCTTTCTTCACATGTGCAGCTCCAAAACAATCCATAACCATTTCCTTATCCGTGGCACATGACCCACGCAGCATCAATAACCTCACAGTTTACAGTTAATATCACACCGAATTCATCATTTTTATCTGCTGGTTGCTAAGTGTTCGGGTGCCAAGCCATGCACGTCGCCTCCCTTTCACTAACTTTATTTGTTTGAAATTGCACTCGAAGCCCTTTAACCCTTTTCCACTTGGCTTTGCCCGGCTCACCATCTCCATCATGTCTTATCAGGGGATCCACCACCATTCCCCTTGTCTACACCCCCTTGTCTACCCCCATCCTCCCTCCCCGCCCTCGTCCATCCGCCATTTTGTCCTGAGAGTCCAGTTGCCATGGTTACGGCAATTGTAAAGCGTCGCCCATCAAGCCCCCCGCCCGCCTCCACCCCGGGCACGCATATCCAAACGCACGCTTCTGCTCGTGCTATCTGTGCGGAGTAATGGAGGCGATCCTTCACAGAGCCCAGGGTTCATGAGGAAAGTGTCGGCCCAGTAAGACAAACATGACACCGCTCTCTCCCCGACACCAGTGAAAAATATCCAAGCAGCAAAGACTCCTTTTCCAGGAGAAGGGAGCAGCAGGAATCAACTACAGCTCTCAGACGATGAGGGCTAAAGCTGATCAATGCTAATGAATAACTTTATTTGGTGATTATGAACAAAAAAAAATGTTAATAGGTCTGCACAATTTGTCAAAACAATGTCAATATTAAGTCAAGACATAAACATTCATACAGAATTAGACCTGAGTGGTTTAGGGACCACATATCTATCCTTAAGGCACGTTCACACTTTTTTACTCGTACTGAGCCCATGTTAGACCGGATGTAGACTTATTTTGGTCCTGTTCAAGTCTTTGTTTAGTCCTGAGCTTGTCCAGGTTGGATTTTTGGTTTAGTCCCAATTT
Source organism: Eucyclogobius newberryi (assembly GCF_026437365.1). NCBI lineage: Eukaryota > Metazoa > Chordata > Actinopteri > Gobiiformes > Gobiidae > Eucyclogobius > Eucyclogobius newberryi. The sequence goes on from NW_027315779.1 coordinate 7,905,691, forward strand.
GAGTGGTTATTTAGCTGTATTCAAGTGTATGAACAAAAGCACCTATCGCTAATAATGCTAATAGACTATTAAGAGGAAGAAAATGCATAACTGCATACTTACAGTACAATATGGTCATAGACAAAAAATATATGTATTAATAAGTACATTTTCCAATAGTTATGCATTAATATGTGACCCCTAAACTTGTGTCCAAGACCAAATGCACATATAGCTACAGTAAGACTACTAAAACATACTATTGGGCTATTCAGGACATTATTTCTACAAAGGAGATTTCTTTTTGAGACAGAATTTGATTCAAACGCACAACTTTTACTTTTTAATATGTTTTCTTAAACTGTTCATGGCCAATCGGAACAAAAGACACAGTGCTGGTGGCTGTCTGCCCGCCACAGGGCAGCGCTAGCCAATTCTCCACTGCACTGCTCCACTTTTCATTAACGTGCAGTGGGTAATGTTCTGGACGCGGTAGAACGGGAGTAAGAAAGCTTGTCTGTTTCAAGGGCAGACAGATGGAGGTGAGGCCACATAAACTACACACACACACACAGACACAGACACAGACACAGACACGCACAGACACACACACACACGCACACACACGCACACAGACACGCACGCACACACATACACACACACACACACACAGATACACGAACACACACACAAACGCACACACAAACACGCAGATACACGCACATGCACACACACGCACACACACACACACACACACACACACACACAAACACACACACACACAAACACACACACAAACACGCAGATACACGCACATGCACACACACACGCACACACACACACACACACACACACACACATGCACACACACACATATATGTACAGAACCAAAATGGTGATAAATTGGTCAGGCTCCACCTCCTCTGGTTTCCTCCTTCGCTCATTGTCATAGTAACGGCTCCACCTCTGCTGCACCCGCCTCACACATGCTGTTGCAGTGTCAGGCCTGTCTCCTTTTCTGCAGTTTCTCCCTCAATGAAATCATCTTTCATTTGTGCCCGTACTAAATGACTATTATTATTAATGAGAAGTATGAGTGTTACTGTTTAGTGGTGGCACACTGACCTAATTCTCATGCTGTTTAGTGGCATCCATGAATCCTCAAGCATGCAATTATAAATAGTTTATGGAAATTGCAAACAGACCACAGTTTTGATGATAGTTCCTCACCCACAAGGAAATGAAAGTGTGGAAAAGTGTTATTACAAGCCTAGTAATATCGGCAGGAGTAATTGTTGCCTATTTTACATTTACCGGTAATTAGAGGGGATAAATTAAACAAAATTAACCGTATTAAATCAATGTTTACTAAAAGTTAGTAAAAGTTGTATTTAGATTGGTTTGTTTCATGGTGCAAGTGCTGGAAAATTCCTGTTTTCACCTACCCCCTATCCCTGCACACATCCCTGTACTTTGCTGCGATTATATTCAAAACTGAGCGCCACTTTCAACTGCTCGTTACAATGAAACGTCATTATGACGAGGCGGAGCTCATGAGCAGGAAGTCAATGGACCTGTTTCTATTACCGTGCCGTTTTAGACTAATATTGCAGTTTACAATGAACAAAATAACTGTCTACTTATGTTACTGTTCAATACTGAGTAGCTGTAAAAAAACACACAATATGTTTCCTTAAAAGTCTTTCTTTTTTTAGATCTGGAACAGGTCTATTTCGGTCACGTACAAGCTCGTCTATTGTGTTTAGGTGACCCACAGAAATGCAGAAAATGTCCCTTCTTCCAGCCTCACATGCTAATGCTAATATACTTGTTATCGTTGGATAGTCTTGCACAAAAGTCCCAGATGTTTTGAACGAGCTAACACGCCAACCCGGTGCTCTTCATTATCCCATTGATTTCGCTGCACGCCTCGTTACGACAAACAGTAGAGTATACATCGAGCATTAACCAGTCTCGTCTGTGCCACACTCCCGGGATCTCTTCTCTCTCTGCAGCTGGTCGGCATGAAAGCAACGGTTTAAAGATAAGCAACGAGAGAAGCCTTTAGATGGAGGAACATTAGCGGTTGCTTTTTGATTTTGGTATTAAGATCTCCGGCACTTTCTCTGTAATCAAGCGGTGTAATCACGCCGTGCAGCCGGTCAAAGCAGGCCAAATGAGATAGTTGGAACGCGTGCATGTGAATCAGACGGCACTCGCAGCTCTCTAAACGGACATTTCCCAGAAGGGAGTCGAGTCGTAGCCAAAACACAAGCACGGCAAGAGACACAGAGGCGGGGAGACACTTGCGATCGTAGCATTAACAATTTACGAAGAGATGAATGTTTTTGGAGAGCGGCGAACGCGTCTGTGCAACATCTCGCGATTTTACCGAGTTAACAGGCCTTTTGCTACGACTGTAGAGGAAATTCTTGGTCCAAAAACAACCCCTAAGTATTAATAAACAACATATTTAATAGAAAGGTAGATTAAACTGTCCGGTCATTACTAAAACTCCGGCAAACTCACTAATTTCTGCTGTTGTGTTCTTATAATTGTAATAAAATAAAGATTGAAGGATTACTGGCCTACATTTCTGACATGAAACTAGTAGATTTCGTAGAAGTTTGCGCTGAACTGACACCCACACGAGCTGTAGTCACTTTTAATATGACCGTTTCACCAACTGAGCTTATTCCTTTACTCATTTACAAGAGAAAAGTCGGGCACTGCAGCTTTAATAAAAATCACACATGTTTTGGTCCATTGGCACGAACCAAACGAGAATTTCCCAAATTATGTTTTTGGAAATGTTCACAGAGAACCACAATTCAGACCCACTCACACAGCCTACAGCGCTCAGCATCAGAACTTTCCATTTAAGCTCAGAGAAACGCAGCTACTGTCAGAGCAGCTAACCTTTCATTGTTGTGGTTCCCTCTGTTGAAAGCCACAATTTTCCCTCTCGATGTGTCACAATAACTGAGCAGATTTACTCGAAAATGCGCGGGTCGTCCTCACGGTTTAATCTCAGTCCCCAAACTGAGAAATCGAGAGAATAATAAGCCTTTTTGACGGACAACGTAAGAATTCTGTCATTTACAAATGGCTTCACGTCTTCGATCCACATCTATAGGGGCCGCGGGATGAGTCTCGCTGAAATTCCCCGTCACTGAAACGACTGCACTTCCCTCCGCATCTCCCGGTGCAGTTCGTAAAATAATCTAGTGGCACTTTTCTCGCCGAACACAAGACAGACGTGTTATTTCAAAACCAGATTTATTCCCGGCAGCACAGGACTTCCTTGACACACACCGGGGTATGTTTAGCCGCCGTAAATCTCGAGGCCCGACCGAAAACCGCACATCTGAACCCGAGCCGCGAGCGCCAGAGATGTTAGCTCTCCCTAAAATGACATTAAATCTGACACATCCTCGCTCCAAAGGTTAAGTCGCTAATGCAGTCCGAACGGGATGATTTAGCTAACCTCAGCCGACACCTGCGGCCCGAGCCAAACGTCTGCGAATGTACTCGTACGAGAGGTTAAGCAAACAGGGGCCACTACTGTTACATGTCAGCGGGATTCAGACCAGGCTCGACGCAGGTCCAACACAAACAGCGAACGTGCACTGACTTTGAGGCATGTTTGAGACACTGACAGAGCTGACACGGTTCATTAACGTTAGGGACAGCGTCGGGACGGAGGTGGTTAGGCGCTGGTTACACTCGGGCCGTATGAAAATAACATATTCCCTAAATCTATATTGTCACATTAAACAATTCTATACATTTATCTTCTGCGGTTGGGCTTGTTTGGAGTCACGGGCGGCTGAAACTGATCCCAGAAAGCTCAGCCATGGACACTGGCTATTGTGCCCTGGCTGACTCGGGGATAAACTGAGATTTTTTTCAGATGGTCAGCGCCGCTTGTCTCTGTTTTTGAGCTGTTTATGGATTTGTGTGATCGGTCGTTTTTTGTGACAACTTGTTGATTTGAGTATTTTATCTTTCGGATAAACATAGCAATTTGTGATTCTGGCTGCGTCACTGTGTTTGTGAATGTGTTTAATTGTTTAGTCAGTGATAAATAAGGTTTTTGTTTTCACGTTTTTGCGTGTATGATAGAATTAGACCGATAATCACATCCAAACATAGAAAAGGTTTAAGTTGTATACACTATGTTGCATCTCAAAACTATGCATTTTCCAACTTGATATTATATGATATTATTTCTTCTATATAAATGTAAATAGAAGGTAATAAAGCGTTTTCTACCACTTTTGGCACTTTAAAACACAGGACCAACTTCCACAGACGTTCGTACACCAGTATGTGCAGATACTGAAGACATAGGAACGGGTATCGACCTACTGACCTTCAGGTGACAGGGCTGACACTCTTCCTACTGATTTTAAATGTATTCGTTAGCTTGACTGTCACAGGTGCACTTTGGTCGCAAACCACATGATCCAAACTAAAGCTAAAATAAAAGTTCTAGTTTGATTTCAGCGCTTTAAACAATCCCAGTTTTTAACCTGCTCTCAAAATTAATGCATTTGTGCCAATATTTGGTTTGGACCACCCAACTTTGCATGTTAATCACCGTCTTGCCAGCTGGTGTCACCTTGGACAGAGAGACGAGAGAGAGCAGACTCGGCAAAAGCTAGCACTTGTCAGAATAATTGAAACGGCGCTCTAAGCTTCATCTTAATCCACTCATTAATGTAATGTTGTGCTCACTGCATGACTGAGTTCAGCGAGTGCACTGGCTCAAAGCGAACACCAGCCCCGGGAGAGGGTCTGCGGACTGGCGTTTCTGTGCCGACGATTTTAATATTAGAAGCTCAATAAATCATTCTCTGATGTCTATTGAGTTCCTGCTTTAACAATTCTCAGATCATCTCTCCATTTGTTGTCATCACGTCGTACTCTGCGTTATATATTCCCTTTCGTTCTTAGGATTTTCTAAGTTCACTGACACAAATCACAGCCCATGCAAACAGTGGGGATGTTTCCACTTGTGTAACCTCTCCAGCTCTGTCTGACGGACCACAGCCAGCAAACCGCGAACACACACGCTAACATGCAGAGTCGTGGAAATACGACTATGGCTTTACTGCGCTGGATATTTCTTGAGCTTCTGAAGTGCCGACTCCTTGCTACGCTAAGTACTTTCCTGAATTTTGTATTAAAACATTTACATCCAAAGACAACGGTGCAAATGTTCCAATATACACACCAGGGTGCATGGAAGTATTTAGGCGTAGAGGCTAATGCTAACACAGACCGCTTTAATGAACATATTTGTCTTTTGTCATTAAATTTAAGGAAGGGTCGGTTGGGCCAATAACAATTTGAGGTGTTATCCAAAGTCAATTTTAAGTAGCTCATAAAACGAAAATATTCTCTATTCCAGAAACCAACCAACGGGAGTGAGAAAAGCGGAGTCAAAGTGTGTATTTTAGTGTCTCGCCCAACAACCCAATGGCAGAAGGTTAAAGTGGAAGTGACGTGCTTTTTAAATCAGTACTTTGTTTGGTGGGAAAGTATGATGTCAATATTTATCATTGTTTTGCATCAGTCAAATTGCTGTTTGTGAAGAAAAATGATGGTTGAAAATGAGTGCTGAGAGTTCTACAGTTTAAAGAATAATTTAATGAAACAAAGGTGTATCATTCTTCATCAAATTATGACTCTTGTGGAATGTATATGGATTTTGGCCTGTGTTTACAGTATGGTTGCTAGGTAACTGTAGTGGAATTACCTATACATATGTCACAACCAGGAAGTAACATTATAAACTTTTCCATTTGTCAAACTGGGGAAGAAAGGGACTTCATTGTTTTTGTAAAATCTTAAATATCATAATTTTCACTACATTTGAATGAAATCTGTTTGGTTTGAGTTCAAAATCTTGTTTAGTTTAACCTGCCATTTGCACTTTAAACATCAGTTATTATGCGTTGTGACTTTTTCATTTGAGTTTTGTGGCTCAATGGAAAGAGTTCTCCCACTTATAGAAGATGTTGGCATAACATTTTGAGATTGGATCAGTGCCTTGGCAGAAGTCTGTGATCCCCAAAAGGTCCTGATTTACACTGCATTTCATATGGCTTTTATTTAAAAATAAAAATAAAAAATAGGCTATTTGTCTCTTGCCTTCATAGAACTCTTCCAAGACCATTACTACTGAAGTCCACAGTGTTCTAGCACCTTCACATGAAGACCAGAAGAAAAATGGGGTAGCTGCATTTTAATAAGGCAGGTGGCACGTAGAGAGGGATTTCCTTGTAAAATATTCCACATTTGGTCTGTGGAAACTTTCTCTTCTGTTTCTCTAAACTTTAATAGACATCTCCTGGTGAGAACTATCCCTTTAAAAAGCTTAGGGTCCATAGAAAAGACAATATAAGGGGCACGCATGAGAGAATGGCATCTGGGACATGTAAAGGAAGGCAAAAGATGTGATGTCGACCATACCGAGAATAAAGGCTTTATATAAGCCCGAGCCAGTTCTGTGATCTCATCAAAAGACCCATTGTTTTATACTTCATAAAAACAGCACTAGATCTAAACCGCTACAATGCATTAGCCACTTCTTCACGTATCTTCCTTTACTTTGACAAAAAGAGGGAAAATGTGTTTAGCTGCTCTGCCGGTGACCCCCGGGGAGGTAAATAAATATTATAAGGATCTTAAATAAATATTATAAGGATCTTGGACAAGGCGCAGTGCAAATGACGGCAGGAAAGACTTCAAGGATGCTTCTAAACAATGCAACAAATCATCCAAACAATAGAGACCAGAGCATTCCTATGAGTTTTTCTATGCCTACTGATGCATTCAGTGCAAAGAAATGTGATGTTGTTTCATCTGGTCCATTTCTCCTGCTATTGAAAAGGCTGTTAAGATGCTCCAGACAGGGGAAATATATTTCTTTAGATACTTTTGACAACCCTAATCGAGAAGAAAAATATATGTCACATCATTTGAACAGAATCTCGATGGAAAATCAAATAGTATGCAGGCTATAATAGTGCTGGGTAATCATAAGGTTGACATGGTGATGGACTTTCCCCCGTGTCTTTTTCTCATGGAGGTAAATGGTTTTCAAAGCCCTGCAACTACTCATTACTAATCAATTATTATCCGTTCATGTACCCTCAGACCACAGTTGCTCCAAAAATAAGCTATAATTTTCCCCTCACTGGAACAAGAGGAGTCAAATCTATAATTGGTAAATGTACATTGCAAGATGTTATTTTTTAAACTGCTATGTATATTTGTGGAAATCAAAAGCACCAAATTATGCTCAACTTCTGCTATTATCAGAACATCAAAATGACAGAATTTGACCCTGGGTTTGCACCTTTTCCCCTTCCCATCACCCCCTCACTTATTGATTCTATGCCGTCCCTAATGCACATCCCCCCCAAAGCAAACACAATTGAGGAAGGATGGTAATTTACAACAACTTGACTTGCTGTGTCGTACAATCAGATTAGTGTGACCCAGTGAACTGCAAATGGCCTGCTGCCCAAGTGTGGAAGCTGTTAAATGCTCACAGAAAGGGTCACAGTTTTCAATTTATTTATAATGTTCTCTTTTTTATTCTAGTCATTTCACCGCTTTACTGAGGAAGAACTTTGCGCTTTTTGTATTTGTGAAAATGTAGGTTTAGGACAGGATGTGCTGGGTGGATACATGTTCAGCAAAGTGCAATGTAGACGGTCTGAAAAGAGTGCGATAGACCCAAAGGAGGGCACAGATAGGGAACATGTCCACTCGTGGCTGTTGTCTGAGTTTTGTCGGGACTGCAGCTGTTTGATAGTGAAGCGGAGATTATCAGCTCAACGGCAAAACTCGTCCACTTTGTCCACTCAAACTTACTCAGGGTTTTATCACTGTGCACTTCAAACCTGCTGATGCAACAAACCCAGTCGTGAACTATGAAAGACTTAGTAACTATTTAATTAAGGGGTTATTAAGAGTTAGTGTTAGGTTATTAAATAAGTAGTTACTAAGCCTGAATCATTCTTAATGAACTCATTGTTTTTACTTTTATACAGTAAAATGTGGGCCTAATTTTCAACCCAAGTAACGTAAATGTCTTATCATGTGCATAGGGCTGCAGTCGACATGCCCTTTTCATTGATTAGTCGATTAAAAGGCAGCATAACTATAATCTCAACATATATCTGACCCAAAATGCACATAAAAGATCATAAAATTGCATTAATTCCCTCAATTAATGACTTTGCATACAGAAAAGTACCAAGAAACTGCACATTTACATGTAAAAAAGCAGAATAAATTGAGTCAGTCCCTCCAAAAACTCCAGCTAACTCACTCTGTCTTCTGCTTTCTCGAGTTGTCTACATAAATCTTTCAAATCCAAATAAAATTATGAATCGATTAAGAAAAAGTTTGATTGACTAAGACAAAATCAAACTATTAACTAAATGAGCAAACGCTATAAATTTGAAGACATTTCTAGAACAAACACCAGCTCAAATATCTAGTTTTGATGTACTTTTAGAATCGATTAGTACCTGGGTATTGTTTTTTAATGCCAACCGTACTGTTGGCTGTATAAGGGACTACGGTCTGCTACAGAGGTCCCTGACTTTCACGTTTGTCCAAAGCAAAATTGTGGTTTGGAACTGCAAATGTACGAAGATTTCACGAAACATGAATGGCGTTCTGAAAGGACAGACCGCAGGCACAAGGTGTGGTTGGCATTCCTGGAAAAGCTGACCCTCTGCACCCGAGGCGTGGATAAGCATTTCAACAACAGGGAGTCTCAGCAGAGGAGCGTGGTGGTGGCACAGTAGTAAAGCAATTAGCACCTGCGCCACACAGCAAGAAGGTCATGAGTTCATGTCCCTCATGCTCTGACTCTCTGGTTGTACCTCAGCTAGTTCTGACCAAGATTCAACATCTGGTGAAGGGTCCTTGGGCTTATATAAGTCATCCACTGGAGAAATAGTTATAATGAGAGGGGAGAAAAAGTGTGTTACAGTGTTATTATTCACCAAGCCATCATATCTTAACTTAACAAAGCAACTTTCTCTATGTAATTCAGTTCACACTTTAGTTAAGTCTCTGTGGTTTCTATCACTCCAAAAAATAAAAGTGATGAGCCATAGGATTGGGTAATAAAGCCTTGCTAATGTAGACGGCATTTTATTGTACAGATAAAAACCGCCTGAGCTCTTTATCTCCAATCACTGGTACAGCGTCGATTCCTTTAAAAGAAGTTGCCAAGAACAGCCTTCCGAGTTGTTAAGCCACAATAAGATCCAAGGTTAAAAACAAAGAGAAATGGTGAAATGCTACCAGATGAGATGAAGAAATGGAGCAGAGGGCCATAAATTAGGAGCAGAAACACAGGGGAAAAGCCCGTTCATTGCCATATGGTACAGAGTATTACGCTCAATGAGGCGTTGGGCCATCTCTTCCACACGGAGGCAGCGGCCAGTCGCAGCACACGGATGCTTTTGGAAAGGTTTAAAACACAGCATATGCCCACAGCCAGTGATATGGAACCAAACTACTGTTTCTGTTCAGTTGAAAACAAGCAGGACTGATTGAAACCAAGATGGGCCAGAACAAGAGATCCAGCTGAAAGTTGTCACAATACTAACTTTTCAAACTCAGGGAAGGACAAAACTGAATGAATAACAACATTTTGTGCTGAAAACATTGCAACTAATGATGTATTTTTGAAGGTTTTATACCAATTCCCCTCTTGAAATGATAGGGCCTGACAGAATTCAAAACGTCTATCATTAGGACATTTTAACTATGTCAATTATTATTGTTTCAGACTTTTTAGCATCCATTTCATTGTCAAATTCGTCAGTACAAAAGACTAGAAACCTTGCAGGATCTCTAGTGGCCAGTGGCAGTATGCTAATTATTTATATTTGGAACTCTGTCATAAAAAGTGTATGGTTAATTTACCTCAGTCACCAGGGGAAATATTATAAGGCTTTAGGACATGACTGTAAAATCAGGCGGGATTTGGCTGGCGGTAACCGATCCGGCAGCGGCGAACAGGTGACGAGTGCTGCACAAGTGTTGATGGATGTTATGGGAATATTTGGCATACCAGACGCCCCATGCTGATCAGGCTTCACACACGTCCAGTCGAGCGAGCGCTGGCAGCTGACGAACGTGCGGGGATCGAAAAGACCCGGCGCGGCAAGAGCAGAGAGGAAGTGTGTCTCCGAACGGGGCACCTGTTAACAGCGTGAGACCCTTTCGTCCACATGTCGGGATCGTCGCAGCGTCCACGCACGATTCTTCGTCAACACCAATTGCCTGCTACATGCAACTCGGCCGCTGTGTTGACAGGCAGCAGCCTTTTTCCTCTGTGATCTTACAGCATATTTAACGCGGCGACAGATTCATTAAAATACAAGAGAAAGTTTGTAACAGCTGGGGTCAGAGCGCAGCTGCGACTGAAGAGGAGCAAAGAAAATGGCCCAAGACAGGCGATTTATTTAAGGGTCCACAAGCAGGACACTTTCCCAAACTTTTATCATTAAGATGAGTCTTCTACTGGATTAACGGGTAGTGGGTTCGCCGAGACAAGACCATTTTGGCGCATGACTCTACCCACTCTCTCGCCATTTCACGCTACAGCTGCCATTGGGGGAGCGAATCTAAAAAGAAATAACAGTAGTGGTGCTGTCGCGTTTTTAGTGCTAGCATTATTGTCTACAGGTGGCACGAGACGCTATTCCCGCACGATGAGACGCAAGATTGGGTCCACGCGAACAAAGCAAGACGAAAATTTGACATAACTTAAAGTAAAGGTAAATTGTACAGTTCAATTCACAATTTTGCCGTCGTTGTAGCGCTGCTTCGTTTGGAGCTAAAATTTCTGCAAAAAGTGTAACTCACCACCAGCGTTGACACTTTTTCTGTTCAGGCAAACTGTAAAAACAGGTCGGGAAAAAAATCTCACGCAATAATTTTCCACATCTGTGCACAATCTTGGAGCAGTTTTATCTTTCGAGATGTTGAGCCATGAGATCTTGTCCTATCCCTTTTATAAAAGTGTTCCGAATCCACAATTCCGTCAGGGTTGCACAGAAACTGCATAAAGGAGCAGGATCTACAGCTTTCCCAAGTTTCTGCAACCAAACAATGCTTTGAGGCATAGAAGATTGCAACTCAATAGTCCACAATATTATAGTTAGACTAAACTGGCTGTACAAATATTATTCAAATTTAAGTCCAGCTGTAATGTCTAGAGGTCAACGCTCTGGATATTGCAGAAGTACTGTTATATGTATACTCGATGTGCCCTGTGGGTTTAATAAATGCGATTAGTCTCAGTGTCCACATGTCTATGATTAGTTGTTCCTTGTGGAGCATTCCCAATACAGATTTTGGCTCTTTATATTTTGCCATTTAGATTCTGATTGCTCTGACAGACAGCAGTGTGTTTATTTAAGCATTATTCAAGGTGAAATTCAAAAGGACCGACTCAAAAATAAAGTTGAATTTGTTCTGTTTTGCCCTCACACCAACTTTCCATGTCCAATTACACATTTCCTAGCCTGAGGGTTGGTAATCGTCCTTTTTAAAATGCAATAAAAGTCATATATGTCCGTGTCTAATGGGCTCCTGTTGATCTTGAGTTACTGCCACTAGGTGCGGATTTCCTCTTGATGGCCTCATGATAACACAGGTGTCCCAGAAACATCTGCAGAGGTCAGTATCTGTGGAGCTCATAGTCATAGCAGTAAAAGTACTACAGATGTTGTTGCAGTAGTTGTTGTGTCGTTGTTGTTGTTGTTGTTGTTGTTGTTGTTGTTGTTGTTGTTGTTGTTGTTATTGTTGCTGTACACACTGAAAAGACAAGTCTGCACGAAGCAAATTGGCACAAATAATCTAAAACCCTAAAGCCTACTGTATTTTCCGGACTATAAGTCGCACCTTTTTTCATAGTTTAGGCCAGGGTGCAACTTATCCTTATATTTATACTTATATACTTATACTTATACTTACTCTATATGTGATATTATTTGTTATTTTCACACTTCATACTTCAGTGCGACTTATATATATTTTCTCTTCTCTATTATGGATTTTTTGGCTGGTGCGACTTATACTCCGGAAAATACGGTACATTTGTTTTCTCTACCAACATTTTGTCATACTTTAAAACTATTAAACATTGAATTTTACTTATTTCTATCAATAAAATGCCCCTATTAAAGTAGTCATGTTTCCTGCTGTGACTGTTGTTTGCTGCCGCCGTGTTGCTTTTGTGCACAGACACAGACTGGAACTGGATTTCAGTCGGTTTTGGACGTACTCTGCTTCAACACTCGGACTTCAGAAATCGGACTGCGGTTTCCCTCTCCTCTTTCCCCTCGTCTCTCACTCCCCGTCAAACCGCATCCACATAAGCGCTCTGATTGGTCAGTTCTCGTTACATGTGAACAGTTTCATTACAGCTTTGGCTCAGCCTCACACGCAGAAAGATTAGACCTTAAGGCTACCGGGCATCGAGAAAAGTGTCACTTTTATACTTAGCTTTACACTAAATGCACTGCGAACCTCCTCTCTCTACTCGAGGAGTGGATAGAAGAGGATGTTTAGTTGCCTCACTGATCTGGCCTCCTTAGATTCCATGGGAGGAGCAGTAAAAGTAGCAGTAGTCGTAGCAGTAGTCGTAGTAATAGTAAGAGGTGCCATACTGCGTTGGAAATACTCTTTCAAATACCCAACATATGAATCCCACATCATTCTATATCAGTCACTGCCAGTTCACCGTTTTCTGAAGTATTTCATCTATAAAAACACAGACCCTTTCTCCGTTTTACTCCCTGACAGTTTTCAATTTTAAACGTGTATTTTTCATCCCGGTTTCCTTTGATTTGGAACGGCGCGCACCTCCCTATCTCTTTGTACATCTGCAGCTCGGTCCACATCTGTGCGTCTGTCTGAATGATTGAATGCAGCGTAACAGGCCTGACCAGGAAACCACATGGCGAGCGTCACAGGGGAGACGCTTCACCTGCTCAAAGTGAGTTCTTGGCTCTTTCGCCGCCGAAAACAGGCACGCAGATGTTGGACGCATGGGCACTGGCTCTCGTCCACATGCATCGACGCCTTCGTGTTGGGACGCAAAGACTGTAACAGGGAGAAGTTGGACATTTGAACTCAAATACTACAACGATAACAAGCAATATTTGTGACCGACCGTACAATACAAAATGCTTAGTAAGAAAAATGAGAAAAAAAGACAAAAAAACATGAACTAAGAACTAAAAGCTGCTGAATGTAGGTAAAGCCTTGTTGTCACGTTACAAACATTTGAAATACTAAGGAAGAGGCTCAATACTCAATGTGATTTGACACCACAATGATAACTAGAATAAACCCACTAGCTTGTTTGTCTTTGTCCGGAATCACAATTGTCCCATATTTTTTTATATTGATCCTTGTTCAAATGAGTTTCAACAGTAGTTTTAGTAGAATCTGTTTTGTTTTTTGATCCATACTGTAATTTTATACATCCATCCATGCAATATTTATTATACAAGGCAAATATCTTCTGTCAGTGGTAAATGTTTTTTCAATAGAACCATAAAATAAGAATAAGTCATCTGCAATGGTAATAAATAGAGGAAAATGTACTATTTGTATTTATTTGTCGAATGAAGTGAATATATTTTCTGTACATTCGAAAAAGGACAGATTGACTATCTTGAACTCTACTTAATGCCATTACTTTCCCTCTTTGAAATTGTAATCTATAATTAAGAGTCTGTATTTATTCAAGCTTGTTTAATAATGACATCATGTTTTACTCCACACTGAACCTATTGAAGAGAATTACATAGGCTTCCATATCTGATCACTCCCAGAAATCATGTGTCTGACAGTTCTTCGGGGATGAACAGTTGCTTCCTCGTGGTCGGGTCATGCTGGACCGAAGCGTGTCATTAGATTTGGCAGAAAACTCCAGGAGGCATAAACCCACACAGAAGGGAAGAGAGGTTAAAGTGTAGATGATATGGTCAGGAAAAATGAGAAACATACCTGAGACCGCAGCGTTTTGAACAATGTTTTGAACAATATACTACTTTTACCTTTCCTATTGGTGCTAGAACAGAAGTATAGAAGCACTCTGCCGCATCCATGGTACAACTACAAGTAACAGTCATTGTAATGGTGGTATTAGCTGCAGGAGTACTAGTTTTATTACGCTGGAAAAACAGTAGTTGGATACACATTTGTACCATGATCCATCACTGCTCTATGAACGAACTCGCAGACTGTCATGAACAACTTTGGCAACGGCAACGAGTTAATGACCCAAGATGTTGAAAAGCCCGAGGGCATTAGACTGGGGGCATTAGGGCATTTGTTTACCCAGGGCCCAAAGCAGGAAAGGGATCCTCCAAAGGTATTTTATGTATTTGTCATAGAGAACATGTGTTTGTGCAGGGCAATGTAACAAAGAAAAAAAATAGAATGGATTTTTTTCCCTCACATTTTTAATTAGCTATTATTTGTTTCTTACTAAAAAGAAATAAAAAGCTTGTTTTTACTTAAGATATTTGGCAATTGGAGATGACTGAATCTTGATTAAAATCCTATTATTGCACCACCAAGAGGGTCTGCACCAGAAACTCCTGCTACACCTGGGAAAGCCACAGGTGTTTTTTTGGTAGTTTTGGTAGTTTTGGTACTGTAAAAATTCGTAGCCAGATAAAAATGACATGGTTCGAACATTGTGCCCACACTCAGATGCAGGAATCTTGACTTTCTCATGACCTCCGGCTCCTCAGGATACAAACCTGAATGGAAGTCTACGCACAATGCACCACCGCCACGTAACCCTCCGCCCTGAGAAATACTCTGAGGAAGTCGAGGAAGAGGAAATAACCAAACCAGAGAAATAAATAACTCCTTTGTGTGACTATTGAATAAACTTTACAGCACATTATAGATGACTGCTATGACAACGTTGATAACAAACTTCCTACACTTTTTAAATGCACAAAGATGCTCAAAAGCTATGAAGAAACTCAATATCTATTCTACAAAACAGAAGTATATTTCAGAACATACCTAGAAGAGTTTGAGTGATTTAATTAAGCCACCACTTAAATGTATCAAATACAAGTATTAGTATGAGGTTTGCAGCTTAACCAAGACTCATTTTGTGGCAAAATGTGCTGCAAACAACTCACTTCATGTAGTTAGTTGAGTATAAGTAAGTCCAGTTATTTCTACCATGTTTTTGGTCTGACTTTCTCCATATTTAGAAGTCCCTAAATGTCTGCCACGTTGTCCAGACTGAGCCAAAAGACAGATTGGGATCTGATGTAAATATTAGCACAATTCTGGGAAAGCTTTTGCCTTTATCTCGAAACAGTTTTTCATGTGACAAATTTTCATTTCCAGAACTTAGGATCCAAAACACATCATGGAAAAACGTAAACGAGTGTAATTGGTGCCATTGACCCAGATTCTCTTTGTGTGAATGTCTAAATGCTTGATAAACTCCACTCTGTAAACTCTACAAATTCAAGACTGTCAAGGCTAACGGAACTGTATGTCGAATGAATTTGAGGCTACTTTTTCTATGGCACCAAGTGAAAGAAGTTGCAACAGCTACGTCCCATTATCCTGCAAATCACGGCCCGGTCGGGGGGATTTTTGCCCGAAGTCTTGGCTCCGTCGGTGGGTAGAGAGCTGTAGGACGTGCCACGGTGAGCAAATCAACCCTATTCACTGGCTCTGCCCCAAAGGAAAGCCACCCCTGTTGTTTGGCATGGGACACGACTCAATGCAAAATGACTACGGGCTGGGATTAGTAAGAGAAAAACGTGTTGATTACGAGTGTTGCAATGACTGGGTTCAATGTCCAGAGGGTTTATTTATGCATCAGGGGTCTTGGATATAATAATTCAAGTTAGCAGGCTGATTAAAACAATAACTCACTGATGGACGTGCTGCGTAATGCATCTGAAAGTTTAGAAATCAGTCAAGCTGCAATTCACAATGTATTCACACCAACAAATGACGCTAGAGGTAAGACTGGTGAAGTAAAAAGTAAAAATATGGGCATTTCAAGAACAAAACTACATGTAAAAACAGATGAAGAGGTGGAAAAGTTACTTAACATCTTATTTGTTTCATTCATGTCTCACAAAAGGCTAAGTAAAGGATCATTTTAAAGTCTTACGACATTTTCACAACTGACAGCTTTGAAACTTAATTAAACTTAGTAGTCGACTAGTCAGTGATTGTTATTTCAATTAGTTGATTATTTCTAATGTACTTTCAGATTTCTTTTCATGAAGAGAATATTTACGACTTAAGTGTACTATTGATGAAAAACATAAATAGTTAAAGGTGGTATGGACGATTTTTTTCAGCAAATTTGTTATCATATTTCCTCGTGGCGTGGATAAATCATTTGTCCTGTCACGTATCAAATCATAAAACGCACCTACCGCTCACCTGCAGCCGCGTCAGGCTCGTCCCCACGTTTCCGCGTGCCTAAGCGCATGGATCTATCATAATATAGTTCCCTCAGTGTACGGGGCAAAATGAAGACGGAGAAAGACAGTTCGAGCTGACGCAGAAGGGGACAGAAATCTACGGGAGACGAGAGATGCGATGCGCTCCGTTGTGCTAATAAACAAACGCACGTGTGTGTTGTTTCAGTCCGCACGGGGGAGTGCGCATGCGCACTTCCGCCTGCGTTCTCAAATCGCCGAAAAATCGTCCATAATTATAGTATTAATATAAAAAGGTCTGTGCTTTAAAGTCTGTATAGTCCAGATAATAATTACAATTAGACAAAAATGTATTGTCATAATTATTAATGGAAGTACAAGTAAGAAGTACAAGTATATACCCCACTAACTATGTTCATCTCGCTTTGGCCTCAAACTGCGCTGTTCCAATTAGCATCTTACATCACGTCATATATTATGCCTGTCTAACTTTCCTTAACTCATTATTACTTCCCAGAGGCCATGCCAAACACTCATTCAAGACCATTCTAAACCCATAAAAAGTTAGAGGAAACAACATCAAATTGAGTTTCCACTCCGGTAGCCACGTACGCTATGACTAAGAAGCAATCTAGCAGAAAATTCACAGATTTAAAATATAGTTTCCTCATCTGCCCTGTAAAAATATTTGGTCTGGAAGGTCACGATGGCCAGTTCAGATCTCGCTGGAAGACAAACAGACTGTCGCGCGTTCTCATTTCCCAGCAGAGCTCCCCTTTACAGCAGAGTAGCTGGATTTGAGATAAAAGCCAAATCCGGGAGATAACAGCTCAGATATTCACTGCTTGCTGTTGGACGAGTTACCGTGGCAACATCCAGAGGTAAGAAAGAGGACGAAGTAAATCTCTGTTCGGGAGCCCAAGGAATGCAGGTGAAGTTTTCCTCCCTTTTATCTTTATGGGTTAGATAAGAACTCTAAAATTAAAAATTGAGACACGTCACGCTATATCAACAAATTACACGTATTGTATAATGCAGAGTATCACGATGATGCGGCTTGTAAAAATGGAGTAGGTTATAACATTCAGAGACCTTTGAAGCAAGACGAACTTTGTACATGGCAAATTTAAACAACGTTTTACCGACTTCAAGGCACGTTTTACATGAATGAACTCTCACCCATTCACACACACATTCATACACCAGTGAACGCAGACACTGGGGTTACGTGTCAGTGGCAGCGTTCACCTGAGGAAACGAATTGCACCGCCAACCTACCAAAAATGTCTCTTTGAACAATGGATTTTTAATGTATGATGTAGTTATTTTAGATACACGTGCAAATCTTTCATCAGTAGTTCAAATCTTGCTATATTTTAGTTATAATAGTCTTTTTGATCACATTTTGGCTTTCCTAGTCATCTAAGATTGTTTGATTGTACAGAAAACTTGCAGTTATCAAGTTATTTCCTTGTTCTTCGTCAATGAAATATTTACTGAAATCCCACTGTCCAAATTTGAGCCACAATCAGTCAACATTTGATAGAAATGACCACCTTAGAGACATGCTGCCCATCTAATCATTACAACTACAAAACATGTTCAAATCTGTGTACTTTAGTCTCAGTCTTAATTGCTAATATCCCACTTCACGGACAAAATGTTAACATAAAGCCTAATAAATCACACTTATGCACAGGTGCCATGATAATCTGTGGTATGGATTCTGTATGTAAATGTAGTAAAGGTTTCATGGCTCGAGGGTCCTGTATGTTACAAGGCAATGTAGGAAATGGAAAGAACTCTTATTTTCAGGCTTACGTTTCATTTCCAGAATTATCCATAATCAAGTAAAATTGTGTTTTTTCCAGAACGCAATCAGCGAGGAGTGAACGTGAGGGTGAAATGACAAAAGAGAAGAGACAGCAGAGACACTAGTTTTGGCTTAGGAACTAGGACAACTCTGCAGCGCTGTATCTAAAATGCAGCGAGACGGTGAGGATTGAAAACAGCAGCTTCAGTTTCGAGAGGGATTTAAGATAAAATAGCTCAAAGTCAGTCCTACCTCTAAGAAGCAGGTCCCGGCTGATGTGTTCTCTTTTATGGAGGCGTTGTAGAAGTTGCTGGAGAAAACGGGTGTGTTGTCATTTACATCCTGTAGAACAATGTCCACTTTGGCCGTGGAGGACAGAGGAGGCCTTCCACTGTCCGTCGCCACAACAGTGATACTCGGGGCTGGTTCGGACTCAAAATCCAGCACCGTCGCCGTGGTTATGATCCCTGTGACCGGGTCGATGGAGAACCAATCGGCGTGTGAGTTCTTGCCTTTGAGGAGCCTGTATCGGACGTCCCCGTTGGGTCCCTGGTCTTTGTCTCGAGCCGTGACTTGGAGGACGAAGGAGCCCGGATAGACCACTTCTGGGATGGTTTGTTTGTACGATTGCTGGTCGAAAAGTGGAGGGTTGTCATTGACGTCCATTACCTGGGAAGATAAGGAGTACAGAGAATGAATACTAATGTCACACGTGTATATTTAGTAGTGTCCAAAAATCAAGCAATATAGGACAATATTTGACGAGCAAATCATTTTCTTGCAGTAATTAAAGGTGTTGTTACTCAACTCTTGCTTTGTAATGGAACGTTATGAAGTGCAATACAAACAAATTAAGTCTTCATTTTGCTATCCATGTTGTTTATACACTCAACTGTTTTAAAAGTACTCAAACATTATTCCAAACCACCTCTAGGAGAATAGCTCTCACCTGTATCGTGAAGGAGGACTCTGCTCTGAGAGGAGGCGTCCCGGAGTCGGTTGCCATCACTCGCAGGTCATACGAGTCCCTCTCCTCTCTGTCCAGCATCTGGTCCACATAGATCAGGTAGATGATGCTGTCTTTAGTGGTCAGGGCGAACTTCCCGTCCCCGCCCTCCAGGGACACGTTGACGTTAGCGTACTCCCCGTAGTCCGGGTCAGTGACAGAGATGCGGGCCACGTACTGTCCCGGTTGTGCCCCCTCCGAGATCCGGGGAGAGCCGTCCTCGCTCAGGAAGATGATGGTCATGGTGGGCTGGTTGTCATTGTAGTCGCGGACGTGGATCGTCACAAATGCATTGGTCACCTGTGGAAGAATGTACAGAAAATCGCTCAAGCATTTCCCTCCAATTAGCATTAGCAAGTCCTGATGGGGGCGCGTTTCGCCGTCTCGGTCTTCCCAACATCACAACGAAATTAAATCTAATCCCCGATCCTGGCCACGTAGACTTGGTTTGTTTCAGTTCTGGTCTGCTGTCTAGTCCAGGTTTAGTTCAATGTTTAGGCTCAGTTAAGTCTGACAGAATCAAACCAGGTCTAAAGAACTACAACATTAAACCGGTCCAGGAACTAACCAGATTTAACTGATACTATTGTGTTAAACCAGGACTGACCCATAAATAATAAAAGCAAATCACTGGCTTCTTGCCCTGGTTTGCTCCTGTTTTACTCTAGATTCAGGTGCATTTACATTTGTATTACATTTGATTTAGTTGTGGTTTGGTCCTGGTTTGGTCCTGCTTTAGTCCTGGTTTAGCCCCAAATTTGTCCATGTTGAGTTTTGAGTTTAGTTCTAGTTTAGTCCTAATTTTAATGTGTTATTTGTGCAAGTCTACGGGCAATCTTAGTCCTGATGTAGACTTGGTTTGGTCCTGTTCTAGTCTAGGTTTAGTTCTAGCTTTAGTTACAATTTTGATGATGAGTTGTGTGCAAGTGTGAACACAAACCGGAACAAAAAAATACCCTAAACCAGCATTTTTATAGTTCATGCCTCATTGCTGGATTGTGCCCAGTTCACATCAACTTAAAATGCAACCCCTGAATCCGTCAAAGCAACACTGTGTTTGGAAATAGCGAGGTAATGCATTCAAATGGATTGTAATTACCTCTGGGTGACTGGCATTGTCCCGCGCCTGCACCACGAGCTCATGCACCCTCTTCAGTTCATAATCCAGGGGTCTGTTCAGTGTGATGACTCCAGACTTCATATCCATCACAAAGTATCTGTCTGGATCGCTCTGACGCCTGTTAATTTCATACAGCACCAGGCCGTTATCGCCTTCATCCACATCTGTGGCAAAAACCTATGGAAACAGAACAAAACAGTAGACTAAATCCAAACCTGAGAACAGTGTAGAGGTGGGATGTATATCTAAAAATACTCAATTAGAATATCAAGTACATCATCTTTCATAATACAAGACTATTAAAAGACCAGATTAAAATTAAATAATACAAACTTGCAGAGTATTTCAAAAGTTTTAAGTGATATTTCTGCATTATTGTGGTTAATTTTATTCCATTCAAGAACTGAACCTCAACCATGAGGTTTTTCTGATGAACTGACATAATATCTCTGAAGATATTAAAATAAGCAATTTTTGTCAATTCCGCCCACCTTAACATGGATTCAAACGCCAATGCTAACCTGTAAGATGCTGCTTCCTTGTTGAAGACTTTCTGAGATGATCGCATGGTACCGGCTTTGGTTAAAAACCGGTGCGTGATCGTTGATATCCGTTATGGTCACTTCCAAACTCATAGATCCCATTCTCTTGGGCGACCCTCCATCGTACGCCTCCAAAACCAGCGTGAACGCCGACCGCTTCTCCCTGTCCAGTGGCCCATTGACCACTAAGTCCAGGTTCAACACCTTGTTAGCGCTTCTCTTGGTCTCCAGTCTGAAAGCTTGGCCCACGTTGCCTTCTCTGATGGTGTACCCTTGCGTCGTCAACTGGTCCTTGTCTGCGTCCAGAGCAGGCTCTAGGTGGAATCTTGTCCCGACTTGAGTGTGTTCAGGTATCTTGAGAACGGCCTTATTTTTGACAAACACTGGCGCATGGTCGTTGATGTCGTTGACAGAAATCGACACTTCAATCGTCGTTCCCGTCATAGTAACAGCGATGAAGCTATAGTGGTCTCTTTGTTCTCTATCGAGGCTCTTCGCCGTGGTGATAATGCCTGTCGTTTCGTCGATGTAAAGGTCGCTGCCCACGCCCGTCCCCTCGTGGTCCGAAATGAAGTAGAGGGTCGCAGTTTCTCCGGCAGGTAAGCCGGCACTTATGTCACCGACTATTGTACCCGCCGGCTGCTCTTCATCAAGCTGTAGCTCCAGTGCCCCGAGGACCACTGAGCTCTGGACAAGGACAAGTACGACATAGAGATAAACGACTGCGCTCCTCCACCTCCAGAGGCCCAGGCTCACAGGGGTGCGTGTGACCCACCACCGCAGTCCTGACCCTGTGCTTGTTATCTGCATGGCTGGGTCCTGTTACACCTATGGGAAACACAAAAAGAGAAGGAGAAATACATTAGATAAATTACTCATTTATTTCAGAACCAAACATTGTGAGATCTACATTTTTAGGGATCAGTATTTATCGTGTGCACGGTGCTTGTATTGCACTATTCTATTACATTTGTAGTATGTTAATGTTAAAGTTGTACATGGCTGAATAAATATTAGCTTTTACACATTGTACATTGTCCTTTGTAGTGTTTATATATTCCAGTTTATGTCTTATGTGTGCAATCTTTTGGGATTTTTATGCTAAATCCTAATAATAAAACACCAGTAGCATAAATTGGTCTTCAATATTATGGTTTATCGCATATTTTATGAAACAATAAACCGTATTTCAAACTTCAAAAAAGGTTGCAACAAAACAGTGGAATCACAAAGCTCATAATATGCTTTTTATACACTCTTACAAATATTTACTTCCTTCTCAATGTCCTTTTGAGTGTGAGGTTATACTGCCCAGATTATATAATACAAGATACCTTATGCTGAAAGTTTCAACTTCGTCCTCATAAAAATGTATATTTTGGAAAGAGCTGCTGCATCAAACATTTAAGAGCATGAAACGGCCCAGATCTGTCCACAATCCAGGCAGGATTTAAAAGACTCTTAAGACACATCCATAAACTATATGTAACAGAAAATATGCTCTATCCACCAGGTGAGAACAAACTTAATGGGAAAAGACACATGCAAATCCAAAAGAAAACAATTACCATGATAGAAACTTGCATCAGGATTTACAGTATATACTTCCACTGCATAATAAATGATTACACACTTACATGCACAAGAGGAATGCATGGGAAAATGGGCCTATAGCTGCTTTTATGGGAATAGTTGTCATTTAAGACTGCAATTTTAGAGCCCATGTTCCAAAAAACCTAAATCATGCATGAAACCATATTATAGAAGTACCCCTGCGCTAGTGTTAAATCTTATCACGGAGATTTAATTAGGAGCTGCTGTCTATGAATCGACTGTCCAAAAGTGCTGTATTATTTAGACCTATGTCATGTTGTTAACAGCTTGTCATGTTGAATTGAACAGTTTTTAAAATCCACTTTTTAGCACAACGGCAACATCTGGAACTTCTTGCATGTTCAAACAAACAGCAATAATTATTAGCAAATGGAACCCGACCGAAATTCAACTACTTTACCGTAAAACGTCTAAATTATTCACATGACTCCACAGCCCCGCGAAACTCTCACGACGTGCATTGGGCTCTCACGTTGCGTCTTGATTGGGTGCGCAAATATTTATGATACACTCCAAATGAGAACAACTGTTTATGCATATCGCTTGGTATTTATAATGGGTGATTAATTGGGCACATAATTCTGTGAAACATCCCGCAATATGGCGAACCATTCAAACTCATTTCTCACAATTTACAAACTGAAAGACGCATATTTTCAACAAACGTCATCGTCAATAATAACGTCGGTATCTCAACGTTAAGGAATGCGAATGAGTCTATTAGCTGATATCTGTGGCTGAGTATCAAAGCTGCACATGTGCGGAGCAGGCAGTGGGCCAGTAGCAGAGATAGGAGCTTGAGGAGACAGGTTGGGAATAGATGGAGGGCGCTGGTCGTTGCTTATATTCAGTTCAGACAATCACTCCCCCAGCGACAGTATTGTGTGAACAGTTAACTTAAGGAATGCCAAGAAAGGAAGAGAAAAAGAGAAAGCAGACAGGCCTGGAGCGGAGATATTTAGCTGTACTGCCGCTGACATATTGGTTCGCTTTCAGTTGGATTTACAGAGAAATTATGTTATTGGCAAGTAACAAATAGTGCGAATAGTATGAGCGCAATCAAGCGCCTCGGATTTATTGATGTTCTGCAATTTTGCTTGAGTATATAGTCAGTGCAGTAATGGTACATTGGAAACACTTTATCCAACTCTTGGTCTGGTCCAAGCATAATGCAATACCCTTTTAGACCAAGCACTTTCCAGCACTTTTTATAACAGATCCTCGAAAGAAACATAAACAATAACTCATTTTTTACTTGGAAATGTTAAATGTTTAAATGTGGGCCTAACAAAATAGAAATGTCCTCAGTAAAAATCAAAAGCATATTTCATTTTTATGTGTGTATTGTCATTCTCTTATTTGTGAAGAAACAAAAAAACTCTATCTACGTAAGGGTTTTTAATAGTAGCATACTTGCTATAGCAATTAGCAAAACAAAAGTGTATATTTTGAACGGGAAGCTGAACTATACTTGTACTTTGTACTAATATTTGTTTGAGGAAACAGAACTCTTGATGAGTTGTGTGTGCACTTGAGTAAAAGTATTGGTTACTCTTCCCACAGCGACACGGCGGTACAGTCTTTGGAAATTCAAGAATTTGTGCAAAATTTGTGTGAAAATTCGATTACATTAAGTCATGAATCATAAATCATATTTAAATACTTTTTATGTCCATTCTGGTAATAATTTAACTATATACTTATTTTGTCTGAGGACCTCAGGGACCGGCCTCCTGCTGGTGCCCAGACTTAGGACTAAACATGGACCGGCCTCCTGCTGGTGCCAGAGTCAGGACTAAACATGGACCGGCCTCCTGCTGGTGCCAGAGTCAGGACTAAACATGGACCGGCCTCCTGCTGGTGCCAGAGTCAGGACTAAACATGGACCGGCCTCCTGCTGGTGCCCAGACTCAGGACTAAACATGGACCGGCCTCCTGCTGGTGCCAAAGTCAGGGCTAAACATGGACCGGCCTCCTGCTGGTGCCAGAGTCAGGACTAAACATGGACCGGCCTCCTGCTGGTGCCAGAGTCAGGACTAAACATGGACCGGCCTCCTGCTGGTGCCAGAGTCAGGACTAAATATGGACCGGCCTCCTGCTGGTGCCCAGAGTCAGGACTAAACATGGGGAATCTGTGTTTCAGTTTTATGCAGCTAAAATCTGAAACATTCTTCTTGAAGATGTGAGACAGGTTCAACTCCGACAATGTTCAAATCTAAGCTAAAAACAGTTTGGCTACTCACCTCTGCAAATCCTTCCCCTACTGGGAAGAATGCCTATCTTATGTTAGCTTTACATCCCAATAGGCTTATTAGCCGCTAAGTAACCCACAAGGTAAATATAGTTCATTTCTTTATTTCCCTGTCGATCCATCTTGCTCCTGACCTCAGCCTCCTGCAGTAGTTTACGAGGCCTGCGAGGAGGAAAGATTAATAAAGGCTCCTCCTCCTATGGGACACTGAGGGACACTGATACAGGTCCTGCTGCTGCATGGGGTGAAGGGGTGCACTGACCTCCACATCTGGTCTAGACGGGACGGTTGCACTCCTACACTCAAAGCAAAGGGGGAAACCGAGTTGAGATTGGACGAGTCTGGAAACACACCCTGTATTGTTTGTACTGTTTGTGTACTTGCGGCGCTGTCTGAGTGTGAGGCCGGGGAAAACACATTGGGTTGGATGAATGTATTTGGTGTTTTATGCTGGAAAGAAAGACGAAATGATGGTGACGAGAGGGGAAAGTCTGTTTGGGTCTTTGGAGATTGCACTTTGATGAGCTAAAGAGCAGGCCAAGAACGTACAGAAAACAATAGAGCAATGCAAAAGAAAAGAAGGGAGATTTTGGTCCGAAAATCTAAAACATATTCCCACAAACGTCCCAAGACAATCAATCATGCTATAGATTAATCCAGACTGACCATTCTGCCTTATTCCTCCATCTTAAAGGTGCACTATGTATTTTTTCTGGTGAAAGGTCAGCCATGTGTCTCCATGGAGATATTCTTGCTTTACTAGAATGTTCCACAGTATAGTATTGAACTGATCCATCTCCATAAAGACAAGCGGGGGATAAATGTCAGGTCAAGTTACAGGCCAGATCTGTAGAAAAGATTGAGCGGGCTTGCCTCTCCACAAACCTGACTCTTACGTAGCCTGGAGCAGTCTCCATGGAAATGCTGCTCCTTTGGCAATATCCACAACATGGCATAAAATATATCTATCTCTGTGGATTATGATTAAGTATGATTAAGATAATGAACTTTCTCTTTCCGTGGAATCAGGGGGGTGACTTTCCACGTTCCAAAAGTCACATACTGCTACGTGAAGCAAAAAAAAAAAAAAAAAAAAAAAAAAACTAAAAAACACCATTATCTAAATAAATGCAAGTTCAAAGTGTTTAGAAAAGCAGATTTTTTTTAACCGAAAATCTCCTTCAGTTTTCTATACATTTTCAGTTGTGTCAGTCATTCATTTTGTGCAATGTCCCAACTTTTAGGAAGTGCTGGGTTTGTGCCGTCAGTTGAGTGATTAATGCTCCTGGCGATATATCCACCTTGTCATCAAAGAGCAGAGTTTTATGGATGTGCAAATGATTGGAATATAAAACAGGACTCTGCCCAGAACGTGTGTAATGTCTGTAGTTCTGTGTGGGAGTGAGTGCTTGTATTGATGAATGCACCGCGCGGCTGCCATCTGTCTCTGCCAATGAACAGTCTGCCATGACGTCATCCATTCTCCACTGGAGCCGTTATGCACAAGACTCCAAACAATGGGCCGGTGTGGACTGGAGTGACAGCTGAAGAGATACTGATGAAAAGAGGGTCCGGGTTTAAATACTTTTCCTAATACACTCAAATAGTCTGTTAAGCAAAGGGAAAACAAAGCGGCAGAGCAATTACAGTACGAGACTCTTTTCTTTATTATTTCCTGCAAAGTCTATGTGTCAAACTACACGCTTTTACGGACCGTGTGATTAAAAAGAACGAAGCTGATCATTGACAATTAGAAACGACTGAGTCTCGTCATTGATTAAAATGCGATAAATTGCACGGCCTTCTCAGCGATCACGATTTAGATTTTATTAAAGCTTTGCCATTAAGAGCAAATCAATGCAGCTCTCTGTTTCTTTAAGAGTTTCCACTTCACTGTGATTGGCTGAATCTGGCGTCTAATTATTCAGGATCACGACAGAGGCAGATCAATAAAGTAGACAGCATGTACTTGTGGTCAAATTGATTGCATTCATGTTTGTTTAAAGGTAATTTACCAGATTTTTAACTTCTTAAAAACACGGAAAAGCAGCTCTCATGTGTCGCTCACTTACCTAATGTTCTAAATATTCCCCACGATGACTTTAGAAGCACTTTTTTCCAATCTCAGGCCAGTGCGAATCCTGCCGTCTTGGTAAAGCTAGCAACAACTAGCATACTCACAGTGCACTTCCTGCTTCGCATTGAATAAAATCCTCTATAATGAGATGCAGACAGCGCACAGTGAACTAATTTTCACCTGAATAGATTCTTTTACAACATACTGGGGCAAAATAGATTAAAGATATCGCTTACAGCCTCTTTAGGTCATCAACGTTTCAACAGCTATTTAAAGTCATATTAAACTTATCAGTGCATGTTCACAACACAACTAAATAAAGTCCTCTCACATCATCACACAGATGGAAAAACAAAATGCGAGTCAGGCCCAATCTGAGAAATGTGATTCATATTCCCTGTGAAAAGATAAAGCCCAGTCCCACTGAAACTAGTCTGAAACTTGCTGTGCTAAATGTCAGATCCTTATGTAACAAATCTCTCTTAATTAATAATTTTATTTCTTCTTATAATCCTGATTTTATGTTTTTAACTGAAACATGGCTTGACAAAAACACAGGAAATGTAGTTCTGATAGAATCTGCTCCACCCAACTTTAAGTTTGAATCAGAAACACGAGAAAACAAAAAAGGGGGTGGAGTCTGTGCTGTCTTTAGAGATGAAATAATTACCCGCAGGTTGTCTTTTGGGGTGTTTTCATCATTTGAGTATGTATCCTTTAAAATGGAGCTAAAACGGTCTCCATCCATTCTCTTCATTGTTTTATACAAGCCTCCCCAGCACTGCCAAAGTTTTATTGATGATTTTACTGAGATGCTTTCAGTCATATGCACAGACTTTGATGGTTTGGTCATTACAGGTGATTTCAACGTGCATGTTGATAATATTTGTGACAGAAACGCTAAAGAGCTTGATGCTGTCCTTGAAACCTTCATTCTTACTCAGCATGTGAGAGGCCCCACCCACAGCAAAGGACACACTCTAGATCTCATAATTACAAAGGGGGTAAATATTTCAAATGTTAATGTGATCGATGTTGCTCTGTCTGATCATTTCTGTGTCTTCTTTGACCTGTCTGTTTCTCCCAAACCTCCGGTTGGTCCTGCAGTTGTTCAGGGGAGACACATAAGTGATGGCACAGGTGCACTGTTTATGGAAATGATAAACTTTGAAAATGTCTCATGTTCTAATGTAAATGATTTGTTGAACTCTGTTACATCTAGTGTTTTGAATGTTCTGGACACCATCGCCCCTATAAAGGCTAAAATGGTTAAAAATAAGCAGAAGGCGCCGTGGAGAAATGATGATTCGGTCAGGGCACAGAAAAGGGAGTGCCGCAGGGCCGAACGGAAATGGCGCAAGTCAAAGCTCCAGGTTCAAAAAGAGATTTACAAATAAAAGCTGAACATGTACAACCTAATCTTATGTAGAACTAGGGAAAGATATTTTTCTGAAATAATTGGAAGCTGCAGTAACAACTCGCGTGTCCTGTTTGCCACAGTAAACAGATTAACAAACCCTCCAGCTCAGCTGCCGTTAGAACTCATTTCCACATCCAAGTGTAATGAGTTTGCATTATTCTTTAATGACAAAGTTCAGGGCATTAAAAATGCTATAAATCCCACAATGCAAAAAATTACCCTAAAACCACCAAGACACTTAGAGCTAACTCACTTTGCACCAGTAACTGACAAAACTGTCAATGAGATCATCACCAGTCTGAGTTCATCTACATGCTGCCTTGATGTGTTACCCACCAGATTTCTAAAGTCTGTGCTGAACAGTTTGTTAGCACCATTCACTCACATAGTTAACATGTCGCTTCAATCTGGAACATTCCCAATGTCTTTGAAAACTGCGGTCATAAAGCCTCTCCTAAAGAAGAGCAGTCTTGATGCCGCAGTACTGAGTCATTACCGGCCCATCTCTAATCTGCCATTTTTGGGCAAAGTCCTTGAAAAGGTTGTTTACCAACAGCTCACAGATTTCCTCTTAATAAACAACTCATTTGATGTTTTTCAGTCAGGTTTTAGACCTCATCACAGCACTGAGACTGCTCTTGTCAAGGTGACAAATGACATCCGCCTGAACACTGACACGGGCAAAGCCTCAGTCTTAATTCTGTTAGATCTGAGTGCTGCTTTTGACACTGTCGATCATGGGATCCTCTTACAGAGACTAGAGGACTGGGTGGGCATCACTGGCACTGCCCTAAACTGGTTAAGGTCCTATCTGGAAGACAGGAAGTACTTTGTTGAAATTGGTAGCTGTGTCTCAGACCACATGACCCTGACCTGTGGAGTGCCCCAAGGGTCAGTCCTGGGTCCCCTTCTGTTCAACCTCTACATGCTGCCGTTAGGTCAGTTGATACGCAGTGAAAATGTGTCCTATCACAATTATGCAGACGACACTCAGATCTATGTTTCACTATCGGCAGGTGACTATGGACCAGTAGATTCACTCTGTCACTGCATCCAACAGATCAGTTTGTGGATGCAAAACAACTTTCTCCAGCTGAACTCAGACATGACTGAAATAATTGTTTTTGGCCCACAGAAACAAAGAGAAAGTGTTAGCGGTCACCTCCAGAGTCTCGCTCTAAAACCTACAAACCAAATTAGAAATCTGGGGGTAATAATGGACTCAGACTTGAACTTTAATAGCCACGGCAAATCAATAACATCAGCAGCTTTTTACCATCTAAAAAACATTGCCAAAATCAAAAATATAGTGTCAAAACCAGATTTAGAGAGACTTATCCATGCGTTTGTCTCCAGTAGATTAGACTACTGTAACGGCCTGCTCACTGGTCTCTCCAAACGAGTTGTAAAACAGCTGCAGTACATCCAGAACGCTGCTGCTCGGGTCCTGACTAGAACCAGGAAGTATGATCACATTAGTCCTGTTCTCAGGTCTCTGCACTGGCTCCCTGTGGCTCAGAGAATAGACTTTAAAGCAGCTCTGCTTGTGTACAAGTCTCTCCATGGCCTAGCACCAAAGTACATCTTGGATATGTTAGTGCCATATGAACCATCTCGGACTCTGAGGACCTCAGGGACCAGCCTCCTGCTGGTGCCCAGAGTCAGGACAAAACATGGGGAATCTGCATTTCAGTTTTATGCAGCTAAAATCTGGAACAGTCTTCCTGAAGATGTGAGACAGGCTTCAACTCTGACAATGTTCAAATCTAAGCTAAAAACAGTTTTGTTTAGCTGCGCATATGACTGAAAGGATTTTTTCTTTGCACTCTTCTCTTTTGTTTGTGATTTTATTAGTTTAGAAAATCAGTTGGATTGATAATTTTTAATTTAGTTAATTTTATTGTATTTCTGTTTCTGTAATTTCTTTGTGATTTGAATGCATTTTTCCTGCTGTGAAGCACTTTGAATTGCCTTGTGTATGAAATGTGCTCTACAAATAAACTTGCCTTGCCTTGCCTCTCATTTAACTAAAATAAGTATAATAATTCATAGATTCTTGTTGAATTCTACATAATCTCCCATGTATGACGCCGGTAGCCTTTAGCCACTACGTACACTTTCTCCTCTAAAGTAACAATAAATAAGTTAAAACGCGTGTGAATGTGCGCACCTGCCGAACATGTGTGCGTTCCGGGCTGTGACGTCATCATTGTGCGACCACCACACAGACCCACACCAGTCTGGGCTCCAGTGAGTCTCACCCACATAATATCTGGCATTGCACCCCCATAATCTCCTCCACTGCACACAACCTCAAAGCCTCAGAGACACACGCCTCCTCTAAGAGCCTTAACCATATAATAGCAAACTTACTGCTTTCTATAGGCTGTGACTATTTGAAGTAATGTTGTCTGAGTGTCTGTGTAAAGACTCGAGGGAGAAAATGTTACCTCAAAGCAAAGCCAAAGGATCAAAGTCCTCACAAGAGCTGCCTGGTAGTGGAAGATAGCAATACAGAATATAGACAGGGCAGAATGTTACGCAATTAAATATACCTAAAAAGTAATAACTACACAGTTCATTGTGACATAAATACCACAACAAATTGTCCCATTAACAGCATTTAACATGTGTACTTTGGCAGAACACATGGACACATTTTGTCTGTCCGTATTTGTTAAAACTACGTATGATTATGTCCAAGCTCTATTTCCTCTTCTTTCTTTAATGTCTTGGCGTGCTTTTGACTGCTTTCATTGAAGTTGTGTCACACTACACACTTTCAAAATGTACTTCAAGAAACAATTAAGTGAAACTATTAGACTAATTCATAAGTTTTGCAACCGAAATGTCAATAAGACTGATCAGTTAATCGAATTTGAATCCAATCGAACTTGATTCTAAATGTCATGGATCAGCTTTTTAATCGAAAGTCAGTGAAAGTGTGTTGATTGGAGCATAATTCACACTTTGGAGGAAGAAATCAGACCAATGTTTACGTTAAATGGTGGAAAACGTGGATTAAAGGATTAAAAGGTTTGGTTTACTGTGCGTTCATGGAAATAAAGCTTGAGACGTTAAAAAATGAGCACGCATCAATAAAAGTGCAAAAAGGTACAAATCAAAATGATCAAATACAATGGAAAAACAGTATTCTGGTATACCAGCATATCTTAGAGCTGATACCAAAGGAGCAAAGTACTTTTACTTTGTCACATTCCTCCAGTGTTTCCTATCCCTCCTGTTACTGCCCCTCCCTTTTCCCGCTAATGGTTTTAGCAGACACAGTTGGGCTCGCCACACCGGCCGTACCCGAGCCAAAACGGACCAAAAGAGTCACGCAGTTTCAGCTAAAATGGCCATCGCAGCCGGGCCCCGTCGCAGGAATGTTTCCTGTTCTTTTGCAGGACAGAGCGCAGAGGAGCAGCTTTAGTTCTTCGGTGGTTTGGAGGTTTTGGCAGCGCAGTTACAGAGCAGCCAGAGACATACAAACTGCTGCTAAGGAGAAGGCTGGCTGGGCATCTGATTGACAACTGAGACAACAAAGCAGTGAAAGGAATACGAAAACAACTCAAGGCTTGGAAGAAGACATGATAATCAGCAACTAATATCCATTCTTTTTCACCATAATGAAGCATGTCAATTGCACTCAAACCTTTCAATGCTAGTTTTTCCTGTTCTTTTTCTTTGCGCAGTATGTCATTTGAATCCCTCTCGCACAGTTTAAGCGGAAAAGTAAATATTCTTTGTTAATGGGCCACACCGTGCTGCCGGTAGCTTTGTTTTCCCAACTTTTTCACCCAGTCGAGTTCCAGAAAGAAAAAAAATCTGTAAAAACATCCTCGTAAAAGTCACATTGTTTGGCTTTTTCCGCAGTCAGAAACACAAAAATGCGAGAATGCGAGCGAAAGGCAATTTATGACGTCGCCATTATTTAGTAGTGCCGATCTTAAAACCGCCACTAATATATATATATATATATATATATATATATATATATATATATATATATATATATATATATATATATATATATATATATATATATATCGCGTCCACTTGCACTGTAGAAAGAAAAACACTTTTACGACACCGTTTGGCCAGTCTGCAATTACAAGGTGGCTGCGGGAGTGACACCGAACACTCGACTCGCTCACAACGTTGGGCCCGGGGTGAGTTGTGGTTGTAGCTGGCAGTTTTTGGATGGAGTAAGAAAAAATAAAACTTCTTCATGTGTGAAAGCTGAGCATCTCAGTTTACATGTTGTAGAGAGGTCCGTGTGTGTTTTTAGAAGGCGACAACTTTGACCCCTTGTCTAGCCTCGCGTCGCCTCCCGATCCCCCCCAGCTGTCCCAGGCACTTAGAGCGTGCTGCGAGTCGGGTTATCGAGGTGTGTATTTGAGGGCACTTCCACACTTGTTCCCTCACTTCCTCTTTCCTAGATCTGGACTTCACTTTACTGTGTATTATTATAGCTGGCGTCGTTTAAATGGAGATAGCAAAAATGCAGAAGGAGTGCGGGGGAAAGACTTTTAATAGCCTTAATAAAGCATTCAAAGACGTAATTCATAATGAACAAATACAACTGTAAAAAGTCATAGGCCTGATATGTTATATTCACTTAAATCTTTGTGAGTTATAGATTTTCAAATTACATTTTCAGGTCACGCGGCTCGCAACTCATGTGATTATAACTGAATTTAAACTTATTATCCCTGCACTTCGATCGCTCTTGTAAGTTATATCACATGTTAGTGTGTTTTAACAACTTAAAACTTTAGGGCAGACATTTTACTTTTGTTTGTGAGGTGAACTGTATTAAAATTATAGTAACCTAATATTTATTACAGTGTAGTTTAAGAATCATTACTTAATACCTTAATACCTCCTCATTTTTATTGTTTTGAAACGTGAAAAACAGAACTATGTACCGTGTATGTATGTATGTATGTATTTTTTTCTTCATGTAATAAAGTAAAATCTGTTTTGCCCCAGTACAGATATATTGTAAAAGCTTTATGGTGTAAATGAGATCAAAGCGCTTGCTCTGGTTCCAAATATTCACCTTATTCAGCAAGTTGGCCCTACAACATAATCCTTCTTCCGGTTGTTTTAGTCAAAAACACAGGGCCACCGACCTCCAGAGAAAATAAGTTCTACACAGACTAAAAAGTCGTTTTCAGGCGCAGGGAATCAGTGCGTTGTTGACTTGTTGGTCACATGAACATTGGACACTTTCCACAAATCTACTTTATAGCATATTTTAGCGGTGATACTTTCCCTCTTTCTCCACATTTGCGAGAACGGAGACGGGAAGTGCGATTCCAACAGAAGAGCCCGTCTGTGGCAAAGAGAGTCAAAAGTGGGCGGTGCAGAAGAAGGTGACCAAAGCAGGAAGTGCGTTGTTAGCATGCTAATGTTTGTTAGCTTTACCCGAGATGGTAAAACTCCCTCTGAGCTCAGAAAATTTGTGTGCTTAAACTAAAGAATAAAGTATTAAAACTGATTAAAAAAATATATAATTAAAATGACAAGATTGACTGTTAAAGATTCCAAATTATCAACATTCTCAAAATACAGTCACTATTTCACAACATATTAAAGGTCACTAAAACCTTCAATATGAGCATACGTTTATTTTATTAATTACAAATTATGACACTTTATGTTCTATTAGCCAAGAATCATCCACCAGTAAAACCTTTCATAAAAGTACAAGTTGCAAGTGTAAAAGCCTTTCAGGTGTTCACCCCATGACTGCCACACTGAGCTGCAGTTAGTCGCACCCATCATAGACGACCAGACTGTGCAAGGGCTTTTAACCACTGAAATATACATGCACGGCTTCTGAAGTGTAATCAATATTAATACCACTTTGCACTTAAGAGTTCACCGCTGTGTTGTTCAAATATTATTACTTCACCCGTGGGACATCTCCAGACATAACTCATTCCAGAAACCGAACCCTAACCTCCAGTGGTCAACATAGAGTGAGCAAAGCCTGAATTAATTATGGCCACGGCCGCGCTGTTTCTTTGTTACACTGGAGACTCCATGACGACAGCAAGGTATGATGGGATACAGAGTGACATAGCAACCAAGTGAAGGGCCAGCATTTGCGATATTTATTATGTATTTGGCCATTTTGATGCATATGGGCGAGTCTACACAAGGGTCTTTTGTAGACTCTCTAAACTGTAGCTTTAAAATAATGTGTTACGATTATTGAGACCAAACAACGGGTAAATCCTGAATTGTCTTTAATTGTCATTGTGTCATACGTTGAATAAAGTTAAGTTGTTTGGACTATGGATTAAATTAAAAATACTTTTTTGTTGTTTTTAGGATTATATTGTGATCTGAATATTCACGCTCATGGATGAACCTCACAATCGTGACACTCCTCATACTGTATTTGGCGACTCTATGTACAGTATGATTTCATCTTTTGTGCTTAGGATCGATATAAAGCTCAACAGTTGAACCCACTTCGAAGCTTACTGAGGTTCCAGACAAAAAAACGTAAATTTTTCAGTTTTTCCACTTAAGAGTTTAAATGCACAGCAGTCTGACCAGTTACAGTATGCGGTCAGTAACTAATGTCTAATGTGGTTGTTTACGGTCCGAAAACATATTTAAAAGTAAAAAATTGTCCAAACGTCTTATATGATGTGGTTTATACAAATATTTATTCCAGTATAAATTGACCCAAATTGACATAGATAAATGGCAAATCTCAGCAGGGGGTTTGCGGTTACAGCCCGTCTAGGAAATATACTGTGATTTTCAAAGGTCACCCGTTATATTAAATTATGTTTTGAGCTCCATTAAGTAAAATATTAGAAGAATAAAGCAATCACAGCCACAACACATTCGCTGAAAGGCAAGAGGGGCTGACCACATGTAACTGAGCGCTTCATGCTGTCCAATACAGGGGTCCGTTTCTTGGCAATTCACATGAACAAATAATGCTGTCGAGACACAGAAAGTGCATATAAAGTTACCCCTGGCTTATGCATAGCTTGACTTTTACCTATATTTGACAATTCATACAGTAGTGGAAAGTATGTTTAGGTTCAAGTCTGTCCTTTGATTCCTTTGACAAGAGCATTATTCATTCTTAGGCATTGTTCACTCATCAAATATTGAGTGTGTAAAAGCTTTGGTCAATAAAAGTCTGTGGTTTGATGAGCAGTTTTCTATAAAAGTGAATGTCAGTGACTTCAGAGTCTGCACAGTGTCAGACGGACCTCATCATGAACGAATAAAGTTTAGATCCGATGCCAGTGCAAAAGAAAACGTTGCTCTGCACTATTTACAAGAGGAACATTTCGATCTGTTTTGCAATGATTTACCACTTCTCCTGTAAAGAGGAATTTGCAAGGTATTTAGAGTGACATTTTCCAGTGGTTTTGGCTGTGTGCACTAATTTGGAATGGAAATGGTGCAATGAAAATAAGGCTAAGTGCTGAGTCCTTGTAAAATTGTCTTTTATTCAAAATCATAAAAATAAAGCCCTAGTTTTACATTTTAATTCATATTTCTGGGTCAGTGGCTTTCAGGTTTTTCATTTTTCCATAAAACTGTCACAATCCTCAGTTGGCCGTCACTTACAAACATCGATTTATAGCAACACAAAAGTCCAATCAGCCATAAGTTTATTTATGTGAATCTCAAAACGGGGTGGTAGAAACTAATCCTGATCCCCAGCTCTATTATAAAGATATACACAAATATCGACAGAGCATCAATAAAATCTTTGCCAAAAATGCGGATGTTAGTGATAAAAATACACATTTGTTATCAATTTGCAATTATACCTTATGTGTATCTTAACTGCTGTATAAAAATGCGCTATACTTCTCTAGTGAACAGCCTTCTGCTTGTTTCCATGGAGATGCCAGTGCGTTAGCTGGTATATATGGCATTAAACATGTAAATTACCATGGACACAAGTAGGTGGTACTATAAGTTACAAGTCAAATTGGTGATATTTTTGACCATAAAAAACACAATAACTGAATAAATGTGCGATAGTAAAGTTGAATCCATATATTCCATGGCAAAGGCAAGTTTATTTGTAGAACACATTTCATACACAAGGCAATTCAAAGTGCTTCACGCAGCAGGAAAAATGCAAAATCACAACTTCTTTACAGACCACATACAGAGCATTCCAGACACTCTTTCCCATATTTATTTGACATGGCAGCATGACCGGTGTCTCCGGGATGGACACATCACTTTTAGATTGATTCTTTCCCATATCAGCGCGCTATCTGCCAACTGCCATAAAATTTTCAAGGAGACAAGCTGATGCAGATCCAAAAAAAAGTTACATAGTACAACTTTAAGTAATAAACTGTGTAAAAAAATACTGCAGAAAACTTTAACGTGTGAATATGTTTTTGCCTGTTGACGTTTGACAATGACCAAATGTCTTCATATTTGGCAGTTGGTCCTTTTTTTTGGCTGTTGGGAGTTCGAGTTACAATTACAAGTCGACGTGAATGTGTTTGTACAAAGATGTTGGTCCACAGAGAAGCTGACTGGGGAAAAACAGCTTTAACTTAGATGCGCTTAAAGACGTGACAATTCAAAGCCGGGGCGCGATGACTCAGTTTGTGGTTTATTTTCTCACTCTGCAAAAGAATAAAGCAGGAAAACCGCCCCAACACACCTACAGCGTGCCGACAGGTCCCAGGTGGTAATGCGCCCCAGATTTTATACCGCCCCAAACTATGGAGACAGACAGAGGAAGACGTCAAGCAGAGATGAAGAGGAGACGGTGAATTGAGTTACACAAAGTTTGGGAAGAGAGAAGCGAAAGTGAGAGCTGACTCGAGTGTACAATGTGGGGCAAGACGACTTTGTTTAGTTGATCAAGAGGAGCACGAGCGAGACACATGGTCCTACAAAGTCCTGTTTCATACACTAACAGTCATTGTTTGGGTCAAAAATGGGAAACAGGACTTTGTAGTATCACAAACATGTCCAGTAGAAAGTTCTGTTGCAAGATGTTGAATAATCCATCCATTTTCTACCATTTGTTCCCTTTCGGGGTCACGGGTGACTGGAGCCAATCCCAGTGACTTTGGGCCATAGGCGGGGCACACCCTGGACAGTGGCCAACTCGTTGCAGGGCAAAGACATTTCACTCTCACATTCATTCACTAGGGCCAAGTTAGAGTCACCAATTTTGACAGACTCCACCCAGAGAGATCATGTTAAGTCACTGCAAGTCGGCTGCACAATACTGTACACGTATTTGAGTCGATACTGCAGTTTGTGTTGGGCTCAAACCACAAAATGCAAACGCTGCAAATCTTAAGGTTATGGAACGGCCCCTGCAAACGCTTCTGTGAACTGAATTTGTAAATATAAATCACAAATCTACTCACAATCACAACAAGGGGAAGCCGATATCAACATAGATACATACACGTCATTTATATCCACTTAATTTTATAGTTGAGGTTTTGATATTTATATTTAGACGTATTCCCCACTTCTAATCACAATAACTCTTACAAGACTGTTTTCCCCAAATCGTGCAGAGCCATTTGAGGACAAACATTTCCTAAAGGATCTCTTTTTAACTACACGATTATGATACTACAGTAATCAAATACATAACTCCATGAAACAAGAACAGAAGACGAACAAAAGCACACTACACCTTTAATAAAACTTTGCCATCACAGTTTTTCTCTCTGTAAAGCTTTTTTCCCAGACGGTTCATCACACATACATATGACTGTGTTCTGAGTGTGTTCTGAGTGTTCCTGAAACAAAGCTGGAGTTGGTTGTTCTTTAAGATAAGTGCAGCTGGCTCCAAACGTCAGTCATCATCTCTCCAAAACCATCAGAGCTTTGAATCCACCAGGGCAAAAACCTCGCCATCCACACTGTCAAACCCCATCCAGTCACTGCTGAAACTGAGATAAATTACACTGAATAGACAACAAAGCAACGAAACACAAGAACATCCAGAGCGGAGACTGGAAACAATCAAAGAAGTTCTTTTGTCAGTTTTTATTGTTGTGCGCATAGTGTTTTTTTGTTTTTTTTACATTGTGCCTGATAAAATCAATGTTTCATCCTGACATCATCGTGTGCTATCAGATGATTACAGCTATATATTTCAAACGCTTTAGTGGTTGGGACGACGTTTGAGAAGAGCCGGTTCTTTTACAACCGGCTCTTGCTGGTGACCAAAGATTGAAAAAAATCTAAAAAAGACTATTCTTTTATTTATAT
The DNA here is from genome assembly GCF_026437365.1 of Eucyclogobius newberryi. Classification (NCBI taxonomy): domain Eukaryota; kingdom Metazoa; phylum Chordata; class Actinopteri; order Gobiiformes; family Gobiidae; genus Eucyclogobius; species Eucyclogobius newberryi. The sequence goes on from NW_027315779.1 coordinate 7,944,272, forward strand.
AGGTTGAGGAATGAGTTAACAAATTGCACTGATTACATTTGCGCAGAGAAATCAGAGCAATCAGGAAGACAAACTGCAAACTGGCCGGGGAAGAGGTCAGAGTCAAAACAGGGGTGAGATAGCCAAAACAGAGTCACAGAAAGGAAGCTCAGAGACGTATATGAAGCACACAAGCTGAAGCCTCCACCGGGGCGCTAATAAACCTTAACCACAGCGTTTTCTAATAAAACCAGAAGAAACGCACGTGGTGATACTTGAATATGAGCGAAAAACTCCATTAACTAGCGAAAAAATCCAACACAAAACGGCTTTCAACGTCTATTTCCTAAACTTAAACAATGCCGAGTTTTAATCAATCACATTCGAAACAATAAATTGCTTAAATGTTCCTCAAACATCTCAACTCAACTTTTACTGACAACGCATTCAAAAGATCTCAGCATTTTAAAAAATCGCTTATAATGAAATCAATTGTGTTGGAAAAAGAAGCGAACAAAAACGTGTATATTGTCAGACAGCAAAGTGAATTTTAAATGCCAAATTAAAATGTGCCATGTGACAAGACACAAAAAGTGGAAGAAAAAGACAAACTCGGTTGAATAGATCTGACGTGACGGATCGTGTAAGCTAAATAGCACCCGCTAACTCTGTACATGTCATAAAGCTAGATTGTCGTGACGGCGATGGTTAACAGCACCCTGGACAGCAGTCAGAAACTTGGGAAAGTTATTCATTTCTTTTGAACCACACTGCTTGAAGTGATGAAAAGTTTTGCTGAAAGAGCGAAGTGAAAACCTTCCATTGCGGGGAAGAAATACATACGATATCAAAAACAGTATCTTTGAACTCCTCATTCTCGTCACAATTGCCTCTTGACAGATCGGGGGGGGAAACTATCTGACTCATCACTGGCTCTAAATTTGGAAAAGTGAAATGAAAGGATTTTGAGAGTTATTAAATTCTCCATCAACTCCCCGGTTAGTGTCGCGCCAACAGCTGCTCCCCGGCCTGGGAATGCCTTGGGTTTATGTTACGCCATTGTGTTTCTTGTGGTAAGCCCAGATTTAAGCTCGCCTGTCTGTGGTTAATTTGCTTTGGAGAATAGAACATGCCCCGATCCACGCCGGTTAATAACGAGCCTAACGAAAGACAGAGTAATGACTTCGCCAGAGAAACCATTAATCAGGGAGTAATGGCAAAAAGGAATATGTAGTGTGTAGAGTTGAACAGGCAAACCACACGGCGGCAGTTCAGGGGTAAATACTCAGTTGATTGAGACATAGAGGCTACAAAATAAAACGGATCGCATCGACCAAGCATTTTGTCACACGCAGTCAACACAATGAATACATGTTGGCATCAAGTAGGCCTAAAAGTCGACTAAAGACACGCCTTGTTAATCGATCGACTGGCAATAGTCCTCAGAACGTTTCTACAATCTGACCATGTACTGGATCTAGGGGTGTTCCACAATGTTGGAATCATTACTGGTCTAATTTCCAGAATTATTTTGTGACAATTCTAGTTTAAAGAGAGGAAACGTTTGACATTTTGACTCAGTATTGATGATTAAAACTGATGATGAGTTTGTGCCGGTTGTGGTTTATCAATAGAAAAATGTTGTTAAATTGTATTGGGATCTTTAAAAAGTAGTGATATTGTAGAATATATATATTGTAGAATATCGTGAGCAATTTATCGAGTATCAAATGTATCGCAAAATGGTGATATTGTCGTACTGTGAGGCGTGCATGGTGTAATGTATTGAATGGTGAGGGACCCCGTGATTCCTAGCTCTACTCTAACCACGTGACAATAACAACTATTTATACAAAAATTATTAGGACACGTATTTATGTGCAAAAAATAGAAACGTCACAACGTAAAATTTTGGTTGAAGCGTCCCAATGTAACAATTACTGACATTTACTGACTCATGATTCTCTTTCATTTTCATACATTACGTTGCAATTGTATGTGACCAGCTTTATGAAACCAACTGTTATGGATGTAAAGTATTTCTGCATAAAAAGGACTAAACATTTAGGTTAACTTTTTACACAGATTGAATTGAAATGGCTTAATTTTGTTTCTAAAATGGCCACAATTGATTAGTTTTTAGTTCTTACGATTATATCTGACTGACTTGAATAATCACAATTATGGATTAACCACATTATCTTGACCTCCGACGTCAAGTGCGACGAGTTGGCCACTGTCCAGGGTGTACCCCGCCTAAGGCCCAAAGTCACTGGGATAGGCTCCAGTCACCCACGACCCCGAAAGGGAACAAGCGGTAGAAGATGGATGGATGGATCTTGACCTCCCTAGTAAAAGGAAGATTAAACTCTACATTTGTACTCTTGTAATCTAAATACAATAATTGGTCAACTCAAGATAGTCATCAGAACAAACCTCAAACTGAACGATGACAAATATCGAACAAAAACACGTGTATTATTACGATCCGCGTTCAAACCGAACAGTAACGCCACTGTTTTTGTGGAGATTCAAACGCAACTCAAAATAAACAACGTGTTCAAAAACGTCCTGATTTCGGCCAACAAACTCCACCAGATCGTTTCCGTTTCCTTGCGACTCTTCCACTGCAGTGAAGAGTCGCAATAACCATCAAGAAAAAATAGACATAAAACGCAGCCGCCGTTTCCCCGACGACAGTGTTTTATTCCTCCCAACACTGGACACGACACATAATAGCGCCCGGCAAGTCATTCAGAAGCTAAAAAACGTTCTCCCGGCCTGGTCTTCTCTCTCCACTTGTCACTGCGAGTCCCTTTACTCTCCCGACACGTCTGTACCTGAGTCGTCCGTGCCCTACATGCGGGGCCGTGCTCGCCGTGCTCGCCGTGCTCGCCGCGGCGTTTGAAGTGCTCGGATCGTCTCACGTTCCTCATTAAAAACACATGAGACGGCTCCTTCTCTCGTCCTCTCTGCTGGTGGGTTTCCCTCTCCGAGTCGGCTCCAGGATCAGATCTGGAGCTTTGACTGGCAGTATTATGTTATAAATGAGTCCACACTTGTTGTCCTTATTGTGGTGACGTGAACTGCGCACATCTGTTCAGTTCCAGACGGGATCCTGACTAAAGCGCTGTCTCGAACGACTCTGCTCAGTTCAGTCGCTTCAGAATGAAAAGAGCGTCCGGAGTGAAAAAATAACTAAATATTACCAACTTCTGAAAGGTTTTTGGCACTGGATCGCTCCTGGACACATGAGGGATACTCTATGGGAACTCCTTTATGGGAACTACTCTATGGGAACTACTCTATGGAAACTCCTCTATGGGAACTACTCTATGGGAACTCCTTTATGGGAACTACTCTATGGGAACTACTCTATGGCAACTCCTCTATGGGAACTCCTCTATGGGAAATCCTCTATGGGAACTACTCTATGGTAATTCCTCTATGGGAACTCCTCTATGGTAACTCCTCTATGGGAACTCCTCTATGGGAACTCCTCTATGGGAACTCCTTTATGGGAACTCCTCTATGGGAACTCCTTTATGGGAACTCCTCTATGGTAACTCCTTTATGGGAACTCCTCTATGGGAACTCCTCTATGGGAACTCCTTTATGGGAACTCCTCTATGGGAACTCCTCTATGGGAACTCCTCTATGGGAACTACTCTATGGGAACTCCTCTATGGGAACTCTTTTATGGGAACTCCTCTATGGGAACTCCTTTATGGGAACTCCTCCATGGGAACTCCTCTATGGGAACTACTCTATGGGAACTCTGCTGGTAAGAAGTTGAATGTTGCAAATACAGTATATTCAAAAAACATGAATTATTTGCTGTCTATATTGTTTTTCCTCGACTGGTGGGTCAAAGTGCAGTATGGAACATTTACAGAAGTGGTAAGTAGTAGTGATAAGATAATCATAAGATAAGATAAGATAATCCTTTATTGTCCCACATGGGGAAATTTCATAATGGGTTCATAGTGGGTATTAGTACTCAGGTACATGTCCCTACCTCTTGGAGTTACTTTCTGACACTACTTTTACCCATAGTATTCTTGGTTCCTCTTTGTTTCTTCCACTGCTCTTTGAGATATTATTTATTTATTTTAATTCTTCTATCTATTCTTTGAAAATACCAGAAGTTTTGTCCTTCCAATTACATTAACTTCAAATTATAAATCACAGCTACTCTTAAAGTTGCTTTTGCTTGACTCTTTCTTGGACCACTACGTTGTACATTTACTCGAGTAATACTATTCTATAAGTAACTCTACTCTTACTTGAGGACAGTTTTGTGTGACTCGACGCACATCTGAACATTTACGGTAGAGGATTGTTGCATCGCCCGAAATCTTTCCCTCACATGTCTTCAAAAGTATCTATCTCCATGGAGACAAGCTGGCAAAAAATATGTTTTAATGCTCCACTGAGTAACATTCAAGGCATTGCAGTTCCAAGCAGGTGGCGAACCCATTCACCAGAAAGGTTTTAACGTGAGTTTTTTCTGGTATATGTCTTTGAAAAAAACACAAAAAGGTGAAATAAAGAAACAATAGAAGTATCTCTAGCACTATATTTATTATCTCAACTATCTTCAAGCCCCAAGCCTGAACCAACATGCATTCGCTGCACGCTGGGAGGCTAATTACAAAAGTGAAAAGCAAAAGGAAAGAACTGCGACCAGCTTTTTAATAACTGCACTTAAAACTGTAACACATTAATCTAAAGCTCCAAGTGAAACATTGCTATAGTCAACATTTCAGTTCATTTACAGCAAAGATAAACGGCTTTAGATGTTGCCATTCTTGCGTAACGTATTGCCAGCGCTTTTTCACTTTCCCTTTTCCCTTCACCACAGAGTCTCTGGCTTACGCGCTAGAGAAATAAACCTCCCATTTACCAGGCGCTGAGGACATTACAAGGAGCATTTCCAGTCATCTGACATCTGACTAACTCTAAAGATCATTGATAAAAGACGCGAGGCTCAAAATCAAATATGCCACTGTGCCCACTACAAAGCAACATCCCGGGGGCCACACAGGCAAACGGGCCGGAGCAGACACACGGCTTCTTTTCATCCGCAGTGACAAAACCCAATGCAGTTCAAATGATCTAACCATAATGTTGGCAGACAGTGGGCAGCAGTGTAAAGTCCAGCTCTGCAAGGGAAAGAGGAGGCAACAGAAAGATTACAGAGAACTTCCATCCAGGAATATAACAGGCTATTTCCAGTACTTTGTGTCCATTATAGTAATAGAGAGCCTGCTTAAGGTCTGGGCATGGCGAGGAACGGATCAACTATTGTTACATTAAGTAGGAAACTGCAATAGAGAAATATAACGTTTTGGCTGTAGAAATGGATCTGTGTAAGTACTCGTCCTCCTCCGTCTGCTGCTGCTACTGCTGTTACTGCTGCTACTGCTGCTACTGCTGCTAGTGCTGTACTGTAGACACTTAATAGGTGTATAAGTTAAAATTTGGATTCAAAGTACGTTATTTTAATCGTTTACATCAGGCATCGGGGCAAAACCTTACAAAAGCTACTGCTACTACAGCAATTCGACTACAACTTTTGCTGCCACTTTAACCATTTCAAATACTTCAATTGATAAACGTTCGCTTGGGTTAAAGTAGTATTTTGCTTACTCATAATGAACTGAATACCTTACTTAACTAACTACTTCTACTGGAAATGTTTTTGTGAGTATGGGCCCATGATGTCTTTACTTTATCTTATCTTATATTTTCCCTTATTGTCACTAATACTTTACTTCTACTGCTGTTTCAACTACGGATGTACAATATTTCAGTGCTAACATCAGTATCTTTGATTTCACTTTCATAAATCATATGAAAAAACAATAACAAATACAACACAGTCCATGCACATAATTGCAAGATAAGAGTTGGGACTGGGCTAAACCTAAAGATAAATACAAGTGTTTATTTTGCAAAAACGACAATTTGACTTGCTGTTTTAAAGTCTTGATGTAGATATTGGCAAATACGGGTCATCAGCCAACACCGCGAGACAAATATCAGTTATTCATAGCTCCGACACAACTCGACTTTCACAATTACAGCCGATAAAACCACAGCTACTATTGACGCCGGCCTCAGAGACAGTCTCCCTCTGTCTTCGTGGCTCATACGTCTGGTGTCCTCCTCAGCTGACCCCGCCATCAGAAGTCAAATTAAACTGGACAAGGGAGTGTGGATAAAGACCAATCCCCTGACATCATCGGCGGGCCCCAGTACAAACAGAGACGTCCCGAGACCCCGGGCTCTCCATCACTCAGGCTCTGACACGAGAACGCAGTCATTTCCTTTGATTGGGCCACTGCGTTCAGCCCTAATATCTTTTCCAGAGCCGCGGATGAATCGCTTTTGGTATTGGACATTTCATTGCATTGGGGAGGTGGAGCACAGGGATACATACCTTAGATTACGGCTCCTTTTAAAAGGTATATACTGCAATTTATGGCAGTCATGAGTAATTATTTTTATAGACCTGCTCATGTGAACTCATATTCAAAACGCTTTAGTAATATAGATACTGCTTATTTATAGCCATGTCCGTAATTCAAGTTTCCCCCAAGCTTGAACGTGTTCACATTGTGCAAACTGCCGTTAAATTTCACGATGATTATCAGCAGCGTGGCAGACAAGATTGTTGCAGCCGTCGCCACCGAGATCCCCCCCCCCCCCCGAAGCGTGCGGTTAAAGACATGCAGAGCAATCTTCAGCGGGGGGATTCTTATCAATGGAGAATACTAGTTTGCGGTTTTATCGTAGTAAAGCTAATAATAAGACTTTCAAGCGTTTTGGCGAATTGCTGAAAAGGTGGATTTTAAAGGGAAACAACGCCGCTGCTAGATGGAAACTGCACAAAAAACGTTGAATATTGCGTTGGGGTTGGATCGAGGACGGTGGTCTGAGGGGTAAATAACACCGACACAAGACCCCAGGAATCAGAAATGTGGACAACGAGTAAATATTTCCACTTGCTACTTGCGGAGTCACACGGGAGGGAAAACACTTGTATTTATGTTTCAGTAGCTTTAGTTTTTTGTTGTCATCTGCTTCCCATTTGAAACTGTGGGAACGTGGGCCATTGTCAAGCCGTCGTGATGGGCACAGATTTGCTTCACATGGAAATACGAGGCGCCCGGCTGTATCTCGACTCAAGTACACTCACTTTAGATTTTTACTTGAGTAATCTAAAGGTGCATTACATCATTTTCAGACTGTAAAAGTGGGAGGAAGAAGGGTCTTTGGCCCATCTCTGGCGCTCACGTGAATGATATTTCAGGCGAGTGCACGGCTTCAGAGCAGCTTTTCTTGGACAATGACTTGAAACAGGGGTGGTCTGCCAATACTCAATCAATTCTGGCAACTCGTCTCTTTCTTCCGGGTGTGTGGATCAATAAAACTTAATTATTAGATGCAAACAAAGAGGGAGAGAGAGCGCAATTTGATTTTGTGCTGCTTTACAATGGGGTTAAACAATCCACTCATTTATAAAAGTACAATCAGGTATATACTCCAGCTCTGCGCTACTGCAATTGTGATTATTTTAGTAGTCTACGAGTCAGCAATTTTCTTTATGACTTGTCGACTAGCCGAGCAATCATTTTTATTGCACATTGAGATGTTTTGAATACATCATCAACCATTTAATGTTTGAAATACTGCAAATGAAGATTGAGAATGTTTACGTTGTCGATGAAAATCAAAACTTGTTTAAATTTTTGGGACATTTTTGCCACTGTCGTGGTTTGAAAAAGTATTTGTATATGTGTTTTGTGTCTGTATAGTCCAGATAACGACGATCGTTATCCAAATATGGCTGCAATATTTTTGAATGACTAATTACTAATACATTGTTGCAGCCCTTCCCAGCTTTAAAGTAAAATGTCACTTATTAGGGGTAAGTTTACTCTCTTAGGCTCTGATAGATATCTTTTTTTAACCTATACTGTAGAATCTTCCATGTAAAGCTTGAAGGAAGCTACAATTATACCGCAGTCAACTAATGACAATGAAATATTTCGTCTTTATAGAGATTTTCATAGACATGATCTTTTGACCCCTCCTGCTTTATCTATCTGGACATGACACTGGCTTTTTGTGGGTGGTTTAGCTTTGCAATCTACTTTCATAACTTGAATTCACACATTTAATAATTAGCCACAATAGTATTTAGAGTACTTTCATGTCACAGAGACTACACTGGACAAACACATGTCCAGACTTTGCCGTAGCATCATCATATCTAGCATTACTAACCAAACATTTCATTTATAGCTTCGGCAAGGATCCCGTGGGCCATGTTAGCAGATTTTACAAGGATTATTTTCATGTGTGGTTTTTGTGACAACCGCAGGGAGCACAACAATGGACCCGGCTCACAGCATCCTGGGTCAATGTGGGTGGCGAATCTGCGCTTTGATTACACTGTATATATCAGCAGCAAAAAGTAAACTTCAGATTGCATGAGATTTGCAGACAGCCTTGTTCATCCCCTACAGTTTAAACCCTTTCAATAAACACAAAATATCCCCTAAGACTAGAAACCTGCGTATAATCTTCAACTGATGAAAGCTTCAAGCTGTTTGAAAATATGTGCGTGCATGCCAGAGTGAGTCCTTATAGTCACAAATGTATGGATGTATACGTGAAATGAGATGCAGAAGCCAAGCCAAGACTAAAAGCTACAATAATCCAATATACAATAAAGGGATGGGGGTCCAAGAGGGGACATGTGACGCAAGATAAGCTTTATCCATGAAAAAATGTTAATTAGGGTTCCTCTTGCAGCAGTGAGCGGTATGTTATTGGAGTGTGGCCCCGAACACTGGATATTTGGAACCATTTTGACAAACAACATGAAGTCACATAAACATAATACAAAGGCTTTACATTGAGTTGATGGCAGGAATTTTGGACAGATGGTTTATGTTGCAAACTTATCGTATTCTTTGCCATTTGGCTGTTCTCTGTAGGTGAAATCCTTCCTCTATATACTGTAACTGGTTTTATTTTTGCATACTAAATAAACACATTTTTGTCCAACTATCCCAATGCAAATGAGCTTTTCTCCATATGATTCCCTTAAACCTTTTGTATAGATCACTATGGATGTTTTTGATCCATTTTGGTGGTAAATAGAAGCTTTAATTATGTGAGCACGTGCCCCTTTATCTTATATATATATGTGGGAAGTGAGAGGTGGGAGATATTGAAAAATGTATAATATTGCATTTGGTGTTTTGGTGATGTAAAGAATTGGATTAGAGTGTAAGTGTCTATAAAAATAAGACTTAGGCTGGAAAAAAGAACTGATTAAAACTACACTGTAATCTTTCAAATAAGGTCATAAAGTGATATGTCTGCACGTTTGTATTATTTGGTAATAGAAAACTTTGAACTAGGCCTTTATCACATTGTTATACATGTTCATCAAACGCCTGCTATTGTGCAAAGCTCCCTCTGGCTGTAACTGCACCTAAACTTCTGCATGTGTTCACAGTTTGAGCGATTGTGCAGCGCCTCACTCTAAAGAAAACTCCTCACAGAGCGGGCCCAGCACAGGAGAACAACTGGACCACATTGGACCATGAAAGTGGAGAGCGCAATAATAAGCCCTGTATCACTATCCCTCTTGACAGCACAAAACCAGGAGCTGTGGCCGCCAGTACAGACACCAGATCGGACTAGAATAACTGTTGTGGTCGGATGGTTAAATATGCCTTTGGGTTCCCATTTTAACGTTTGGCCGTGTAAACAGATACAGCCAAAGGTCGGAATAAATATGGTTGCGTCAGGTTTGATTTGCTGCATCACCAAACAATCTCAAATCTCTTTTGGCATCTGTACTTACAATGTTATATCGCAGCGCTTTCTCAGCTTTCGTAATGATAGACATCTACAAACCAGCAACTCCGAGTTCCTTCTCCAGATTTGTGAACCTGGAATTGCCCCCAGTGGAAAAGTATGATCTGGCTATGGGTGCGTACACTCTTGTCGTTACATTTGGCCCTGAACTGAGCCTGTTTTAGTTCTAATTTGGACTTGGTCTGCTCCTGTTCAAGTCATTGTTTCGCCCTTATCGGGTTTAGTCCCAATTTGGATGTGGTGAAAGTCTGAACGTGGCCCAGGTCTTTGTTATAACTGGTTGCAGCAAAAGGTGAACCCCAACACAAGCCCACAGTTGATGGAACACATTTTCAGTAGAAATAAGAAAACAAAGATTATTCACAGAGCTTTGTTTCAGTCCTTGCTTTGCCATGATTTGACAAAGCTATAAACCCACCGCCTTCTTATGTGTCTTCAGCCCCAGCAGTAGTTGCAGCACTATGCCATGTCTCAGCATCACACTATATTACACTATTAGACTATCAAATCAAGCATACATTTTAATCAGGCGTCGCACCAGAATCCTTGTGATCAATAGGAGTCTCCTGCATCAGCACGCTCCATTGATCTGGCTTTACTACAGACTGCCATGGATGGTCCCCCACGTCACAGACAGACCCCACTACTCCCTGCACGCTAAAACAGACTCGACATTTGCTCATTTCTTCTGATCATCATGCATACGCTTCAGTTTGTGGTTGTTCTGCGGGAGGGTGCATCACAGAGAAGAAAGCGACCTGTCACTTACATGCATCGGAGCCGCTCTGCCGCTGCCCTGGGTGTGCGTTATCTCCCCTTCTTCTGCTCCAAAAGCTGCTCCGCACGCAAACCAGTCTCCAATCCCTGTCTCCCACGACGCGATGAATGAAACTGGCCAAATTAAGTTGATGTTTGTGGGTTTTTCTTTTTTTTTAAATAATATCCACGCGCGTGATCCAAAAAAAACCACCGGCCGCCTCCGGTGACGGGAATCCTCCGTGTGTCAGGTGAGCGCCGAAGCCGGGGACGTCGCCTCCTCCGATGCCTCCGGATAATGACGTGAACGCGTACGGGACGAGTGGAGCCGTGTGTCGTCCTCGTATCTCCGCGGCGCGTTCTCTCCCCTCAGCATCACCGCACCAGACGCGCGCGCGTGTGGATCCCAGGCGCGCGTGTGCGTGTGCGGGACAGAGGCGCTCCAGGGACACCGTGCAATGCGCCTCACACACACCCGGGTGAAAGCCGACACTCCTCCGCCACAAGGCCCAGCCCCCCGTGCCCCCCATCCCCTCCCCTTCGTCTCTCTCTCTCTCTCTCTCTCTCTCTCTCCCCCCTCCTTCTGTCCTGGCACGGGCGCGCGCGCACGCACACTCTCCGGGATGGTTAATTTATTCGGGGAGAGCTGCACAAAAGAGTGGGGAGAGGAGGAGAGAAGTGCAGGGAGCAAAGGAGATCCGAAAGCAGACTTCTGGTGCCCCCAAGCTCCGTTCAGTGGAAGTAGTCGGTGAACAAAGGACTTGCAAAGACGCTGTACTGTACAATATGGAAATGACTCCAATTAGGGCAGCATGTGTTTTTGTTTGAGATTGTACTGTGGAGACATGTGGAGTGTACAGTGATATGAGCATATTAAGAAATGTATAATTGTAGACTATTGGAAGCACATGCAGTCGGTGACCCACACAATCATGCAACGGTGATAAATGGTTTATAACATGTAAGGTGATTGTTATTGTGATTGTTGGAATTTAATCTACAGGCCGACTATCAACTATCAAAAATCACTACAGCATGAAGTACTTTGGTTGCATTAAATGAGTGATACCAGATATATACCCTTCTTTACAATGTATGTTTAAAGGTTGAATGGATGATTTTTTTTTCTCATTTCCTTGTGGCGTGGACTGCCCATTAGTCCTGCCATGTATCAATCATAAAACGCACCTACCGCTCACCTTGAGCCGCGTGCGGCTCGTCCCACATTTCCGCGTGTCTAAGCGCATTGATCTATCATAATATAGTTCCCTCAGTGTACGGGACAAAATAAAGACGGAGAAAGACAGTTTGAGCTGACGCAGAAGTGGACGGAAATCTACGGGAGACGAGAGATGCGATGCGATCTTTCGCGCTAATAACCAAACGCACGTGTGTGTTGTATCAGTCCACACGGGGGAGTGGCATGTGCACTTCCGCCTGCGTTTTCAAATCGCCGAAAAATCGTTCTTTGAATTTTGAATTTTCATGGTAGAAGTGTCAGTTAGTTAGCTTTTGTATTGTGTGGGATGCTAAATCCACTATTCCTTAGCCTCAAAATTGCCAAAACGAAAAAGATTTGTCATATTTTGTTATATTCTGTGGTTAATCCCAGTTGTTTATGTTAATACACATTATGTTACATTTAATTGTTGCCTCCAGTTGCCTATATTTCAGAATTTGGAATGCTTTGTGTCTATTATTCTCATAAAATATGCAAATTTCCAGCCACAGCCAATGTATGGGAATTCCCATAGCCAATTATTATAATGAATGCATGTATAATTATAACCTATTAATGCCAATCGCTATCACTCTTAAACGTTGCATTCCTCACCCCCAGACAGGAGATCCATAATGAAGAGGTGAGAGCACAGCCCTGAGTGAGGTGCAGACACACAAACACACACGCTGACGTCAGCGCCACTCCAGTCATTCATCACCCCAGATTTTAGGTCAGGCCTCTCCACCTGCATCACTGAAGCGGAGCGAAGGAGAGAGAGGGAGGTAGAGAGAGAGAAATTCTGTGTTTTGGGATTTCTTGATGAGCTTGAATTTGTGCTAATTACAACAAATGCCATGTTACCGCCCCTTTGTCTCTCAGGCTCCTCACACCTGTGAGTGGGTTCACAGCTGTATCTGATTGTTAATCACTGGGTGTAGTATATATATATATATATATATATATATATATATATATATATATATATATATATATATATAAAGTGTGTGTGTTTCTTTGCTCTTAGTGAGATTGTCTGTTATTGCCCCTTAGCCCCAGCATTCGAGCGGGTTTTCCTGATCCTCTGTTTTGACTTTTTGAGTCCTGCCTGACCTTCGTTGTTCCTGTTTGTAGTTACCGACCCTGGACCGCCTTGAGTTTTGCCTTCTGCCTGATCCCCTGTTAACGCTGTCTACCTGTGTACTGAACCTGGAACGGACCTGACTACGCCTCTCGTCTGCCCCCGACACCACGTTTGCTGGCGCTGCCCACCGCTGGAAAGATCTTTTGTTTTCGTTACTCTTGACCAAGAGTTTTGTAGTTTTCTGTTCCTTATCATTAAAGACTTTTTATTCATCGCCTGTTTCCAGCCCTGTAAATTGGCTCCGTTCTGCCGTTCGTGACAGTTTGCTCATGTCGATTTGGACTGGCTAATTTTCTGTTTCTGAACTCATTTAGTCCTGGTTTAGTCCTGATGCAATCTCCCTTTTCATCAAAGTGTATTTCGTAGAATCCCCGTGCTTAATGCAATCCATTAAAACCTTCAAGCTAAACAAATTGATGTCCAAAATGTGTCCACAGTGACTGAAAGTGGGAGTGACCATTGTCCAAGATGCACCCATTTGATGCACATGCAGTCGCCGGGACAAACTTTGGCCGTTCACATCCCAGTGACACCGATGACAGTTGATGTTTGAGTGACCCGTGAGTGGCCCGTTCCTCAGGAGGAGATTCATATGACAAGAATCCTTTGCATTCACGCAGCAGCGTCCCGAGGGCCATGAATCATTTATCATGATGGTGCTGCGCCGTGAAGTGAGCATCTTGTAAGAACTAGTGGCCAAGACAGCGCTGAGACACAAGAGTGCACCGGAGAGACCAAAACAAGGCCCAGAAATGAATACACCTACATTCATTAATTAGATGTAGCATTTTATATTCAAGACACACATGTGCTCTCGTGGAAGTCTGATTATACTGGGAGGATATGAAGACTTGAGGAAATGTTAAACTTCTAATCATCAATAGTGTCACAGTTTCAGGATATATGGCCACAGCCCACCACTTTGAACCCGAAAAAAGGCAAATTTCTTGGGCCAACTTGAAATACTGCCTCTGTGCGAAACTATAGATAAATGATAAACTTGTGTAGTGAGTTTTTATTGCTGTTCATTTATAAGTTCAACCCAAAGTTAATAGAATCAGCTCAGGACAAAGGCGCATTGTAGAACAGCCTGGTTAACATCGTTGATCTGCATTTTATTACATTAACGTTGCGGCAGATAAGTTGACAACGTGCGTTTGTAAATGATGGCGTGTGTGTGTGATAAGATAACTGCTTTATTAGAATCATATGTCCCAATTAGTTCTCACCCTCAGCCTGAACCCGGTGTCAGATAAGACCAAATGTAGTGAAAACATTCCACCGAGTTACCATCAGAGACATAATTAATACCTCACAGTGATGCATGAATGATTGTTTGGTCTCAATATTGGAAGATCTAAAAATTGTAAAATAAATAGAAAATTGAACAATAAAACATGGAAACAATTTATTCTCTTTTATTATTTTCCAAGACTGAAGTTTTTGTATTTGAAAGACTCTAATAATGGGTGGTGCTTACCAATTTGCCCCTAAAATAATGTGTTTTTGGCTGGAAATTACCCAGAATTCACTAAACAAAGAAAAAACAAAGGAAGTTTTGTTTGATTTATCGCCTTTTTTCTTTTCCTTTTTTAATACAAATGGTGGCAGGCGAGACAAAGTAAAGCTGCAAGTAGCCTAAAGAAGTGAATCCATTAAATCCTACAATGATATTATGATAATGTGCTAAAACATTACTGTGTGTGAGCATTCATCACACCAAATGTGGCCTTTAAAAGTAAAACCCAACAAAGTAAATAATAACGTCGGTGTGGTCTTTTATTTTTCGTATTGTGTGAACACTTGCCGCAGCTTTGCAATTACGCCGCCTTAACTAGAAGCAGATGGCTGAGCTGGGTGTCATTTGAGGGGCCGAACACTGGCTCCGAGCGCCAATGCAGATTTATGGCCCCGCCGCACACATTCAAGAGGAAAATGTCCCCTTTGTCAAGCATGCATCCTTAACATGTGCGAGTGGATTTATCTGCACGGCTCCTCTGTCCATCCTGTTTGTCCGTTCCTCCCTGTTCAACCTCCAAATCCACCACGATAACCCCAGTTGGCAATTCAAATGTGTGGATTTATAACGCGTCGGACGTCTTGAGATTTGTGTCCGTTCCAATCCCGTTCTCTCTCCAAAAATGACTTGCTCAGACCGTTTACCCCTGATGGTGATTGTCGCGTCTTCATGATGAATAAAAAAAAGCATGTTTTAGCGGTTAGCTCACGAGTAGCTTTGACATCACGTGGAATTGAATTGTTTTGGTCTCGTCTGGTTTCATGATCTCAATTGACAAACTGAGCACAACATTTCAATGCGTTAAATGTCAAGTGGCTCAATGAAGTGTCTACACGTGTACTTAACGATTAAAAAAAAAAAACATTTAATCAACTTTGCATGTTTTACCTCTAAAGTTCCAAAGAAATGTATTTATCTTATCTATATTCATAAAGACGAGCACAACCAGGCCAGAGAGAAGGGAGGGGATTCACAGTGAGAATGCATGTTTTAAGGTATTTTTCATCAATATTTTATCAAAACCCTTATAAATTAATAAACGCACAATGGATTTGTTTATTGTCACACTGAAACATCCCAGATAAAGTATTGTATTTTCCGGACTATAAGTCGCACCGGAGTATAAGTCGCACCAGCCAAAAAATGCATAATAGAGAAGAAAAGACATAAGTCGCACTGGAGTCTGAAATATGGTTGCAAGTGTGAAAATAACAAATAATACAACATATAAGTCGCTCTTGAGTATAAGTATATAAATATAAGTATAAGTCGTACCCCGGCCAAAATTATGAAAAAAGGTGCAACTTATAGGCCGGTAAATACGGTAAAAACATTCCAATAGACACACGCAGGTGGTGGAACCTTGACAAGTCATATAGTTATAGCACATTTAAGTTAATTGTAGGTGGCTTAACTTAAATTATACCCAAATACATGTAAACACAGATTGCCTCAAGAAAAAAAAAATAGACATTTGAGTTTTTTGTGATTGGATACTTCCTATTTGGCTTCAAAAGACTCGCGAAGACTCAAACATAACATAAGGGCTGAATCCTTTTGGAAAATATGACCTGTGTAATTTCTCCTGGCAGACACACCTCTCCTGTATATCCTGGCAGCGATGGCCAGAAACAACTTAATGGTCTATTTCCAGTCCGACTTATTCCATTCAATAACTATCATTGTATCATCTGTGTTTCATCCTTTCCCGGACTCCGCAGTATGTATAGTGGAAATGTGAACTTTTACTCTGCCTATACTGTGTAAACTGAAGGGTGCCGGTGCCCGGGCAGGTGTCGGCCATGTTGATCCCGGTTTCCTGTGCGTCAGGACGAGGTGAGGTCAGCTTTACTCATCAGTCCCGTGCCAAAAATGGATAGAGCTTCCCATTTCCCATGAACCGAAATATAATTGGCTGCCCTTGTCTGTGTTGGGACATAAACCTGGAAGGCCTCGTGACAATTCAACGGAGGCTTTGTATGCTGTGGATTTGAAGATGTACAAGTACTTTGAGTAAACCTTTATCCTGTAATGAGTAGGGACAGTATTCCTTTTTATTGTAAGAGTTAATAAAAAGAAGACAATTATTTGAAGAGCAATCTCATAAACCTCTGTCAATGGTTTGGGAATTTGTGTCAGAATTGTATTAATAAGTTAGTAAGTAGAGCAATTTATTTTAACAGTTTGAATTTGGTGAATTCTACATTAAAGCCCAAATCTCATAATAGCTCATATTCCATTGTTTTGTACTGCAAGCGTCCTGATCCTGTTCTTGTATATATACTATATTCACTTTTATTCTACACTGGCAATGGCAATAAAACTGATTCTGCTTTAGAGAGGGTCAGATAGGCATAAAAGACACACTTTGAACACATATCATAGGTCTGTGTGGTATGATATACTACTTCTGCTTCTGCCGTGTCTCAAGCCAAACTCAGATTTGTTTATTTCATTACAGACAAGCTCATTGGTCATATCTCATCTAGAACTAAATCAAACTTCTCTCTCCTCATATGAAAAGCATTAGTGCTTCACTCATTGATTCTGGAGAGGTCTGCAATGGTTTAAAGTCTGTGTGATTATTTTCTTAACTTTTTCCTATTAAGCAGTTTGTTTTGATACAGACAGAACCATGCTTTTCCCTGATTGTCTAGTCCACCTGTCAATCTTGCCATGTATGAGACCAGGGTCCAGAATACACGTGGAGATTAGGAAAAGCATATCTTGGCTGGCCAGTCCAGTGGTCTCCTCGCCTTTATCGAAATATCTTTTGGTCAACATTCCATTATAAAACCAAAATGATTTCAAAGATGTTCCTCACATTTCAAGCCTGTTCCTTCAGCCAGGACCACATTGTACTTGTCCTTGTGTGAGCCGGCAGCGTATTCTCAGGCACATTATTACAGCCTCTTTCCTCTGTGGCCAGCTTTCCGACCATGCAACCGCACTTTGGCTCAGCAACTTTGGCTCTTGTCTTGAAACTGCTGCTGCCGCCGCCGCGCGTGTTTCTGTGGATGTCATAAAACAGAGAGTGAAGTGGGCACATGTCAAACCATCGGACGGTCGTTGTAGGTTGTTGACCAGTGTGTCTTTTTGTGCTAAAGCAGTTGGTTTCCTGTTGTGCGGTTTCCTCAGTGAAAAAAAGCCTGACCCGTTTTAACTTTTGTGGTATTTGTACATGTCATTGTTTTAGTGTTTGACAGATGAGGTTTTCTGGGATAAGTATGGAGAGACTGAGCGCTGGGCATGACAAAAACAGCTAGTGTGTGTAGGCTTATAGAGGCAATGCGTCTTATCCGAGTGCTACGAACCTTTTGTGCTTTTTGCATGGTTTATTTTTAACATCATTGTCCTTAAGCTTCTCGCTCCATTTATCTTTACTTTTGACACAGGCTGAATAATGTTTGTCAGGAATAAATACATAGGAGCAGTCAAAAGGACAGTTTTACTACAAGGCCGGTCCACTTCAGCCATGTTTTGTTGGTGATTAGCCAATAAAGAGTTATAGAGTTTATGGTGTGATCCTTTTTTCTTTTTCTTTTTGCATGTGTTTAGTGTTTTAATTCTATGATGTCAGCCAATATTGCTGCCTGGCCAACACAAATCATGTGACTTTGTTCCTCCAGTCATTGCATTTGTCTAGATTCTACAAGATTTGCTTCTCCCAACATAAGTTTGAATTGTTTAAATGATCCTTCTACAGAAAGAGCAGCCAGTTCAACATTCAAAACTTTCCAAGAATCCATCACTGCAATTCTCTTTTCACTTGGCCAAGATTAGCGCTAATGCTGGACTTTGTTTCCTTGCCTTATCTTGAGTGGTGTCGTTTATACTATGCCTTTGAATTGACAGAAAAGTTGAAGCGCGTCTTTCAGCGAGTGAACTTTTGTATTAACTTCAGACACTGGATTAGGTCCATCTGGCAGTCCTCACCTGCAAGCGGCCGGCCTGTGTTAGCTGAAGGTTTGTCGGGAATCTTATCTCATACTCTCAAGCATGAAGGTCAAATAGGGATTAAAATAGAAAGTGAAATCAGAAAATACATTAACAAACCAGGCACGTCATAGCTGACAAGTGAAGTACATCATAAGTTTGTCCAAAGTATCAATACCTTGAGTCTTGACAATAAACAAGTACTAATTTCCACAAATATCATCCGCAATACTAAAGAAATAATATACACCGACAGTGTTGGGAAGTAATTATATACATGTACCTAAAATACTGATTCAGAATGTTCATTTTGAGTAACTGTAACTGTAACTGTATTGTTTCATTTGGTGCTGCACATTACAGAAAAATGAAAAACATCTTATGGTGAGCGTGAACTTTCCTTCTCTAATCAGTGATGACTAAATGCGCAACAAACAGTTCAACAAACATAAGGTTGTTTTAACCCTGTGTAGTGTCTTTTACTCGAGAATGAAACTCAATATGAAAGAATTCCACGACGATGTGTGTTAAACAGCGTCATCTTTGTCACGGTTAATCAGAGTGATGTTGAAATTGGTTTGAAGCTTTTTTCCAGAGTCGTGAAATCAAGTTTGAAATGTTTGTATCCTGACAACATGAAACAGAACATGTCTTTATGGAGCAGCTGTTAGGCAGGTTTATGGGGAACAGTTGGATCATCTCCAACAACTACAGCGCTGGTTGACACTTTAGTTTAGCTGATAGAATTACAGCGTTTTAATGTTTGATCTACTTAGTTGAAATGTCACGTTTGCTTCATTGCTTAGTGACAGTTAAATGCCCTGTAATACCATGTGAATATATTCAACAATAGTGTCTTTTAAACTGCCTTTAAAGCTGCTTTTACTATCAGCCTCAGTGATGGACAACGCTATAGGTGTTTTGGCTTCAGCTCCTGAGGAAGTCGTTTACGGCTTATCTACTGCCGGTTTTCCCTTGGTCATCACCTTTTCCTCTACACAACAGGAAAATGCATCAGTAATATAAAATATACCTGCAAACTGCATCTCTCAACTCGTCGCCTATCCCCTATGCTTGCTAATTTATGTCTCCATTACAGCTACCTTACTGCCCCTGAATGAGAATGTATGGTTTATCGTAAAAAGAAAATGCCCAGAGCAGTAACAGAGAATCACTAAATCAGCACAACATACAGGAGACTGAGCAGCTGCAAGCAGATGGATGTGTGATGAAATGCAGAAGCATGAGTACATTATGTAGGACAGGCAATCATTTGTTCCTTTTCCACCATATATGACATATTAAATATAAAGAAAGCACTTTAGAAAACTGTAACTGAACTAAGTTTGCACATGATCACAAACCATTAGAGGTTCATTTTTGAAGTACTTAAATCCACATGCTGTTGCTAATAATAATGCTAACTTTAGGTGCACTAACTAACTTCAGGGCGGAGCGTGCACCGTCTGCTTGTCTTTAGAAAAATTAATTAAACCAATCCTTGTTGTTTTATATTCAATCACAGGCGTTTTAGACATTTAGACGTGTTTTGACACTGACATATTTTTCTCTGATTCATCATTCTGATTCACCAAAAACATAACTAATGTTTGTTTTAGTGTTTTTAGTTTGCAGTAGAAAAAAGATTATCACTTAAAACTTTAGCTTTTTTCCTTTTCTGGAGGACTTAAACACATAAAACTTGTTTGTCCGTTTTATCCAGCTTCACGCCCTGACCGCTGCCGTCTGGACTCGGTCATCCCTCTCTCTTTTTCCTTCATTGTTTTGGCTGTTTACCCTTTTTCATTTTCTGAACAATTGCAAAAACCCAAGAGCTGTGTGGGAACTTAAGCTAACAATTACTGAAGGATGACTAGACACATCACTGTAGCGGCGTGGCGATGGGATGGAAATAGCACGGTAACTAAACACTTTATTAACGACATTAAACTTACCCATGAGAACAGGACACAGCTGCACTCTATTTCATTGTTAACCTTTTCTTTTCACCACAACCCTGTATGAAGATATACATGCTATTACTGTGATGTGAAATGCAATTGTAGCTTCAGTATCTGATTATAAGACGCTTGATTACCCATAATTGATATAACTAATCATAGTCATGCCATTATGGATTGTTTAGCCTAATTTAGCCTATTCTCCTTTTGTCCAGAAATGTATCCCGCTCCACTAAACTCAAAGAATAACTGATAAAAGCCCTTTCCACCCAACAACGTCCCACCGACACAGGCGTCATACAAACAGGACGCGGCCCGAGCTGAGAGCTTCCTGTATGAGTCCAGGCCCTGGTCCATGGGCTCCGGGCCGGTCCGAGAGGGAGGGAGGGCTAACACGGGACAGTGCGTGTGTTTGCGGTGCACAAAGAAGTCACTACCCACTGTTTCCTTCCAGCGCCAGGACAGACGACCGCGCCATCGTGGGAAAGAGTGCAGCTCACACCTCTGAAACGCCCCCCTCTGTGTGTGCGGAACAAAACAAACTACATTCTGTTTAAGGTTGTACTTTCTGTAGTGCAACATATAGCTTCTGTTGTACAATCTAATTTTAAAGAGGTATAGCTGGGTTTCTTGACATCACAACATATTCAACATGCAGTAATATTGTTTTAACGCAGATGGAGATGAGATTAAATGAACACTCTTTAAAAGCTAATTTCACTAATCCAAATTTTAGCTTTTACATTTGTGAATATCCCTTTTAGATATTTCTTTTGAGAATACGTGTCATCAATTCACATTTATAGGCAACATTTTCAGTTCTTTTGACCACATAAGATAGTTGTTCTGAGTTGTTAATTGCTATAAAGGTGCACATTTTTATAATTGAAACCATGGATGCGAAGACAGTGCAAACCTGTGTCAGAGCCATAACCTTAAGAAAATTACCAATCCAAACCTAATCTTACCGTAATTGTGAACAAATAAATCGTTTTTGCTAGCATAGCCAGCAATGTAGCTGTTATGTGCAGAACTGGGTAAAAAAAAAAAAAAAAACGACCCCAAAGTCCAATGTGTGTTTGTGAGGCCAACAGCAGAAACATCTCTATCAATCTGCCCCAGGGCCGCTGTGGCTGCTAAAACACAGAATCACTTTACTATTTCAGATCAAAAAAGTTTAGATGTGATCGTTGATTGTTGAAGTTCACCAAGAGGCCTTTGGTCCAAAATCAAAGGGATTCAGTACAATCTCAAGATAGTCATTTTTTATTAATATGTTTGGGTTTTTTTTTAAAGATTTTTGGCCCATGTAGTTTATTCAACAGAAGAGGAAAACGTGAAATGGGGGATGAGAGCGAAGGGAGGACATACATCAAACATGGAGCCCTGCACACGTGTGCTGCGCCTCAACCACTCCACCACCGAGCAGCTCTGATTAATATGTATTTATCTGCACATTTTCCACCCAATCACAACACACCCGCTCGCCCTTTGTACAACGTGCAGCGGAATGTGACTGCTCTTCCTTTTCCAGTGCGTGGGGACGTCCCGGACCTTGGAAGGGGCCGCCAGCGGAACAGGAAGAGGAGAAGAGGTCAAGTGCGTCGGGAGAGATAAGTTGCTGTTGTTGAGAGTCAGATGCTTCCTATTTATTGTTGCTATCGAATGTTCTGCTGTGAAGATAATGGGGTTTTGGACTTTGGCTGAGGCGGAACAGAAGGACTTCCTCAGACGGCGGCCATGTTGGTCAGGTCAGGGCCCTCGCTCATGACCTTTAACTGACTGGGTTTGGGAAAAGTACTTGTGTACTACACGTCACACCGGGTCAGAGTGGAGAGTCAACATCAGTTTTTTATAAAAGTTGACTTGGAGAAAAATATTATGGATTATGAACTTTGGATACATGACCCCATTCATGTCCTAAATGTTGTTTAGAATGAGTTAAACCCTGTCCCATATCAACCTCATAAAGCTCATACTCTAATGTTTTAAGATCTATCGTGTTCACCCGCCAAACATGTTTTATTCTTGTTGATTTTTAACTGATCTTGAGCCTATCCAGATGTATTCTGATCATTTATTTGGATAATGTTTGAATCTCTTGTTTTTATGAAATGTCTTAATGTTTGTCGCTTCAATGATTCAGGTAATGTATCAGTATTTAATCGTGTTTTAAATGAATTACTGTGGAATACTTTTTTGGAAGGTAAAATCCTATTATTTCCCCAGAGGACACATAGTACAGGGTTTTATAATACACATACATTTATGAGTATTAAAGGAATCTACTGCCAGGTTTACTCTATTGTTTCTTATCTTGCTGTATATTGTATTTAACATACTGTTTTATTCCTACACATATTTAACATTGCATGTCCTTATTTTAGCGTATTTAGCATATTCTATACTTTTTATTTCTATTATTATTATAATTGACTATTTCATGTTGAACCATATCGCTGAAGCAAGTTCTTAGTTAAGTAATTTGTTCACTGGCAATGGAAATAAAACTTTCCTGATTCTGATTCCGATGAGGTACATGGCTGTGGGTCAACAGTGTCTGGAAATGCTTAGTTATCACTGTTTTTAATATTCAAAGGTGTTGAAATTACAACTTCACATAGCGTTAACACATTGCCAATGGGTGTAACTTTTGCATGGTATCCCTAAGACACAAAGGCCATGTTTAACCCGAAGACAGAAGTAGCAGATTTATCATAATCTGTGTTTATAATACATAGCTCTCAATGTCTCATTTCTGGAAATTTGAAACCTAAATCCACTTTACGTTTGGATGATGTTCAAGAAAAACTTTGGTTTCTCTGGTGCGTCTGCGGAGGAGAAAAAAAAAAATCAGTTTCCTTTTTGTGTTTGATTTAGGCCCAGTGTCCGAGAGCTCCCAATTAGTTTGATTATTTGTTTTGAGAGAGAGATGGGAGAAGCCTACGTTTCCCAATCGGATCACGACTGCCGAAGAACAATAATCACAGAAGATAAGGTGATTTCCCAACCGTTATTAGCACTGCTCACAAAATGTTTACGACATGGGGTTGAGTGAGTTTCAGGAGGATTAAGACAAGCATTTGGGAAAATAGACTTTAGGTTGAGATAGTACTTTAAGTAAAACATCATTTCGAGCTTTATATAACTCAAACAAACTAAATTTAAAGTTGCAAGACCTAACTACCTAGTTATTAACAAGGAAAACCAGGATTTTGTATGCACACTGTATGGGACTTAATCCAAATTAATTATAATTAATTATGTGCTAAAGCTGTCCCTTTCTTATTTGTGTTTAATCCTAAATGTATTTATTTTATTTCCAGAATCAGATAAGGTTTATTGCCATTGTCAATGTACATAATTCACAAACATAGGAACTTGCTTTGGTGATTCTGTCCAAAATAATGAAAAATAACCTATATAAGTAAAAAATAAAAATGATTTAAATCTGCTACTGGATAACAAATAAAATAGGCTTGATAAGGAATAAAAACAATAAAAGTTAGGTTAAAATTGTAGTCTCAAAATGTGTGTTAACCATCCCAACCCCATTTAATATTGCCCTCTGCTCCACACTGTTTTAATCCAAACATACTTTTAACTAACATTCTCAGACAGATTTGGTTTGAGCCCTGAGACTCGGGGGCCACGTTCATCAGGCCTTATTATCAAGCCACTATCTCCACTGCTGTACATCACATGAGCGTGAAATGGAACCGCGCAGACGCTAAGGACGCTCGCAGGGCGGGGCATTTAGATGGAGCTGGGTGCACGGTAAACAGAGCAAACAGGGTTAAGTCTCCATGCTGATCAGAGCAGGAGACTGACAGGAGCCGGAGAAGTTATGTGTGGACATTTGAAAATCTGTCTTCTGGGGAAAAGCGCTAGAACAAGGCCTTTTTATACCTATAAGTAATTGTGTAATGAAGTTACGCTTTGGAGACCTACCTAAGTGAAATAGTTTCTCAAAGACGTTTTGGGGAAAGAACTGGAAGTCTGTAAGATTTTGTTTTTCTCTTACGTGACAGTTCTGTAACTTTGGAAAGTCAAACTCGAGCCACAAGAGGTCAGTAAGGGGACATACTCTTTTGATTAGACGTGATCTAATTATTAATTCAGGGTGTTTTGGACAGTCAAAATAATACTATAATAATATTATAATACTAGTACTTGGATGTCACCTTTTCCATTACAGGTTCTTATTTGCATTTTATTAGTTTATGCATGTCTTATTTGATATATTTAGCTATTTGTGAATTTTGTTCACTGGCAATGGCAATAAACATTCTATATTTCTATCACATTCTATCATAATTCTATATTTTTCTGATTCTGATTTTATTGCTCAAAAACACCTTGAAAAATATGTACTTTTACTATGAGCAAGGTCGCCTCTCCGCAGATCTGATCTGAAACTTGACCTGGAGGCTGGTTTAATGCCATAACACCTCCAAAGAGAAGTAAGAACAGTTTTACAGTGCACAGTGTGAAACCTTTAGACGTATCAGTTACTTACTTATTTTCTACTTTCTCCTTGACTTGCAACAATACCCACATATTTACCTCCACACATTTACCATCCAAACACCATTTCAACAGGACATATTTGTTCAATTACGCTTCATTTGGCTGACACAAAAACACTGCTGGCAGGTCGGGATGATTTTTCACCATCAAACGCAGCTCCCTGTGGACTTAGATCCGTACCAGGCCAAGGGAAACTTCAGAGAACGTATGACATTTGTTAATAAGTCTTTGTAAACCCTTCTGACTGAAGAGGAAGTCATAAACGTTGCTCTTGCACAGTCCCATGTCCAGGTAAGTTTGGAGGTGACACAGAAATGAGGAATTTTCTTGGAGCTGCGTTTGGGCCGTACAAAGAGCCCAGTGTGGTGCAAGTGACACGCGCCACAAGGGAGTCGAAAACACAGCAAGGTTTTTGTGTTATAGACGCTTTATGTTTTATGTGCATTAAGTTACCACGTTTGAAAGGGGCAATAGTGAGTCTCTTAGGTCATCCACACAGAGTAGCCAGAAAATTTACTCAAAAAGAACACATGTGGTTTTGAAAAGGAAAATCAACTGGTTCAAATTATTACTCAAGTAGAAAAGTGTTTTATGAATATACAATTATGGACTGAATAGTTGTTTAGAAAAGTACTATTCGTGTTTAAAGTTGCATCGTTTCTGATGGAGGGTCTGCAACCGGCTTTTATTTAATTGCTTTGCCTTTCCACAATATGATATTCAACCTATCTTGGATTTATTAAATTACTGGTAAGTGTTTTTATTGCTCAAAAAGCTTTAAAAACATACAATGAGCACTCCATTAGAAAAGTTATATACATAAGTTACATACATACAGTGTCTTGGGGTGAGCAGACAAACTAAACCTTTAAAAACACCCATGTTTATAGCGAAAGTGAAATCAAGCAACATTAAGGCCAATTATAGATGGTACAAAACTTCAAAACAAAAGTATCCAAGGCTTTTCAAGGAACTTTAGTGAAATACTTTACAATTCCGTTTTTGCTGCTTGAAGTATCTGCAGTACATTAGCGAAGTGTGTCTGGTGCACGGCGAGGGAATTACTCAACATTAAACTTGTGGCAGTCATGATTTATTTTTTCAGAAGTTGCCTGCTTTTTATCCCTGATATTTCGGGCCATTAAGGACTTATATGTTCTATTACAAGCTCAATACTGGCTAATTAATACAGCCCACATCATCACACAGTCCATTTGTCAGCCGCATAAATGGGCTTACTACACAGTGACGCTGTTCACTGAATTTCCCATGATCCTTTGCACACAGATAACCGTGAACGGAAAAACAAGGTGGTGTGTGTGTGTGTGTGTGTGTGTGTGTGTGTGTGTATGTGTGTGTGCAGAACCAAAACCCAAAAAATCTGCAGTTCAGTTTGGCATACCCACCGTTTGTCCACATCAGAGTGACCACTGATTTGGGAGCTCTGTAATCACCGTACGCACGGCTATTCTGGTGCAACTGGACTCTACGGATAAGACGGGGATCGGTTTGGGACGCAACTTTTTCCATGGAGACGGTGGAAGTCGATCGTGCAAAATAATAAACACGATTAGCATGAGGCTGGATGGTGGCAGCTGCGTGGAGGCGTGTTTGTTTGAGAGCCTGGTTTTTAAAAGGACGAGAGTTACAAAAAGTCTGGGAACTTCTGCGCTGAGTCGAGTTAAGAAAGGGTTTGTTATGCGCCTTTGGTTTTGGTCGTTTGTTCCCAGCCTGTGTTTGTAGAAAATACACCAAGAAGAAGGATTTGTGGTTGCAATTTATGAACGCTGGATAGACAAACGGAATAAACGTGTCTTTACCAGCGCAAGAGTCGGTCGATGTCCTAACAACGCACTGGTTTAAATGGAACAGCAGCAGGATTTACCGATGACTTTTATCCTTTTAAGGTCAATAAAGTCCTGCCTTTTTCACAATATTTTCCTCCTCCAATTGTGCCAAAATGTCATCAAGAAAATGTCAACTTTTGATCATGGAAACAACAATCATTGAGAACGGTTTACGTTTACGGTGTAAATAACATTCTTTCTCGGTTGTAGTTGTCCCAAAATTGCTTGAGATCTTGTCATCTTGAAAATGAAGGATTTTATCTCCGATCAGTCAAGTGGGTGTAGAGACAGACTGACACTGTTTACATGCGCACACACATTTATCCACAGTCTTTCCAAAGCTAAAGTTGTTGCAGAAACTGTGGTTACGGCTGTCATGGAAGTCAGTCCAACCAGTAATTAGCTTCCCTCTGCAGCGAATAAAAACACAAAAACTGTCAGAAGTTTAAGTCGTCGTTAAAGCTGATTGATATTTATTAGACTGGACTTTGGATTGGTTTAAGTCTCCCACATGTGCTTAAAGACGCCACAGGAAGACGGTGTGGTAAACACGCAACACTAGTATGTAGTTGTTAACATTCACATTCAAATACTTTGAATGAAGTTTGATTAAAAGACAGTTTCCTTAACCTATAACTTATATAAGATAAGATAAGATATTCCTTTATTGTCCACACATGGGGAAATTTCATTGTTGCAACGCAGGTAGATACAGAGGAAAAGGACAGATAACTTATAGGAAGTTTAAAAAACACTCTTAATAGAAGAACTCTTATAAACAAAAACTCCTATAGACAAAACCTCTCATTTCTTAATAAGGAATGGAGTGAAAAATAAAGATAAAATAAAATAAAAAAAACAGCTAGCGTAAGACAAAATATTACTAATAATAACGGTCAAAAAAAACACTCAATTTACAACAGTAATTGCACATGAATGTGACGGTATTACACATGGTTAAGTCAGTATTATATATAGAGCCAATACTATAAGAATCTTGTGTTATGGAATGTATATGTGTATAGTGCAGTGTTTGTTTTACTTTTTGAGAGTTGACTGAAGCAATACAAGTAAAGTAATGTTAGCAGAACATTGTCTGGCTGTGAGTTTGCCTGGAAAATCCAGATTTATATCTCTCTGTATTTTTTTACAGATCAACACCGGTTTGGTCACTGCGTTCATCTCAGTGAGTTCAAATGAACATTATTGACAAGTGATTAGCCAATCAGGGACAACCATGGCTGTTTATAAGGGGAAAAAAAAAAACTTGTCCACCAACCCAAAGGTCAGTGGTTCAATTCCCGCTCGGACCAAGTTCTGTCATTGTGTCCTTAGGCAAGACACTTAACCTGCATCATTACGTAGTATGAAAGTGATTTTAGCATGAATGGTTGTTGGTGGTCGGAGGGGCGCAGATTGACAGCCTTTCTTCTCCCAATCTGTCTCAGGGCAGCTGTGGCTTTAATGGCAGCGTATTCTTAGGTGAGAGAAGTTTTATTTTCAAAATTATAGAGGAGCGATGAGCTTAATTGTTTCATTTCCACGTCACGGAAATAAACAAATCTGATTTCACGGTTTTCTTGACTTTGAGACTTTGAGACTCGCTCTTCAGACTCGTGTGTATTTGGCAAACTAAGTCTCTATTTTTTCACTTGTCTACAATAGTTTGATGAGACAACGCCATCTACAGAGGAATGTACAAACTCATTTCACGTAAAGGTCAAGTACCTGCAAAACTGCGCAATATCCATCTATTTATTCTATAGAGTGTTGGCAAGATTGACCATAAGTGACAATTGACCCAAATTAGTTTTCCTCGTGTCACTTGTCCATGCCTCCATTGACTCCATTAAGCCTGCACTTGTTTTGTATGTGTGTTATTGATCCTAACCACATGCTGATGCTTTGGATAATTGCTCTGGCAAACTTTTTTCCACCGCGCCTCTTACAGCCTCTTTAATCACTACGACAACCTCACCTGCTTCATTTCCTCCACATCTAAGACCTTTCGGAGCGCCGTACATGGCAACAAAGACCGGGAAGTGATTGAAAAGTGCACCTCTTTGATAGTTATGAGCGTATTGTGCTGCTCTGGCGCTTTTTCTGTGCGGGTGGAGTGAAAAAGTATGGCTGCCATGTGGGTGTGAGGGTGTGTGGGAGCGCGTCCAGACCTCTGCAGACCGTTAACTCAACACCCGAAGGCCTTTGATGACTGTCCAGGCACCTCTTAGCAAGCTCCAGGTGCCCGAATGGTTCGTAAAATACCGACACAGGAGTTCTTGTTGAAGTTAATTGTGATTATATTTTACAAGGTTGAATGGAAAAAAAGTTGGATATAAAGTAACACTGGGCGATGTGACGACAACATTGAATCGTAGTCAGATTCCTGTGATGATAATCTGCATGTGGAATTATCATGTCTTTTATTTTTGTTTTAGTTTTCTTCACCCACTCCTATTGGTCAGCCTCCATCAGGCTCAATGGGATTCAACCAATCACAAGAAGCACATAGTTAGTTATCTCAGTCACTTATGTTTTTGTAACATGAGAAATTCCAAAAAAACCATACAAAACAAAACGTTACTGTCTGTGCTTAATGCGTGTGTTCTCACTTTGGTCATTATTTGGTCGTAAATTGAGTGCACATTTGTGGTTTTTCCTGTTTAGTTTAGTTGCTGACTTACTTAACGCATCGCCCCAGAGCAAATACTCACACACGTTGCACTAGTTCTGTCTTTTTCTATTTAAGTTAGTCTTGTGAAGGATTTAAATGCTTTGTATTGCCCACTGCGATGATTGCGGCGGCATAAATATGGAAAAGTGCTACGATTTTAACGAGGGGCTTGTGGGTTCTTTCTTTCATTTTGCCCGTCTGTCTCGATGACTTACATGCCAGGATTGTTCAGATCTGGCAATGCCTAAAGTCTACAATTGTCTGTGATGTGGTGAGAACAAAGAATGCAGGGGGTAACAAGTGTTTCGAATCATATTCCACGAGGGGCAAAGACTGTGCAAGACATTATCGTTGTGCATATTAAGTTGTTACAAGAAGTGTAAGATTATGTTGGCAAAGACGTAGGTGAAGTATTGTGCAGAAGCTCATTTCACTAATTACAGAAAAAAACGAGTCAATGTGGAGTGAATACAGCAAGATTTAAGACAAACATTGGATTTAAATTCAGTACCTTTAACTTGTCATCATTACTGTAGATTTTACTGTAGATAGACTAAATTCACCCCAAGTTGGAGTATAAATAAATACATAGGGTTTTTGTGAAGTTGACACAGGTCATTATGTAACAGGTCATTATGAACAGAGTATTTGGTATGAGTATTTGGTAAATATAAGGACGAGTAAAGCTTCGTTTGCCTGGTATGGAATAATTCACACTGTATTGAGTCCA
Source organism: Eucyclogobius newberryi (assembly GCF_026437365.1). Lineage (NCBI taxonomy): Eukaryota > Metazoa > Chordata > Actinopteri > Gobiiformes > Gobiidae > Eucyclogobius > Eucyclogobius newberryi. Next base: position 7,974,470 of record NW_027315779.1, read on the forward strand.
GGCATATTAAAATTAAATTAAGTATTTTTTTTAAATTGTCCTTCACATATCACCATAAATATGAGAGATCTTTTACATTGTCTTGGAGCTTGATCTTTTTTAGATGGTTGACAAAAGGCAAAAACACGTCCTTATTATTTCAAGGGTTTATAAGACACATGAACATAATTATCATGTATTCAATTAGTTAATTACATCATCATTGTAATCTCTGTTTTACGTCTCTTTCCAGTGGTCATAATCATTGTGGCTAATCATTGTGGCGCAGTATCCAGAGGGAAAAACGGTGTATCTTATCTGGAACAAAATACTCCACAGACAACTAATGAGGATGTTTATGTCTTTTCTGTTATTACACCATTGTTTAGCTGATGTTGCTCATGTTCTCTGTTACTTTTCAGGGTTTTTTATTTGGCCCTCATTTTAATATAACCCTCATAAACTCCAACAACATTTAAATCCTGGGCTGACTGAACAGTCGTTGGCCCCGTTCATTAAAATCCCAGGTGGTTTCGATTTTCAGGACAGTATCATCTTCTGCTTTTTGTGTTACTGACAAGAACCGCCCTCTCCCCCGAGTCTGTCCCAACTTACCCTTTAGCTTCTTGCCTCCTTTATGTCTGGAATCGAGCCGAGAGAAAACCCTTGAAACGCTTTGAGTCACGAGTCAACAGCTGTTCCCCCGGCCAAGTGCAGCATTTGTACATCAACCAATCATCAGAGTATTAGTGATATATCTCCTCAAAAGAACAGAACTACAGTGTCATACGGACCTTGGACGATTTTTAAAGTAAAAGATAAGATTATCCAGAAGTCTGCTGGAAAACGACTGAGCCCTGATGCTCCCTAACAGAAAACAAAACGATGGGATGATTCACTTTAATGTATAATCAGCGTCACAAGTCTTCTGGTAGTGTTTTTACTGTGTGTCTTGCATATTTGGTCAATTTAAAAGTGCATTTTTCTCCTGGAATACATCGTTTGCAAGGCTTTGTTGTAACTGTTGAATCAAAGTCAATGCTTGGACAAACCATGTATTTTTGTGTCCAGAACCTAAAGCTCTGGATTAGCCTCTATCACAGCAACCTCTATCACAGCAACATCGACTGGATTGTAACAGTAATAAATGAAACAACTTCGATCCAGATGTTGAACCACTTCCAAAATGCTGAAATAGCAATATAAAGGCGGTAATGGCTAAAACGGTTCAATAATTTGGGGTGTTTCTTGAGCGGGATATGATCATTTCGGCAAGTGAGAGCAAATCAAATAATAAATAAGGAATATGTCAGACAAGGTGCACTTGCGGCTTGATTTTCAGAATTCATTGTTGTTTGTGAGCACATTATTGATAATTCTGTATATTTTGGAAGGGTGTTCTGGTCTCTGGTCGCTCTCCAGGGCCACAGAGCTCTCGTTGCTCTGCGAGGCTCATCAGCACTTTGTCATTGTCAGTTACATATTCCTGTCGAACTGTCAAGATTTCAGTGACTTACGTACAAACAACTCCATCTGCTCTGCACAGTTTCAAACAGGGCTGTAAACAAAGCCTGGCATATTTGACCAGTCACTGCAATACCATAATACTTTTATCTGAGTGTTTCACCATACTGATAAGTCATGATGTCAGACTGTTTGTCATGACCCAAGAAAGGCAAGTTGAAACCATTGTGACTGCTTATATTGTGTGGGATTTAAAGATGCACTATCTAACCTTTTTCTGATGGGTGTCTTATACTTGTGTCCACGGAGATGCTAATGATGAAAGGTTCCACAGGACTAATTTATCTCCATTAGGGTTGTCAAAATGATCAAAAATCAGATACAAATCATTGCTTAAACTAGTATCAAAATTGGATTTGATTTTTATTGATGCTGAAAAAAAGAACTCCTCCTCGGACCGTTGTGGTAAAGAAGGAGCTGAGTCGAAAGGCAAAGCTCTCAATTTACCGGTCGGTCTACGTTCCTACCCTCACCTATGGTCATGAGCTTTGGGTAAGAAAGAACAAGAACAAGATCAAGAAGAAGAAGAAGAACAAGATCGCGGATACAAGCGGTCGAAATGAGTTTCCTCCGCCGGGTGGCTGGGCGCTCCCTTAGAGATAAGGTGAGGAGCTCGGCCACACGGGGGGAGCTCGGAGTAGAGCCGCTGCTCCTCCACGTCGAGAGGAGCCAGCTGAGGTGGCTCGGGCATCTGTTCCGGATGCCTCCTGGGCGCCTCCCTCGGAGGTGTTTCAGGCATGTCCCACCGGGAAGAGGCCCCGGGGAAGACCCAGGACACGCTGGAGAGACTATGTCTCTCGGCTGGCCTGGGAATGCCTCGGGATCCCCCCGGAGGAGTTGGAGTCTGGGGAGGGGAAGTCTGGGAGTCCCTGGTTAGACTGCTGCCCTTGCGACCCGGCCCCGGATAAAGAGGTAGAAAATGGATGGATGGATGGATGGAAAAAAAGAAAAAAAAGTCTATTATTTTCTGTTGACTATTTCCACTGTTGAGTCCAAAAACATTGCATATTTAATCATTAGTGTATTGAAATCACTATCAATAGTAAAGTATATTCCTTAGTATCAAAATTGAGTTTGTAATTTTCCCTTTTTTCATTTTGTGACAACCAAATCTCCATGGAGACTGGCGGGTGACAACATCAGGCCAAGTTACAGTACAGATCTATGGAGAGACAAGCACACACACAATAAAAATGTGCTATAAAAACTGGAATAGATGGAGATCAATACAGATTAAACACATATAATGCCATACTGCAAGTGGGAAATTTCACTTCAACTGCAGAGATAAAAATATGTGGTGCACCTTTTAAAGCTCATTTTACTCACGACAAATAAATGCACATTACTATTAAAATGTAGGCGTGTGTGTCTTCTTTTGGAGTAACTTGATGGACATTTGTGATCTGACACAAAGCCGTGGAAAAAAATATATGAACTAATAAACATTTGTAGATAAATATTTGAGCACTCGTCAGTCAATACACTGCACGTATTTCAGCTCCAACTGCACACCACTTACCGTATCTGATCACAGTTGAAACAGTGGTCGACGCTTTGATAAGGCAAACTTTGACCTGCATTTTAAATAATAGCTTTGTGCAAAAACCGCTCTTCTGCATTCACTGACCTCACTGCGTTTGGAAAGTGCAGCTTGTGCGCCGAGGCCTTTAAAACAAGCTAACACTTCTTCCCCCGATGTGTTCTAATGGAAACCAGACTGCCGGCCTCCTCAGACACACATGTATGCACTATATATATACCGGTATATATATATTTGTGTGTATATGTGAGGTGGACTGAGGTCTGGTGAGGTCAGCCATGTTTGTTGTTGCAGGACGTCCTGTTGTGGTCACTTTAAGGATCAGGATGGTGTTAAATGGTGGGAGGCACAGCTGGAGGTGTCTCTTTGAGCTGACAGGTTTGGGAGCAATACTAATGCGATTTTAAGACATAACAACTGGTCAAACCCATTCAATAAAACAGATAAAGATTAAATATAGCTTAATTGCCTTTATATCTTACATGGAAATGGGTGATGCTGCAGTGAAGTTCATGAAGAATTAATGTATTGGACAGTTGCTTTATCAATTTAAAGCAAAAGATCATACCTTTTGAATGGGAAAAAGCCGTCAAAATGTTGCACATAAGGAGGTTGAAACCCATACATTGTGGATGTTGATTAGGTTGGTGGAAAAAAATAAAATCAGCTTCAGTGTAATGGCTTTTTGGGCGGTTTTTGTCTTGTGGGATGCTCATCAATTTTATATTTTTGTTTAGTATTTGTTTAACTGTGCAATTATTGTGCAAAGTTATGTCCTGGGCTGAACTTGTGTTTCTATATTGCAGGAATGTAATAGTGTTTTCAAGCTTGTGCACAAAATAATGATATGACACGACAAAAAGGGGGGAAAGAGTCTTTGGCAGTGTCTGTGGTTCTATCAACGCGAATGTATAAAAATGGACAGGATTTTTTATTTTTCCATCTCGTTCATCCAATTTATTTGAAGACTAGTATCTGTTTGAGCTTTGTCATGTGTTTGGACAGAAAAAAGCTGTAACTTAAGCGATATATAAACGGCACACGTGTCTTCAGTAGAGATAAGTGATATTGATTTGTTGGGGCGAAATGTACTCTCTCGATGTAACTCGTCCATCTTTCAGAGCTGCCACGACCTTCTTAATACGTCAGGGAGCGGGGTCCAGGGACTGACTGGAGGATTATCTCAGATCCAATAAATAACACTGAAATGCTAGAAGGCAAGGTGTGAAATACAAACATCGACTGGTCAGAAAGAATTAAGTCTTTGGATCAATCTACAAAATGTTCACCCAGACAGTTTTGTGCAGAAAACATGATTTATTATTTAATTTAATCGAAATATCTTACTTAAGTTGTGTCTCGTGTCTGATGCAACTGTGTATATTTGTGAGAGTGTGTGTGTATTCTTTTTGTCTTCATTTTACTCAATATAACTTATTCATCAGACTTGTTATCAGACTACATCATTTAACCAACCAAACTTTCTTTATCCCACAGGGGCAAGAAGGAGGTCAAGATCAGGAAGAGGAAGAGTCAAACGGTCCCGGGTCAGTGCAGTTTGATTGAAGGGGCAAATGTGTCCTTCCTCCTCTGTGACATGAGCCTGCACGGCAACCGACCTCCTGAGCCAGTAGAATTCTGGGAACACAGGTCCTGGAGCCTCTAGGTGCCTCTTCTCGCGATTTGCTGTGGAGTAAAGCCATAAATCAACTTGTCTCTTCGGTATAATTTAAGGACGAAAGAGAAGTTTAAACGTACAGTGTCGAGATGTTTCTCCAATATCTGATACAATAATGCAGACTGTAATCAATAAGGTCAAGTGGAGGTTAAGCTCTGGCTCTGGACGTCACGCTCAACCCAGTGCACTCTAAAGTCGGAGCCCTGCATCTGTTATTGATTCAAAATGCACTGCTTACACATTTAAAATAGTCAGTATCAATATCTCTTATGCTGCCCATGGCCTCTCATCACTTCATGCTAAATACTCGGCAACAAAAAGCCAAAGAAATATTAGATTCCCCTCTCACTCTCCATTATAGTAGTAGAAATGTAAAATGTAAAATACTCCAATATGCAATCAGGATGTGTCTAAAACATGTTTAAGATTCAACAAAACAGGCGAATACTTCACTAAAGAAGTGTGTATAAAGGAATGTGTTTGTGTCTCAATGCTAATGCTAATGCTACTGTTGAGGCTATTTATTCATTTTAAGTTAAAACTAATTAAAATAACAATCTGAAATAATCTTCATATAAAAACAATCTGACAGCGCTTTCGTTAAAATGTAATTACCATTTATTTTGTACTCTGTATTTGAATACAGAGTACAAAATAAATCACAATGGACAATGTCAGTGTAGCCTCCAGTTCTACTGTAAGAAACCTTGGAGTCTTATTTGACCAGGAGCTCTCATTTAAAGCTCATATAAATCAAGCTTGTAAAACAGCCTATTTCCATTTGCGCAACATCGCCAAAATCAGAAGAATCCTGCCTAAAAGTGATGCCGAAAAACTTATCCATGCATTTGTAACGACTAGATTAGACTACTGTAACTCCCTGCTTGCAGCGTGTCCTAAAAGCTCCATAAAAAGCTTTCAACTGATTCAAAATGCAGCAGCAAGATTACTAACAGGAACAAAAAGAAGAGAGCACATTACGCCAGTGCTGAAGTCTCTTCACTGGCTCCCCGTCGAGTCCAGAATCAAATTCAAAATTCTACTCTTGACCTACAAAGCCATAAATGACATGGCCCCATCCTACCTCAAAGATGCTATAGAACCATATCATCCAAACAGAGCTCTTCGCTCTCAGAATGCTGGCCTTCTGGTGGTGCCAAGAGTCTCTAAAAGTACTGTAGGAGGTAGAGCGTTTAGCTACCAAGCTCCTGTGTTATGGAATCAGCTCCCGACCCATGTTAAATATGCTGACACAGTCTCTTCATTTAAGTCCAGGCTTAAAACGTTCCTCTTCAAAATCGCTTATGGTCAGAGTAGTTAGGAACAGAAAGATAAACCCACAGCTTCAGCTACGCTGCCCTAGGAGTAACTGTGCTGGGGGAAGTATGACAGCTTGAGCACTATCCTCTTCTTCTTCTGACTACTTATGCTATCAAACAATATTTATTTTTTGATTCCACTTGCAAACTGTTCACCGCCTTCTTTTCTTTCTCTCACTCCTGAGGACCTGTGGACCCAGATGCCCCTCCCCTGGTGAAGTGGTCCCTGCCCTGTGTGGACGGTCCCTCATCTGCCTGAAGAGTGGGTCCAGCTCGACTCAGTCGGTCCCTCTTCTGCCTGAAGAGTGGGTCCAGCTCGCCTCCGACGGTCCCTCTTCTGCCTGAAGAGTGGGTCCAGCTCGACTCAGACGGTCCCTCATCTGCCTGAAGAGTGGGTCCAGCTCGCCTCCGACGGTCCCTCTTCTGCCTGAAGAGTGGGTCCAGTTCGCCTCAGTCGGTCCCTCATCTGCCTGACGAGTGGGTCCAGCTCCAGTCTCCTCGTGTCCGTCTGTCCGTCTGTGAGAGTCGGATCTCTCCTTCACTGGAACTCCTCCAGGTTTCTACGCTTTTTTCCCAAAGAGGTTTTTTTTGTAGTTTTTCCTGGCCGAGAAGGAGAGTCTAAGGACAGAGGACCCTGGGACATCGTCCCTCGCCACCACAGACATTGTCTGACTCCATCGCCACCACAGACATTGTTGATTCATTTCTCCCTGTGGCCCTCAGAGGCAACTGTTGTTGTGATTTTGGGCCTTACAAAAATAAATTGATTTGATTTGATTTGATTAAAAAGCAAACTGACTTCACTTAAATAGCTACACATGTAAAGCTAACGGGGGAGAATGCTAACTTTTGCTAATTATGTTTCAAATTAATACCCCAAACCTATTGTATGTTTTATTAACAGGTTTTGGCTAAAGATAAGTGGTTCATTGGCACATTATCAGTGAGAGCGGCTGAGGAAAAACATGAAATGGTTGAGCTCAAAGTTCTTTTCGGACCCCCCAGTGAGACAGTTAGCATGTTACGGCCCAAACGCAGGAAACGGCTTGGCAGACCCTGGACTTTGCCAGGTGCAAGGAAGTCGGACAACCATCAACATGTTGCTTTTTTCTTTTTTATCGTGCAGGAAAGTCAAAATACCCAGAAGCAGCAATAAAACTCAAGGTTGTACTCAGTCTGCTCACCTGCAGAAAAGGAATATTTTGTATTAAAATGATGTTTCCTAAATGAGACAAAAGTGTATCTGGAGACACGTGCTTTCTGCTGGATTATGTGTGGGATAAGTCAGATTGATCAAGAATATTTGTATATATTTATTTTTATATTGCAATATTATTCAAATCTATATTGCCAAAAAAGTAAGCGATAAAGTTGTTTTTTTATTGTCTATGTAATGCCCATAATACATCCATGGTAATGCCTCATTTGTCCAGGAGTGATAGAAGGAGATTCAAAGAACATCAACAAATCATTATATTCTGATGATATTGTGATATCCCAGTTCAAAAGTTACAGCGCTGCTTTAGCACACGCACATAATTAAAAGAAACTCAACAGCAGCTGTCATCTGTTTATGGGCCTCATCCTAAAAAAGTCCCTGGTGTAAACACAGAGGAGCGGGCTCTGATTGAACTGGTGACTCTGGGGCCTTGGAAAAGGGCGGGGCTAAATTGTTATGGCTGCACAAAGATAAATGAAGCTTTGGGTCAGTTTCAGGTTTACGGCGGCACATATGTGTTTGTTTTGGCCAAATGACTTAAGTCCAAACACAGGGGTACACCGAGATGAGCTGCTGAAATCATAATAGGCACTAAGTGGATCACAAAATCTGTGGAGAGCTGCTTTTTGGACTGTAACACACTGTACGAAAAGCGCTTTATAAATGACCTGATGTATGTCTTACATTGTCATAAAAATGAACGCTTAATGGATGTATAACTTAGGTATTTTATTTATTTATGTATTTTGTATTAATGCATTTCATTGTAGTGTAATCAGTTGGTTGATAATAACATTTTGCTTTTTCAAGACAAAACTCCATTTAATCAGGCCATCAAATAATTTACTTTGCTGGCCAAAATTAAATTTGTTATGACACAAAATCATGGAGATTTTCAACAGTTTCTCTCAAAACGGCCCTGAGAATGAAGAGCTTCTGGGAAAGTAAAACAACATTTCGGTTTGGCTGGGCTCAAACGACTTAATTAAAGGTTAGTTTGGGGTTATTGCTTTGTTTGGAGATCTTAAACAATTAAACTAAAATGTAATTTGTAAGTTTGTGGTTTCCTCTGTTCAGAACCGAAAAAACACACATTCAGCATGATTCAACCCACATTGTAATAAAATAGGCCTAAATATTTTAATAGAATAGTAACAATTGTTGTCAATGGTGATGTGATTTTAATATGGAAAACATGAACCCAAAAGCACGTAACTAAACCTGTAAATGAGTATTTCTAACATGCAAGACACTAGATGTAGTAGCCAGCAATTACTGCATCTGATAAAGTTCTGAGTAATTGTGAGATATTTAGGTTTAAAGTTTGAACCACTCATTTAGCACAGGGTTTCTTTTCAAAACAACCTAAAAACATGAACTAAACCAACATAATTTCAGGAACAAAAAATAAAAATAAAATTCCATGAACAAAAATCAAATAGAGGCTATGATAAAGTGTAAAAATCACTTTATTTCATAAACGGGGCGGGACGACTGGTTTTCACTGTAGTTTGTCGCTGAACGGGCATTTTTTAGACGCTTGATGAGTTCCTGTACATCCAAACCTGAAGCCTTAAGGTCCTTTCTTCAGATAAGTCCAGAACAACCCGAGGACAGGACAGAATTCTCCTCCTGCAGGATCCACACAGGTCTGTTCACTTGTGTCTGAGGGGCCAAACCCAAGGATATCGCTCTGTTTGGCTCAGCGACGACTCACTTTGGAAAGGAAAGGACTTTGGAAGGAGGAGACCCCTGAGAGTACAATGACAATATATACATCTCAAATGTTTCTATTAAGACTCAAGATAAACAAATATCAAGTGCTACCACTCCTAGGCTACCTCTTCTGTTTGGCTTCGTGCATTTGGAGACAAAACACAATCTAAATCTAAATCAGCTGCGTCTCCAAACAGAGAAGTGGAAATATTGAAACGTTCTTTAATACATGCACAATATCAGAATATTTCTTCATTTGTTGTTTCATTCCTGTGGCTAGAATTATGTCAAATGTGCGTGATACGTCTTTATGTTTAATTGCTGCATGTTTTATTGTTTGTAAGCTGCTCGATGCCTGAATTTATTGACTTCAAACCAATAAAACCATCAATTCATTATTTAGAGTGTTTGCCATCGAGTCGTGAGCTACAAACATTAATATCTGATACACAATATTTTGACCAATTGTTTTTAAATTAAAGAAACAGAATATGGCTGTACTTTGAGCAATAACGTTGAAAAGTCACTAACGCAAATCTAATGAAAACACTCATTGAAAGACCGCTAAAAGTAATTTGTGGCCAACATTGACTGTAGCAGTGAGCTCACTGTGAAGACCAGAGGCTCAGGGCGGGTCAAATACAAACATGATAAATACAGATGTGATCACTTTAGTGCGGGCTGGCTTTTTGTTCACTTTTAACCTTGTGTAATAATAGTGTAGGGCAGGGACGAGACGCCGTTCCCACTAGACAAGATTATTATTTTTTAACTACATACAAACATACATATAATAAAATAATTACAAAGTGTGCAGGGTTTGCATGTTTCTCTCCGTTTCTTTCTCTGGGCTAATCCTCCTGTTAAGGTCATGACCAGCAAAGCATCATTAACTAATCATGCTGCAAATGCACAACACAAAACATCACAATCACAATATCGAAGCACAAAAATAGAGTTATGACTTGCAGTAAAGCGCTGGAGACTTATAAAATGGTCATTAGTGTGTTGAATGAAAGCGTCAGATTAGGTTCAGGCTTTCCTGAACCTCTTATTACTGTGAGGCTCTGAAGCGGAACCACACACTATTGATTGAACACTGCGACCTTTTATTTGCCACTGTGTCGTCCAAGTGGGGGATGTCGCTGTAAGAATAGGGTCTCCGCGCAAGGAACAACAGCAAACAACAGCACACAGCAAACAACAGCACACAACAGCACACAACAGCACACAGCAAACAACAGCACACAACAGCACACAACAGCACACAGCAGCACACAACAGCACACAACAGCACACAACAGCACACAGCAGCACACAGCAGCACACAACAGCACACAACAGCACACAACAGCACACAGCAGCACACAGCAGCACACAACAGCACACAGTAGCACACAGCAGCACACAACAGCACACAACAGCACACAGCAGCACACAACAGCACACAACAGCACACAGCAGCACACAGCAGCACACAGCAGCACACAACAGCACACAGTAGCACACAGCAGCACACAACAGCACACAACAGCACACAGCAGCACACAACAGCACACAACATCACACAGCAGCACACAGCAGCACACAACAGCACACAGTAGCACACAGCAGCACACAACAGCACACAGTAGCACACAGCAGCACACAGCAGCACACAATAGCACACACAACAGCACACAATAGCACACACAGCAGCACACAACAGCACACATCAGCACACAACAGCACACAATAGCACACAACAGCACAAAGCAGCACACAATAGCACACACAACAGCACACAACAGCACACAGCAGCACACAGCAGCACACAACAGCACACAGCAGCACACAATAGCACACACAACAGCACACAACAGCACACAACAACACACAACAGCACACAGCAGCACACAACAGCACACAGCAGCACACAATAGCACACACAACAGCACACAACAGCACACAACAGCACACAGCAGCACACAATAGCACACAACAGCACACAACAGCACACAACAGCACACAGTAGCAACACTAACTCGACAGGCAGATCCTCTTGTGGCGCCTCATAATGGCTCATCTATGAAAACAATGGTGGATGAATACTTGTACTTCACTGTATTATTTTAGGATGAATACTTGTACTTCAATGTATTATTTTAGGATGAATACTTGTACTTCACTGTATTATTTTAAGCTGAATACTTGTGCTTCACTGTATTATTTTAGGATGAATACTTGTACTTCAATGTATTATTTTAGGATGAATACTTGTACTTCACTGTATTATTTTAGGCTGAATACTTGTACTTCACTGTATTATTTTAGGATGAATACTTGTACTTCACTGTATTATTTTAGGCTGAATACTTGTACTTCACTGTATTATTTTAGGATGAATACTTGTACTTCACTGTATTATTTTAGGATGAATACTTGTACTTCACTGTATTATTTTAGGATGAATACATGTACTTCACTGTATTATTTTAGGATGAATACTTGTACTTCATTGTATTATTTTAGGCTGAATACTTGTAGTTCAATGTATTATTTTAGGATGAATACTTGTACTTCACTGTATTATTTTAGGATGAATACTTGTACTTCACTGTATTATTTGTGTAGCATGACAGATACTGCTGACTAACTAGAAAGAATCATTAAAAGGACAAAGGAAATGTTTCAGTTTCTTGCTGTGATGCAACATTGGAAACATGAACCGTAAATATAAAATGTAAACGCCTAAAATGTCTGTCCAGAAACAAGAATCATTTTGTTTTACATTTACTTGTGAAATCTCAATGTCTGGATGTCTATATATATATTTTAATGTTGTGTCAATACATAAAATGTCCATATTAATACAATATTGTGCAGACTAATATCAGTCAATAGGATTTGTTGAACCAAAAATATACACACATGAATATAGTTATATTTGTATATTTTCATGATGGCCCAATACATCATTTTCTTTTGTCTTAAAAAAAACAAAAACAAAACACAAAACCAAAAAAGCAAGCAAACAAAATCAAGACATCCAATAAATACAACAAAACTACAGCACATCTTCCAGCGTATGAGTCACATCTGGTCCAAAGTCTGTTAAAAAAGCTCATGTTTCAAATGAAGTCAAATTTTTCAAACGTCAGTTTGGCCCAATGCAATTCTATATGATATTCTTACATTTGTGCCAACAGTTCCCACAGTAAATACTCTCTATGGTAAAGCTAATGCATCGACGGTGGTGAGGAGAGGACTCTGAAACCACATGTAGAGGTCAGACTTGGAACAGGAAGTGGAGACGGTGAAGAGGGGCTGCTGCTGCTGCTGCTGCTGCTGCTGCTGCTGCTGCTACTACTGCTGCTGCTTCTGCTGCTGCTGCTGCTTCTGCTGCTTCTGCTGCTGCTAGTACTTCTGCTGCTTCTGCTGCTTCTGCTGCTGCTGCTGTTGCTGCTTCTGCTGCTTCTGCTGCTGCTACTACTTCTGCTGCTGCTGCTGCTTCTGCTGCTGCTGCTGCTGCTGCTGCTGTTGCTGCTGCTGCTTCTGCTGCTACTACTTCTGCTGCTGCTGCTGCTGCTGTTGCTGCTGCTGCTTCTGCTGCTACTACTTCTGCTGCTGCTGCTTCTGCTGCTTCTGCTGCTTCTGCTGCTGCTACTACTTCTGCTGCTGCTGCTGCGGCTTCTGCTGCTGCTACTACTTCTGCTGCTGCGGCTTCTGCTGCTGCTACTACTTCTGCTGCTGCTGCTTCTGCTGCTTCTGCTGCTTCTGCTGCTGCTACTACTTCTGCTGCTGCTGCTGCGGCTTCTGCTGCTGCTACTACTTCTGCTGCTGCGGCTTCTGCTGCTGCTACTACTTCTGCTGCTGCTGCTGTTGCTGCTGCTTCTGCTGCTGCTACTACTTCTGCTGCTGCTACTACTTCTGCTGCTGCTGCTGTTGCTGCTGCTTCTGCTGCTGCTGCTGCTGCTGTTGCTACTACTTCTGCTGCTGCTTCTGCTGCTGCGGCTTCTGCTGCTGCTACTACTTCTGCTGCTGTTGCTGCTGCTTCTGCTGCTGCTACTACTTCTGCTGCTGCTACTACTTCTGCTGCTGCTGCTTCTGCTGCTGCTGCTTCTGCTGCTGCTGCTGCTGCTGCTGCTGCTGCTACTACTTCTGCTGCTGCTTCTGCTGCTTCTGCTGCTTCTGCTGCTGCTGCTGCTGCTTCTGCTGCTGCTGCTTCTGCTGCTGCTTCTGCTGCTGCTGCTGCTGCTGCTACTACTTCTGCTGCTGCTTCTGCTGCTTCTGCTGCTTCTGCTGCTGCTGCTTCTGCTGCTGCTTCTGCTGCTGCTGCTTCTGCTGCTGCTTCTGCTGCTGCTTCTGCTGCTGCTGCTGCTGCTGCTACTACTTCTGCTGCTGCTTCTGCTGCTTCTGCTGCTTCTGCTGCTTCTGCTGCTGCTGCTTCTGCTGCTGCTTCTGCTGCTGCTTCTGCTGCTGCTGCTTCTGCTGCTGCTGCTGCTGCTGCTGCCGCTGCTGCTACTACTTCTGCTGCTGCTGCTGTTGCTGCTGCTTCTGCTGCTGCTGCTGCTGCTGCTGCTGCGGCTTCTGCTGCTGCTACTACTTCTGCTGCTGCGGCTTCTGCTGCTGCTACTACTTCTGCTGCTGCTGCTGTTGCTGCTGCTTCTGCTGCTGCTACTACTTCTGCTGCTGCTACTACTTCTGCTGCTGCTGCTGTTGCTGCTGCTTCTGCTGCTGCTACTACTTCTGCTGCTGCTACTACTTCTGCTGCTGCTGCTGTTGCTGCTGCTTCTGCTGCTGCTGCTGCTGCTGTTGCTACTACTTCTGCTGCTGCTTCTGCTGCTGCGGCTTCTGCTGCTGCTACTACTTCTGCTGCTGTTGCTGCTGCTTCTGCTGCTGCTACTACTTCTGCTGCTGCTACTACTTCTGCTGCTGCTGCTTCTGCTGCTGCTGCTTCTGCTGCTGCTGCTGCTGCTGCTGCTGCTGCTACTACTTCTGCTGCTGCTTCTGCTGCTTCTGCTGCTTCTGCTGCTGCTGCTGCTGCTTCTGCTGCTGCTGCTTCTGCTGCTGCTTCTGCTGCTGCTGCTGCTGCTGCTACTACTTCTGCTGCTGCTTCTGCTGCTTCTGCTGCTTCTGCTGCTGCTGCTTCTGCTGCTGCTTCTGCTGCTGCTGCTTCTGCTGCTGCTTCTGCTGCTGCTTCTGCTGCTGCTGCTGCTGCTGCTACTACTTCTGCTGCTGCTTCTGCTGCTTCTGCTGCTTCTGCTGCTTCTGCTGCTGCTGCTTCTGCTGCTGCTTCTGCTGCTGCTTCTGCTGCTGCTGCTTCTGCTGCTGCTGCTGCTGCTGCTGCCGCTGCTGCTACTACTTCTGCTGCTGCTGCTGTTGCTGCTGCTTCTGCTGCTGCTGCTGCTGCTGCTGCTGCGGCTTCTGCTGCTGCTACTACTTCTGCTGCTGCGGCTTCTGCTGCTGCTACTACTTCTGCTGCTGCTGCTGTTGCTGCTGCTTCTGCTGCTGCTACTACTTCTGCTGCTGCTACTACTTCTGCTGCTGCTGCTGTTGCTGCTGCTTCTGCTGCTGCTACTACTTCTGCTGCTGCTACTACTTCTGCTGCTGCTGCTTCTGCTGCTGCTGCTTCTGCTGCTGCTTCTGCTGCTGCTGCTGCTGCTGCTGCTGCTACTACTTCTGCTGCTGCTTCTGCTGCTTCTGCTGCTTCTGCTGCTGCTGCTTCTGCTGCTGCTTCTGCTGCTGCTTCTGCTGCTGCTGCTGCTGCTGCTGCTGCTACTACTTCTGCTGCTGCTTCTGCTGCTTCTGCTGCTTCTGCTGCTGCTGCTTCTGCTGCTGCTTCTGCTGCTGCTTCTGCTGCTGCTGCTTCTGCTGCTGCTTCTGCTGCTGCTTCTGCTGCTGCTGCTTCTGCTGCTGCTTCTGCTGCTGCTGCTGCTGCTGCTGCTGCTGCTGCTGCTGCTGCTACTACTTCTGCTGCTGCTGCTGCGGTGGTTTAGGCGTGTGCCAAATAACGGCCGCCTCGGATCTATATTTGAACCAGATCATAAAAGGCTACTTGATTTTCTTAAGTGAAGCGGTGGGGAGGAGAGGGAGAGCTGTGGTCAGATCTGAGGACGCAGAATCACAGTAGACAGCAGAGAGGAAAAAAGCCCTATCTCGCAATGGTAGAGGTGGAAGAAGAAAAACTATTAAACACTAACCTCTCATGGCATAATGATGTGGAATTCCTCTATTTAATTTCACAAAACTTGCCAAAAAACAATAATCTTTTCTTTAAGATATTAACGTCAGAAAAACTAACAATTAGACGTTAAATTGTTCAACCAACACCAGGTAATTAAACAAAGCAACACTAGCTCTCTGACTGAAATCTTTAATAAAAATACAAATCAGATCCCTCCAGTGAAATCTATATCATCTATAATCTATATTACTATATAAATGTGTTAGTTATCTTAACAGATCCAAACGCAAATGGGAAATAGAAGAACACTGTGTTATAACTGATGAAGAATGGGAGCATCCCAATGGAGAAGCACTCATGTTTGGAAAAATGTTAAAACATCATGTCAAATTGCATATTATTAAGGAAAAAAGACATGCACATCAAAGGCAATAACATGGAAATGGACTGATACAACTTTGAACGTTTACAAAATGGAAAAATGGACGTAAACATGGACAAATTCAGCAGACACAGGGACAGATGAAAGTGGAACTATGCCAGACTGATTTTCTTTGGACTACAGGTGCTCTTATGTCATTTACAAAAACAATAAAAAGACAATTAATTAAAATAAAATGTTCAACCACCATTAAATTACTTTTGCTGTAAAGGATTTGTTGTAGAAGTCTTCCTCAGGATTAGTGTGTGAGAGACACAGAATACGACCTATCGCGATTTATTCCCAAAAAAATAACTTAGAAAAAGCTAACTGCAAATAGTCTTTGAATGCCAGTTAAAAATACAACAAGGAAGGAAACGGGAAGAGAAAGGTTGTAATTTGAAGAGTGCCATTTCTGTTGTCTGGCCACATGTCACAAAGAGGATGCCAGTGCACACAGCAGCGAGTCCCAGATGTGGATCAGTGAAGCGCAGCAAAGTGATGCAACCGTTAAGTTCACAACCTGAAGGGGAAGTCCAGGTTAGCAAAGCATTTGAAATCAATATGTGTTTGGTCAGGCCATAACGGCATGTGGTCATTCACGTGCAAAGTAACAAATATGTAAGAACAAAGACAGCAGCATTTAAACTAGTGCTTCTAAACTGAAACAATCTTAAATAGAGATATCAATTTGAAACCGCTACTGTGGTTTACTAATGGTAACTAATGTAAAGAAAAACTGTACATAGTTTTCATTACCGGTATGTAAAAAAAAAAAAGAAGAAGAAGAAGAAGAAGAAATAATTGATAGAACCAGGTTTAAATGTCTTGCTTCATTTCTCTAGCATAAATTTAATAACATTGAATAAATGGGGAAAAAAATATAATTTTCCCTCATTTTATGGAGATTTATAGAGTTATGTCCCATTTGAATATATGGATGCAAGTTATTTTAATTAATCAACAAACATATAGGTGTAGATTGGACAGGTTTGTTGTTTCCAAATAAAAAAGAGCAACTGACTGTAATGGGGGGAAAGTTAACTTTATATATAACCTACAGTATCTTCATATCAAAGTGGCCTGTTCAAATTTAAATATATTTGATATGTTGTAGTGCATATTTCAAACGGACTAACTTTTGCTCAGATGAAGTGGTAAAACAGATGTTTCCATACACATTCAGACCTCACATAAACAACACCAATAATTAATGATCTGAGATGAGAAAAAAAAGTTGCAAACCACTTTTTAAATGATATCCTATTCCAGGCAGTGAAGCCTGTGCTTTTCCAACGCAAATGTGTTTGTGGTCAGCCAAGTCACACTGCAGGAAACCCTCAACATCCAGTGGAAAAATAACATCTTGTATCGATCATCTGCTCCTAGACTCGGGAGCGCCTCCGGCTCTGTCACGCAAACCACCTCAAATGGGTTTGAAAATTCATTATCATCTCCCGGGCAGCAGATAGAGGGGTCTGCGAGCGACTTAGTGCAACATAAAACGTGGTCTGTTTGTGATGTGGCGGGCAGCAGATGACGGCGGTGTTGATTCAGCTAACCCCAAAAGGCCGTCGTCGCTTGGCTCCGATCTCCAGCAGCATCTCGCCTGTAATCCTCCTGTAATCCTTCAGCCCTCGGAGTAAAACCTGCGTCACTCTCACCGCACCTCAGGCGAACAGGCCCATAATGCCACCAGAAGACATCACATACGGCAGGGGTGTCCAGACTTTTTTCCACCGGGGGCCGCGTTTTGAAACTTATACGGAGCAGAGGGCCACAAACAAATCGATTATGTCAAACTTGTCCAATTAAATTTTGTATTAGACATAGTTTCGATGCCTCCACACCTTTAGTAAGACTTGGAACGTTAATATTAGGTCGGTAAAACATCAAAATGCCTTTAATTTGTCCAATTTTACAGTAAAAAGTACAACATTTTGTTGTTCCCACACAAACGATAACTTCACCTTCAATCTGGACTATTTTTCCCCAGTTGGAAAAAGCAGATATCTAGAGCAACCATCATGAAAACATGCAAATAAATAACATTATAGTTGTGATTAGATGAATATTTTACCTGGTAACACCCTTTTTTTTGTTAAATTACTGTTTGAATTGTCAGAATGTTGTGTTTGTTGTGTGTAAATTGTCTGTTTTACAACTCAGTTCTGCTTCGTGTCGTTTTCAACTTTTATTTTTCAGTTTCTCTTGACACTGCAAATTGACTGAAGTAAATCTATGATAAATATTTACCACAGTTACAATCTAAACACAGTAATAATTAGAAAAACCTGTCCCACTGCACGTTGTGAAAATGCACTGAACGTGAGTGAGGCCAATTTAAACTGGGATTTTATCAAATACCAATAGAATTTAGGTTCCCAGTTGTTCCCAAGAGTGTTCCTAAACTGTAATGTACGCTGTAATGTTACGTGTTTACTTAAAATGAACAAGTGAGAGCACGGTGTCCAGTAAAGAATCAAAAATGTAATATTAATCACCCTCTAATACTAGTATCAAAACTACGACTCTTTTGAGCAAGTACTATAGATAAAAATCATTATGTTTCATATGAAACATAACGAAAGTACATTTTTTGTGTTGAAAATACATTCTTTGGTCTAGAAAACAACATTATAAAAGGATTGCGGCATCAAAAGCGGCATCAAGAATCAAGTTTATTCTTTGAGCAGGATATGTTTATACAAAATTAAGTCCTATGTGCTGGGGTTTGGCCTTTATTTAAAGAAAATCATTTTGCCATGAGATACGAGATGGGAAATAAGCCACTAATCAACATAATCATCAAATTGAAGTGTTGTGAAATTTAATGTACAAGTGGAATTAGACTCTTTAATCACAGAAAAAGGCAAAGAAATACATTTCCTTTAAACATCCAAAAGATCCTTCAACTAATATGACAGGAAATAAGTCATTCCTGAAGCAGACCCGTCACTAATCGAGCATCGTCTTGTGTATTCTTCTCCTCACGTGAGGCGACCGTCTCAAGACAATATGATTGAAATGCACATGACCATTCATCATCCACACGACACGGCGAAGCTGCTTTTGCATGTCTAAACTGACTGTGGAGAAGTGATTCACAAGGTCAAAGAAAGAAGTGGGAAAAGGATATGAAACACAGAAAAACATATATACACTTTGGACTTGGACTTCACAGAAAAGCTTGATTTAAAAGTTATTGCTCACGTGGAAACTTGTAATAGACATTTTTTTAAATTTTATTTAAAGAAAACTGTAACATACAATCTTCACGGAGAAGAAAATAAACAAAGTGCTTTGTTGAGTCTGAACTGTACACTTTTAAATATTGCATAAAGATAGATTGGTTGCACAGTTGACAGAGGATGTTTGAAACGTGAGTGACACCTAGTGGTCAACACCAATAACGTAAAGGCATTCAAAATTTTAACTTAAAAAAATAATAATAATAATAAAAATATATATATATATATATATATATAATTTTAAAGGCATTCTGCTTTGAGCCTCGACCTTCTCAATGAAAGCAGAATGTTTAAAAACTGATTGAAAAATCCTACTTCTTATTTTTTTCTTCTTCCTATTCTACTTTTCAATTTAATCTACCTTCCAGATGTAAATTGTAAACAGATACTTTGGTAATAAAGTAAAAAAAAAGCATGATTTCTTTGACTTTAAGGCATTTTGACCCTATTCAACTTACACTGTACAAATTGACATACAGTGGACACAACATAAAGATGGTGTTCCCTTTTCATTAGCTTACTCAGATGCATTTCAATGATTCATATTCATAGTTTAATACAAATACCAAAAAAAGCAAATCAAACACTCTAAAAGACCTTTTGTGTTTCCATCAGATTCTACGGAGATGATGGCACGGGCGACACTATCTGAGCATTAGTGTTTCATACACTATATTTAATAATAGTAGTAATACTACAACAAGCAAAAAGTGTCATTTGCACTCATTTAGACTGCCTGTCCTGAAAGCTGAAGATCTTCACACATTCAGCAGTTATCCAGAAGACTCAGACCTACTGTATTTGCTTATGTGAAATCAAGAGGCAACAGGCAGTGTATAATCCTGTTTGTTTTTAGATAATGGAAGGCCACCACAGTCTCCTTTATGAACGGGAAACAGAAAACATCGTCACTCAGAATTATTAATCATAAAAGTCTTTTTCCTTTTTCTTATCATATTTCACAAAGCAAACTCTCCAAACTAGAAATATGTTTTTTTTTTTTTTTTTTTTTTTTTAAGAAAGTAACTAGAAAAACAAAAAAACTGCATGAGGTATGTCTAAAGTGAACCTTTCCCAGAAAACCTAAAGTACTTAGTTTATGACCCCTGCGTCGTCGTTGTGATCCTGAATCAGACCCTGCTCACTTATGAGAACCTGTTTGTCCTTTGTGCTGAAGTCCACTCTCATCACAATCAAAACTCTGAAAAACAGACAAAAAAGATATAGAATAAAGTGAATAAAACACAAATGTCTAAAGGTGTTTTGCGGTTACAGATTGAAACAGTAAATTGAGTGTATTAGAAGATGACTTTGCCTAAATGTACTGTTTTCACTCAATAAGATTCAATGTTTTCCCTGAATAAGATTCATTGTTTTCCCTGAGTTTCAGTAGTTTGCACAGGAGGCTGCACACGAGTGGAGCTGCGAGTGCCAAGAGAGCTAGAAAAGTCGCTGACACATTGTTTTGTCACTGAATTATAAGAGTTGGAGCAACATGTGACCGAGTAGGACTGACTGTATATATCCTGTGTGTTATATACGCACTCCAAATAACACATGACACGTATATGCACCAATGAAATTTCCCCATGTGGGACAATAAAGGAATATCTTATCTTATCTTATATGTTGTCTTAGGAAGGCTAATGTATAGAAGTCAAACAGGATAACTGAAGGAAAACTATTCACTCTTAGAACTTGGAAATGTATTGTTTTGACACATCTTGTACCTGGAGTTTAGAGCTCTACGACATGTATGAGATTTTAGTTTATCAGTTCATATTTAAGTCTTCACCAAAGTGTGAAGGCTCTTGAAGTTATTTATCCTACTTTTTAAACATATATTGCAAATCTAACATGTCAAAATAGTAAACTGTCTAAAACAAGGCTATTAAAAGTCTTACTTTTGTGTGCCAAGGCCTCAAAATACAAAATATCCCCAACACAGTATCAATAAATTGAGTTAATACAGTAAAATAAATACTTAAAGATTTGATTTTTGCAATAAATAACATACAAAATGCTTTACCAACATTGCTTTACATAATTGCTCATCTGTACTGAACCAGGACTAACCCTGAATCACACAAGAACTAAACCCAAAAACAAACCAGGTCTAGTCTAGTGCAAACCCAGAATTAAACCAGTAAACAAGATTTTGTATTTAATATCTGGAAGACAGGTCATGGGCTGTATTAAAACGCTTGGCCTTATGTCTAGAATAATGTCCCTATCTGGAATTGTGTGCTGTTATTTCTGTTTTTATTTTAATACACAATCAGCTTCACTAGGCTCAGGTTCATTTCCAGCTCGACAGAATTTGCATATTGAATAGAAACTGCTGCCTTATCGAGCAAACACTGTACAGGGTTATGGAACGTTGTGATGCAAAACAACTTGCTTACCCAATCAATATGGAAGGAATTATGCAGAGTCCAGCCGACAGCACGAAAACAAACCCTGAATCCCAGGCCACTGTAGCAGCATAAATACTGTTAAAGATGGCCATCGACACCGTGCTGGTTAAACTCTCTGAGCAGGATATACAGGCAAACAGCGCACCTGAAACAAACAAACACAGGTCAAAGAAACGTATTGCAACAAGAGTATCACCAGAGTAAGATAATATTGGGCCTTTTGAGTGCAACCAGATTAAACCAGGTTGAAATTGGGGCTAAACATGATCTAAAATGAGAATAAAACATAACTACAGTTATTCTAAATAATAATTAATACCAAACTAGGACAAAACCATTAATACATTTGTCTCTAGTGGTGCATGGGACAGTTTGAGAACACTGGCTTAGAGGAACTGCGATGAAGTTCTTAAAAATGTATTATTTTATTAGACATCTTTTGCTTCAGTTTGTCAATAGTCTATTCTTTTTTCAAGTACAAAAGTCTGCTGAAAAGACACACGTTGCTGGACTCTGACTCCATGAACATAAAACAGTCTAGTGGCTTGTGTTAAGGCGGCGCTGCACTTACCCTGCTCAGCCTTTGAGACGAACTTTGACATCATGGAGCGAAGGATGGGGAAAGGCATAGCACACAGGCACATGGGTATTCTGGCTGCACAACGGGAAAACAAGAGCACATTTTTACACAAAGAGGCACTGCTCGGTCTATTATTAGTTATTAGTTATAAATTGTGTTCACGCTCTAATGATGTCCTCGTGTTTTTGAGAGAAATATCCAACCGTATGACGCTCAAATGATGTTATGGCAAGTGCTTATAACAGAAAACCATCAGAGTTGAGTTGAGTTTCTGAAGCTAATGTGAAGGGGGAAAAAAAGCATTTCCCTTTTGTTAATTTATGCTGACAGAAGGCATTGTTTTGACGATTTTGTGCCAGTAGGCTTTATTGACAGGAAAGTGTGAAATGGGAGATGAGAGAGAAGAAGGAAGGACATGCAGTAAACGTCGGAGTCAGGAATCGAACTGGCGACACTGCGGCCGGCTGCACTTGGAGCCTGGCATACGTGTGCTGCGCCATAACTAGACGACCGGGCAGCACTTGTGCCAGTTTTTGTCTCATGTGGACTCTCCCAGTAACTTCTGAGATAAACAATGAACCACTCTAAGATGTTAAGATGTCACGTGAACGCAACCGATCAGAGGAAAGTACACAATTTCATCAAATGTGAAGATTCCTGAAGGATCTGACCGTCGCACAGTGGAAGAAAACAAAAAGCCACGTGTCCACGAGGTTTAACTGACCGCTAGAATGACCTTTTTCTTACCTATAAACATCATCGTGGTCGTCTTAGCGAAGGACACCATGATCATGCCCGACATGAAGGACAGGAAGCCCACCAGGACGATGATGGTCTGTGTCACCTTGCAGTAGGAGAACGCCATCACGCCCAAGAAGCTGGTCAGCAACACCGTCGTGCCGAGCGCCGAGCCGTATCCGATGGTGATTTCAGTCCAACAAAGCGGTTCATTTAGCTCATACAGCGTGATAAGGGACGATCCGCCGAAATTCGTGAAGGTGAAAGTGATGAAAGCGACTAAAAGCAGGACGAGTATAGTCTTGAACTTCGCATCAGCTCCAGCAAATACGTGATAAATGCCGTAACACATCTGCTTGATAGCCAAGTCCTGAGAAGATGAATCTAACACGGAGGCATCCCGAGGGACCTTCTGTACGGTCTCTTCAAGCGCAAAAAAGACGTACAACAACAGTAAAATCAGACCGCCAAGAGAGGTTACGAACGGCCAGTTGAATCCTGCGGCTTTGAGGAAGTAACCGGTGGACAAAGACGCCACTCCGGCCAGAACGCCGAGAATCATATCGACGCCGGCCAAGCGCAACGTCTTCTGGTGGTCATTTTCGCTTATATCGGCGACGTAGGCAAAGCAGCCGCCCAGAAATGTGCCGAAACCACCAAACAAGGAGCTTACGACGGAGCAGCCGATGATCAAATAAATGTTCAGTTGGAAGTAGGAGATGCTCAGCACGCCGGTGATGTACAGCAGCGTTCCGATCACAGGCATTACGATGGCAATCTTGCGTCCTCCGCGGTCACTGTAAGCCACGAGGAGGATGGTGACGATGAAGCTGGGAATGGCAGAGAATAGCTCGGAGTAAAGGGACAAGAGGGACGCTTGCTTCTGAACCTCCTGCATGAAACGCAGAAACAAAATGCAAACGCTTTTTATAAGAGGTTTTAAAAGCCTGGGCCTGGTTTGATGGAAGAAAAGAGAACTACAACTTTCAGAGGTTTGACACGACAGGTGTTTTGTGGTTGTTATTGGTTGGTTCCAAAGAAAAAATTGCATTTCTATATAACTGGGTACAGTTTCAGTTCCGGTTTGTGTTTTTATAAGATGGAAAGTGAGACATTGGGACTGATACAAAAGGGGACATATGCCAGACTTTCTACGGACTAATCTTTTTCTATATCTTGCCTTTTCGCTGTGTCTTGTGCTTTGTTTTTATTTATAGATATATTTAAATATTGAAAATTCCAAACTGTTTCTGTGTGGGTTGGGTATCTGTGGGTTTTGTGCCATGTACTCGCCTCGTGATAGCTTGACCCATTGTTGCTGGAGTTCTTTGCACATCTAGAAACATTGTCAAACTCGGGGTAAGTGGTGTTGGTTAGATCTTCCCAGAGACGGCGGTAAATAAACTGTTGCATTAAAGGAAAGATGAGGAAGCAGGAAAAGGCGTAAAGCCCAACAGCAGGTTCCACAAGGTAGACACCCTTCATGTTGTCTCTGCAAAATAATAGAAATAAAAATGTATAGGTTAAACATATTCAAAAGCAGTAACGCACTGTCATCATGAGTCCCACCATAAGCAGTCACTGTCCTGCCAAGTTGTAAACAATGACATTGTCACTTTTCGCAGCAGGCTTTCAATCGTCATTGATCCATGTCAGGATGAGACACTAAATAAACCTATTCCCTCCACTTTGTATGTCTTAATTGCATTTTAAAATTCCATATTAAAAGTCGGTGTATTGAGAACTTATGATCTATTGACCTAATCTGTCCACGCATGTTTCAACAAGATAATGCTGAGTGTTCCGAGTAAACACTACAGATTAAGAGCCTGGACGAATGAGGGATTACACCGACATACTACAGATTAAGTTCAAATCACATGTTTAAACACAACAAGCCACAACATGTTATATTTGAATGTCAAAGCTAAATGCATCACGTACCGTCTAAATGAGTCCTGTTAGTTAAATAGTTCTCATAAATACATTGCTCCGAATGCGGCTGGACTTCACCTTCCTCTGTTATGAAGCGTCTCATTAAGCCACGCCTTCCTCAAACGCTATTGGACAATTGTCTTTAAACTGGATGTTGATTGGTCAACTTGATGAGAACATTTTGTTTTTCTAGATACAATTACAATAATAGCTTTTTAATAGCTTCGGTCCTACGCATAGTCTGTTAATACATATAATTTATAATATATAATAAAAAAAACTAGGGCTTTGCTGTTTTTCTGGTAAAGTAACACACGACACGGTAGATAAAGCTAGAGTGATATGCGTAATGGTAACCTAGTAACACATCACGTAACAAACATTTAGTTCAAGCCGCCATGTTCTGACTGTACGACGGAGTATAAGGGCCAACCAAGAAAAAAAAAATGCGCTGCACTACGAGAATAAAGTCATTAATTAATGAGAAAAAGACTTTTATTAATGAGAAAAAAGTCTCAGTCAGAAAAAAGTCGTAAATTAATGACTATAAACTCATTAAATAACGAGAAAAAAGTCGTTAATTAACGAGTTCTTGGTTGGCCCTTATACTCCGTCGTACGTACTACTCTTAATATAATATAATAATCCATGGTACTACCATACAAATTGAAAAAAAACAAACTTTACATACGCGTTTACATAATTACAGACTGTATCTGCACTTACAACTACAAGATGGCCGCCGCTGTTCCACGGCAACAGCATAGCCTCTAGCTTTATTATAAACCTGCTATTTACGCAGGGGCGGCGCTTAACACTTGGACCGTACCATTCCGTCGACACACAGGGGGGAAGAATTTTGTTGTGACAGCCAAGTATCAACCCGGCGGGGGAGGACGGAAAGGTGAAATACGCTTTTACTCACGTCACGATGCGGTCTCCGAATTGATATTGAATCGGCAAACGTGCGTTTTGGTGACGGCGCAGATGAGCACATTCCCAAACGCGTCGGGCTAACAAGCGGACACTTTGCTAGCGCTGTCTCCAGGTATCGTTTGAAGCTAACCAGCCTTAGCGCTCTCCGTGATTATCAACCAAACCCAGCAGCTTAGACCGGGGGGGTTTTCTGCGCTTTCCCGGAGAGATCAGATGACGCTTACTTTCTGTACATTTCTCATGATAATATCGGCCAGATCGTGAAGCCCAATTCACTGCTCCAGCGTTAAGCCCGAGGATTAATGTTGGCGTTTGGCGTCTTGCATCCAGTGTCGTGACTGGCTCTGCTATATCTTAATGCTCTGGCCTTAAAACAACGGCCTGTACCAGAAATGACCGCTCTGTGCGCGTTTATCGTGCATTATCTGACTTATTACAGTGCAGTGGACGTATTACAACAGGGATGTGTGGCTAATTATTTATTGCGTAAGATTAAACGGTCCCCCAAAAGCACACAGGGGCCACTAATGCACATACCTATGCAGAAACAGTGCTATGTTTACATGAAGTCTGACTGTATTCTGATTTCAGGGCGTTTAAGAGGATTTTTAAGATGATTTGAATTGCATTGCGAACCTTAAACTCTGATGTGAGTAAAACAGAAATGAGAAAATGTTGCTCTTCTAATAACCACAATACATCTAATACTAATAATGCCATTTCAGAGTGTGCATGTGACCACAGCTCATTGAAATGTCATGTAAATAATTATTTTTGATTGATCTCACGTTTGACAAGCACAGCAATGCAATAAAAGGGTACAGTAATTTGGCAAAGACAGACATTAAAGAGTGGATGGATGATGATGTTTCTCTTGTAAACACGCACACAACAAAAATCTGATCTAATTATTATTATTATTATCTGATTATCCCAGTGCGTACATGTAGCCAGAGCTTTGTTTTGCCCAAGTCGAAGACTACAAGCCTTCGTTATGATGTGTCACAGATTCATTTCTGTGAGCGGACGCAAATGAACCTGCTTTTTTTATGACAAGTGTGCAGTTATCCATGTTATTTTTTTTATCGTTTGTCTTCCAGATCAGTGCATACGTTTACCAGCTGGGAGCAACATGGCCTTCAGTAAGGGCTTTCGAATTTACCACAAGCTGGACCCGCCCCCCTACAGTGTCATCGTGGAGACCAGGGGCCGAGAAGAATGTCTGATGTTTGAGTCGGGGGCCGTGGCTGTTCTCTGTAAGTCATTAAGGCTGTTGCGCCGTCAGGATTTAAGGGTTTGTCGACGGAAATGCTGTATAAACAAATGATACAAACGCTAACACAGAGAGCATGCCGTTGTTTCTTTGTGGATTTTAACCAGCTACATCGTTTATGAGATGGTGGAATGGAAACAACTCATCTTTATTTGTCCTGTCCACTTGTTCTGTTTTAGCTGCAGCAGAAAAGGATGCAATTAAAAGCACGTACGCCAAGATCCAGGATGCGTATGGGATTCTGGGTGTCCTCCGATTAAATCTAGGTATGTGATATTGTAAACTGTGCTGTTTGGATGGTTCTACGTTTAGGAGTCGTTTTACTAAACACTCATAAGCTGCTTTTTCCTGCCCTCTACATGACCTTGACATTTCTGTTATCATAACAGAGATATTTATGATTGTAGAAGATAAAGGCATAAAGTAAAGTCAATCTTAATCTTGTTTTTGTAGTTTTTATCAGCTCGGTGCAAAATAAATGCTGTCATTGCACATGTTTGACTGGTTTTAAACCCCTCTGCTCTTCAGGCGATTCGATGCTCCACAGTCTGGTGGTGGTGTCCGGCTGCAGCTCAGTGGGGAAAGTCCAGGACTCTGAGGTTTTCCGAGTCACACAAACTGAGTTCATCTCCCTGAACAACGACCCGGCCGATGAGGAGCGCATTGCAGAGGTGCGAAAGGTCCTCAACTCGGGACACTTCTACTTCGCCTGGTCGGCCTCTGGCGTCAGCATGGACCTGAGCCTCAATGCACATCGCAGGATCCTGGAGGACACCACGGATAACCGCTTCTTCTGGTAAATACCCCACTTTTTCTTTTACAAGGGAACTTTCTAAATGACTTTTTAAATACTATAATTTTTCTTTAGGAACCAGTCGCTGCACCTGCATCTGAAGCACTATGGAGTAAACTGTGACGACTGGCTGTTGAGGCTGATGTGTGGAGGAGTCGAGGTCAGGACCATTTATGCAGGTCACAAACAGGCCAAGGCGTGCATCTTCTCCCGCCTCAGCTCCGAGAGAGCCGGCACTCGCTTCAACGTGAGAGGAACCAACGACGATGGACAAGTCGCCAACTTTGTAGAAACCGAACAGGTCAGTTATCTTTTCTGGCAAAACAGTTCAGATGGAAACAGTAAGATGTCGACTGATGCAACAACAGGAACTCAAAGCATTCGTCATCTTATTTGGAAACTTGATATATATTTTTCACCCACACGCATGCAAATCCTCTTCAACTTTGCATCAGAGTTTGCATTGTGCTAAGAGAGTATAGAGGTGGTAAAACATTGTAAAACAGCATGTTTCTTTCATTTTATACACCCAGACTATTCAGTGGAAGTGTCTCTGAGCTTCACTTCTCTTCTATTATTTCCTTCTCATTGTTTAGTGACACATGTAACTGTGTCACTAATATTGTATCACAAAATAATGAAATACACTGCCTGCTATTATTGTATTTTATTATTATTAATGACGTGCTAAATATATTCTTTATTTAGGTTATTTTCCTGGACGACAAAGTATCATCATTCATTCAGATCCGTGGGTCGATTCCTCTCTTTTGGGAACAGCCTGGAATTCAGGTAATGAATTTAACCTTTACTACCCAAATCTGTATTCTTTAATGATTAGATTTTGATGATAGACTTGTGAGTGACCATCATAACACCCCTCCAAGACGTGGAAGAAGTGTTTCGTTGTCATGTTGTAAGCCCATTGTAACCTTCTTCCACACTGTGTCTAGAAAAAGTCCATTAAGGGTGTTTTGTTGCAACTGAATGAAAATCGGACTCGTAATGGCCTGGATGACGACCCCCATCTGGTATAATCGGTTTCAACTCTGCCTTTGCTGGTGTCGGTGCTGCCATGCCGCGCTCCTGTGCAACGCAGAGGTCAAACACAAGGCTTCGAATCGGACCGCAGTTCTTCATTTGATTTGCAGTAGCGTCAGTGTCACTCATGATTCAATTTACAGCGTGAACTAAGACCTCAGAAGTACATAATAAATACTGTTACTGCCTGTGTCCTTGGCCTGACATTGCACAGAGCGGTGGATTGGATCAGATGTGGGGGGTGGAGAGCACTTGTAGTTCTAGTGGTTGGTAAAGGCCCGTTCTTCTGTTTTCCTCAGCTCCCAGAGATCTTTGTTCAGGTGAGAGAGCCTGGTCTGAAAACACCCCCCAAAACCACTCTTTCATCCAGCCCCAGACTCTAACACTCACTGTACAAACATTATATTCCACAGCATATTCAGTATCGATAAGTAGAATCACAAAAGCAGCATTAGCAGTGGAATGTGGGGTTGTTTTCAGACGGAAATGTAGTTCTCGTGCTTCAAATCGTTGGTCTAGTGCTTAGCCCCTTTGGCCAGTTGTGGCTCTGTAGTCTTCTCCTTGTCTTTGAACGACTCTCCACAGGGATCTGCTCGGAATGAGCTTTTACATCATTATTTGTCAATTTGGTAGTTCGTTGAGGGTTTTTGACGGCCCTTTTCAAATCTTGAGGCGGACACACCTTTTTTTTAGGCAGAAATGTGAGCAGGTTTTGTAATACGAAGCCATTCTCTCATCACCGGGAAACTATTAAATATGCATAGTACAGAGAAGGACCGTCGCAGTAGTAGAGAGCGGAGCAAGTCTCAGCATCGGGGAATAATACTGCATGTAGGTCTTGCCAAGAACAGAACAAACAAAATCACAAAAGGCAATGCCAATGGAAGAGTTCAGAACAATTAAAAGGCTGCAACACAAAAGGCGCGTTCATTAATGGGCAAGGCAAACTGCAACGAGCACTGTCACAGCTGAACGTGTAGCAGTTTGCATCTTGAGGCTATTGTGCAACTACATTGTCTGGCTCATGGCACGTTTGCTTAGAAAAACAAACAGAAAAACCACGTAAATACAAAAATCCTGCTGTAGGGGAGTCTTCTGCTGGAGCTTAGTGTCAAGATTTTCCCGTTTGCTTCTGTTGCTTTCCTTCTTCTTCTGATGATTATTTACCAATCTGTTCCCAGCTGGGTCTTTAAATAATTTGTCCCACAGGTTTCCTTGCCGTCTGCACTGTCTGTTGTCGAGCCGCCCTGCGATTTGTTTTGCAAAATGGACAAACCGTGACTTGCATGTTCTTTGTCTTTTCTGGCCGCCTCTGGTCACTAGGTCGGTTCTCATCGAGTCAAACTGTCCAGAGGATTTGAGGCGAATGCACCAGCTTTCGAAAGGTATCTGCTCATACTGATTTAAAGAGTGGTTACGTGAAAACTCAGAACCTGGAACAACAATATGCTTTATTTATTATTCATATTACTGCCACTAAAGCTTTTACGATGGGTGTAGGGCAGCCCCTATCTGTAGGACTCACCTTGATCATTGGGTCCATCCTTATCTACTACCAGAGCTGTCCCGATGTGTACCATATTAGACTCTAGTCGGTCTTAAGCAAACAGAAACGGGCTCAGATCGTTATCTCGCATCTATTCCGAGGACATTTGAACAGACTGCGATGACGAAACTGCATATTTTGCCAGACGACGCACATAAATTCAGTCTGTTTCTCGACGCGCTCGTTCTTGTAGAGACTCGCGCTCGGACAGTGCCGCACTTGACATTCCCGTTTGACATAAACAGTTGCATACCATCTGAAATGATACATGTACGTTTTATTTTCAGTTTATTTCAGTTGTTAAGAGTGAGACTGGACTGTTGAGTGTGGATAGTATTTGGACGATTTGGTTGATTTGAAGTAATAAAGTGTAATGTACATTTTGTTTCCACTGAATAATCTCCGCTCGTCCTCATTAACAGACATTTCACCGCCCTTCGACGATTATACGGCAAACAGGTCATCATTAACCTGCTGGGGAGTAAAGAGGGGGAACACATGCTCAGTAAAGCTTTTCAGGTGAGTTGTGTTCTAGGATTGGCGTTTTTTATAAAAATGATGATCTGCTAAAAATGCCTTTTGCTTCGCCGTTACTTCCGACAGAGCCATTTGAAAGCCTCCGAGCACATTTCAGCCGTAAAAATGGTCAACTTCGACTACCATCAGAACGTCCGAGGAGGAAAAGCGGAGAAACTACACAGCGTCCTCAAACCGCAGCTGAACAGATTCACAGAGGAGTGCGGCTTCTTTTACTACTCGGGAGAGGCCGGCATTACCAGGTCGGAAATGTTTTCGTGCGCCCTGGTTATCTGTTGAGGATACGCACGCGCTGAATGTCGTTATGACATGTTTGGCTTTTTCAGGACTCAGAGCGGCACCATGAGGACCAACTGTCTGGATTGTTTGGACAGGACCAACAGTGTCCAGGCTTTCTTTGGCCTTGAAGTAAGAGCAAAGTTATTCTTCGTTTTTATGTGACTGCACGATCCCACGCCATTTCTAACATCCTCATCGCACAGCAGTGTTTTTTTAATTACTTTCACTTCCTTGCATCCTTGTATTCCTTTTGATTTTTTTTTTAGATGTTGCCGAAGCAGCTTGAGGAAATGGGCCTGACTGAAAAGCCACAGCTGGTGGCCAGGTTCCAGGAAGTGTTCAGGACCATGTGGTCTCAAAACGGAGACTCGGTCAGTAAAATCTATGCAGGCACTGGAGCGCTGGACGGCAAGGCCAAGGTACACACTGTGACAACCAGCGCTGCTACGCTAGCACTGAAATCGCGTAAATATGTGTTTGAAAATTATACACAAGCCGTCTGTGCACACTAAACAGTGATTATCTCAAGCCTGTGAGAATGCGGTTGAACATCATGGACGCTTGGCTAGGTTTTTTTTTTATATGATGTGAGTTAAAGCTTGTGAAATCTATAAATATCTAAATGAGAGATGGTAGTTTGTGCATGGACGTTGTATGACCTGTGTGCTTCAGTTTCTTAACCTGTGTGTGCTGTTTCTCTCTGCTCTCTCTGGACCGCTGCTCCTGTGGTAAGTGAACATGTCAGGTGTCATTGTGAGTCGTCGCTCTGTGTCTGTGGGATTATTGTTTCGGGTTAAGTTTAACTCGCTCAAAGGCTCAGGGTTCACTGCAGCTCTTAATGTCATCTTATGATTTTTTATTTTTTTTGCTTTGGGATGCTTGGTATAATTCCTACACTACACGCATAGTACAAGTACACTCAAATCAATTGTTTGAAGAATGAATTACCACAGGAAATGCCTTACTTTGACTTACTGTACACCGCCAGTCAAAATGGGTACATACTGGTTCTGTACAATACATTTTAAAAATGTTAAATAAATTCTACCTTTACTGTGATAAATTACACCATATTTGCATCGCAGCGTTGATCTACACTGGTTTCAAAGACTCCATTCCCTCCTTGATTTCTCGTTACATCATTTCATTGTTGCTTCCTTTCCTCGGAGCGTCGGGACGCACCGCGGCTGTTCAACCTTTAACAGAAAACGCTTCCATTTCAGGCCGGAAAGCTC
Organism: Eucyclogobius newberryi; assembly: GCF_026437365.1. Taxonomy (NCBI): domain Eukaryota; kingdom Metazoa; phylum Chordata; class Actinopteri; order Gobiiformes; family Gobiidae; genus Eucyclogobius; species Eucyclogobius newberryi. Next base: position 8,006,596 of record NW_027315779.1, read on the forward strand.
AAAGACGGCGCTCGCTCGGTCACCAGGACTATTCAGAATAACTTCTTCGACACGTCAAAGCAGGAGGCCATAGACATCCTCAGACTGGGCTCCACGCTCAACAGTGACTTGGCGGACAAAGCTCGGGCGCTTCTCACAACCTCCAGTCTTTATGGTGATCATCAGTTCTTACTCTCCTCGTGTGACGTGGTTAAAATGTCTTCACGTTCTCCGTCTGACAGCTAAAATGTAGAAGTGTGTCTTCGCTTCGAGTCGGCCGGGTTGTGTCCCAGCTAGATTAGCCGCAGCTGATGCTCTGTTTGGCGTTATCTGCTCAAACACTGGTTAACCCGCCCTTCTCTCCCTTTTCTCCCCTTTGCTCACAATCTTAGTCACTGAGCCGGTCTTACAATCAGGTACAGTAACTACTAGCCACCAATAAACCAGTGGATGTTATCATTTTTAAATTTTTTCCCATTATGTTTTGTTCATTCGTTGTATGAGTCACTCCCAATCCTGGTTTGATCCTCGCATGTCATCAACTCCCTAAAATACTATGCTGTTTATTTTCTTTGTTAAAGCTATTAAAAGGTAAGTCAATTATATGTTTTACCTGTGTTTGCGTCGTATCTAGGGCTGCAACAATGAATTAATGGACTAATTGACCAGTCGCAAAAAGTAAAAGTAATTGTAGCCGTATTTTGACAGTGGCATTATTACGTCGGTGTCAAAAAATGATAATACAATTTGTCTAAAAGCCTTCAGCTTTTATTTGGTTAAACATGTATTTAAAACGCCTCAATTAACAATAAAAATAATCTCGTAACCTGTCGGCCAATTGAAAAATGTATTGTATAAAAAATCATTAGTTGCAGCCTTAATTATGTCTCTCCTTCGTCTAGTTAAGACCTCATTACCTTATTTTGCACAGTGTTTTCCCCTCTTGACTCCCAACCCCTCTCTAATTCCAACCGCTCACGTTGCCAATCTGTTGTGGTCTATGCTCCACAGCGTCCCCAAGAGTTTTGCTGGGGATGTGTCAGAGCCACCAGAAGTACACCCGGCCGAAGCAGATCCGCGTCTGCGTCGGTACGTGGAACGTGAACGGCGGCAAACAGTTTCGTAGCATCGCCTTTCGCAACCAGACTCTCAACGACTGGCTGCTGGACGCTCCGTTGAAGGCGGGACTTCCTGAATTCCAAGGTACGTCCTTGAAATGTTTTATAAAGCTGTAAATATACCGTATTCTCCGTACTGGATTGTAAGGCTCAGTGTCAATGAATGGTCTATTAAGGCACATTAAGCGAAACAAAACGTGTACCACACAAAATCACCTCGAGGTCAGTAAGTGCAACCAGAATGAATCCATATATAAGATAAGATAAGCACACTGGATTATAAGCCGTCGTTTTTTGAGAAAATTAAAGGCTTTTAAGTGCGCCTTTATAGTGCGGAAAATATGGTAAATCTGTGATATTATCTTTGTCGTAGTGCTCACATTTTAACACTTGGCTGTACGGAAATGACTGAAAAAAGGACAAAATGTGGACTTGAAAAGGGCTAAATTAAAAAGTGACAAAACCAATTCTAAACGGACTGAATCATAGTTTCGTCCAAATGATGTGTTTTTCCCCCTCTTTTGCAGACAGCAAGGCCAACCCCATAGACATTTTTGCCATTGGTTTTGAGGAAATGGTTGAATTGAACGCTGGGAACATTGTCAGTGCCAGGTATGTGAGAGTGGGACATTCCTCTTTTAGATAACTGTGAACAACAGGAGCTCAGGACATACCTTTACAGGAGCTGCACAAAAGGCAGTTGGCTCAGTGGCGCATACAACATCTTGTGTGTGATTTTTATGGAGGATTGTGCTCTTTTTACAGTGCTAAACATATAGTCATAGCTTAATCATTCAGGCTTCAGCATACCTTTGTTGATAGATCACTTAAAATAATGTGAGACTTCAGACAGAATTGAGGAAAGCCGTGTAATCAGCCGTTTTAAGAACGCGTTTAAGAATAATTCAAGACTATTTACCCTTTATGCATTATCTAATTGAGCGCTGTTATAATATTTATTTCTTTGCTAGTACGACAAATCAAAAACTTTGGGCGGCTGAGCTACAGAAGAGTCTCTCCCGGGACCATAAGTACGTGCTGCTGGCGTCGGAGCAGCTGGTGGGCGTGTGTCTGTTTGTGTTCATCCGCCCACAACACGCCCCTTACATCAGGTACAAGAACACACAATATATCACGTCGCACTGCAGCTTTCTCCATGTCCCGCTCAGCATTTATCACGAAGCGTTTCTGTTTCTGTCCAGGGATGTTGCCGTAGATACTGTAAAAACTGGAATGGGCGGGGCCACCGGCAATAAAGGAGGCGTGGCCATCCGCCTGCTGTTTCACACGACCAGCATCTGCTTCCTCTGCTCGCACTTCGCCGCCGGACAATCGCAGGTCAAAGAGAGGAATGACGACTACAGCGAGATCTCGCGCAAACTCAGCTTCCCCATGGTGCGAAGACGTGATGCTAACGAGATGCTAACGAGATGAAACGGGTTTAAAAATGATTAAAACTGTGTGTTCTCATGCCCAGGGTCGTTTACTGGACTCACACGATTACGTCTTCTGGTGCGGAGACTTTAACTATCGCATAAGCCTGCCCAATGAAGAGGTCAAAGAGCTCATCAAACAGCAGAACTGGGAGGCTCTGACCGCCGGGGACCAACTGGTGGATCAGAAGGCCGCCGGACTGGTGATTAGAAGTTTCACACATTTTGGAGATGATATCTTGCTGAATACTGATCGTTTTTAGAGAATATTGTGAAGCCTAAAAGAGCGAGGTGAAGAAAATGAGAGTTGGCGTTACCCTTTTTATGTTTATGTCACTGTTATTGATGGAATGTCTTAGCGTAGGTACTTAAATCACATTTGATTTTCTATACTAGTTTTGAGAAAGATAAAGACCATTCTAAACCTATTCAGAAATCAGATTATTTTATTATCATTATTATTTTTTCGTAATTATTATTAGATTATTTATTTCAGTATTAACACTTTTTTTTTTTTTTTCAAACTTTATTTAAACCCGAGGACAATTCATGCACATTTGAGCAGTTAAAAGACTATAATAAATACAAAAGATTCTGGGTAGTAAAACTTTTGACCTAAATCGTAATTTAAGATGAGGACTAAAGGATTGTTTGACTGTATTTCAGGTTTTCAAAGAGTTTATTGAGGGAGACTTGGATTTTGCCCCGACCTATAAGTACGACCTGTTCTCTGAGGACTATGACACCAGTGAGAAGTGTCGCACGCCGGCCTGGACCGACCGCATCTTGTGGAAGAGACGGAAATGGAACTTTGACCAAACTGGTGAGAAACGTACATGTATTTAGGACCACGTTTTGTGAGATACATTCTTCTACATTTGTACAATTAAGAACAATGGTGTTTTGCAGCTGAAGAGATGAATGTAGTGGGAGCGGCGTCTTTCTCAGGTGAATGTGCAGATGATCCGGGTCAACCCTGGAGCCCTGGGAACCTCAAATACTACGGCAGAGCAGAGCTGAAGACCTCAGATCATAGGTGACTATATTCAATAGCTGATATTCAACACTTATTCTTTATTGTGCAATTGCTGTTGGAATTCATGTGCAATTCATGTGCAATTACTATGAAATTCATGTGCAATCTATGTGCTGTCGTGACACATATTCATGTGCAATTACTGTCGTGATCACATGAAATGGTATTTATGTATTTATTTATTAATTTGTCTATGGGAGTTTTTATTTATTTATAGGAGATCTTCTACTGAAAGTGTTTTTCAGACTTCCTATAAGTGATCTGTTCTTCTGTATCTACCTCTGTATCTACCTGCGTTGCACCAATGAAATTTCCCCATGTGGGACAATAAAGGAATATCTTATCTTATCTTATCTTATCTTATCTTTATGAAACTCATTGTAAAGGAAAACTAGGGCTGAACCAGAAGGGTTTTTTTTCCTCTTAATGAGCAATCAATGGCTTTTTAAGTGTTATTTTAAAAGAATGTAGAAAAGAGAGACTTTTTTTAAATAAACTTCAGCTAAAAAGGAAAATAACGCTTTTCCTTCCCAGCATCACTTAACCCAGTATTATTACTACAACTGACAAGAGGCAACAATAAAACAACCCAAACCAAAAGTTGTAATCTGTGATGCAACAAGTCAGTTATTGATATAATTGTAAACTAATTTAGTAAGTGAATAGTTATTATCTGGTATAAACTCAAAAATACAAATGGGAAGAGTTCTATAACCAAGACAAAGCAGTAATTACATCAAAGTGACATGGGTAACATCGAGTGCTTTTGATTTAAAAACTATTCTGTCTGAAATATGCCTCATCAGAATGTCCTCCAGTGACATGACTTTAGGTTGTTTGGTTCAAATCATTCAAAAGACGAGACAAAAGAGCAAAAATGAGCAAAACGATGATTACAGCCCGATTGTTTGCACCGCTCTCATCCAAACTCACCTGGTCATGTGCTCACCTGCCCTGTAGGCCCGTCGTTGCCGTGATCGACGTGGACATCCTGGAGGTGGACCCCGAGGCGCGGCACCAGGTTTACAAAGACGTCATTGCCCTTCAAGGCCCTCCGGACGGCACCATTCTGGTCTCGCTCTGCTCCTCGGGCCCCGACAACTACTTCGACGACGCACTCATTGACGAGTTGCTAGACAAGTTTGCTAATTTCGGCGAGGTCATCCTGATCAGGCGAGTCTGACATTTCGACACTGAAACGCTTCCCACATGTTTATCGCCGTCATTGTCGTCAGTGTCATTCATGCTCGTCCTGTTTTTAGATTTGTGGAGGAGAAGATGTGGGTGACTTTCCTGGAAGGTTACTCTGCGCTTGCTGCCCTCTCTCTTAGCGCCTCCACGGTAAATAATCTCTACTTTCAATTTATTTATGCACGTGTTGTCCCTCCGTCCGGCTCATGTCTTATTCAATGTGTCCTCTTGACATTATAGGTCATAGGCAAAGTGATTGATATTCGTCTGAAGAGTCCGGGTTGGATCAAGAGTCTGGAGGAGGAGATGAGCGTGGAGAGGATCTGTGGTAGCATCCCCACCTCCGTCAGCTCCACTCTGCTCGCCGAGGACACCGACATGGCCGACGATGAGTTTGACATGGAGGGTGAGGACGGGCGGCCAATCTATCATCGAGTAAACATTTAATCGAAGAGTGTTTCAAAGGAACAATTGCAGATACAGACCTTTTTAATATGCTTGATTGGTAGATTCACTTCAAAGGAAACAACTTGCAACATGCAGTATTTTAAGCATGCTTTTACCATTGTTCCCTCATCAAAAATATACCTGAAGTTGTATTTGTTCACGCTAGTTTGAAAGATTCTGGTTATCTGACACATCCTCTCTTCTGAGCCAGAACAAAAACTCTCCATAGGTTGAGCTCCGAGCTAGTCTGTGCTGTTTTTAAATCCATAAATCATCTCCAGATTAATTTCGAGCATTTCTGCCATCAGTACAACTGCACGTTTACATTAGCATGTCGGGGGCAAGCTAGGTTTAATTTTGCGTATATTGTTCCCTCTGCAACCAGTAGATGGAGCTCTAACTCATTTCCTGATGTGTTCCTGATTACTCAGTACTCATTTAGTTGTCCAACATGAGATGCCAAAGAAAAGGTTCTCGAGAGCATATTTAAAAGACAACAGCAATACAAACGATGCATCATATTTGTCCTTTAACATTTGGTCACCAGGTGAGGTAGACGAGGAGGTGGAGGAGATTCTGCCCCAGCACTTGCAGCCCGGAGCAGGAGTCGGTCCTGGGTCGTCCCCTCTGCCCTCCCCTCGCGGCAGCCCCTGTGCCTCCCCCACCGCAGAGATGGCTCCGCCCAGCCGGCCCAACCGAGCCGCACAGCCCACCAGACCCTCTCAAGGTAAAGGGCTTGTTCATAGTTGACCACAGATTCAAAGAACTGAACTTAAAATCTTGTGCACGTCTCATGGGAGCAGACTTGTGTCCATCATCAATACCAAGGCGGTTGTCAGGTAACGACGTAATGTGTTTGAGCTTTGTTTAGATGGAGGAAGCTTGTTGTGGCTTTTTAGCTTTAAGTGAGCTGCTTGCTGCTTTGAACAAATGTTACCAAACCTCTAATAACCAACGCGCACAGAAATAAAAGTGAAAGGTTACTACTTACGATGTTACTATGTTTTGTTAATGCATGAATCAGATGCGGGCCCAACCAGAAGGAGGCTCTCAGGTAAACGTGTTTGGTGATCCTCAGTGCAATAGTGAATAGTTCGTATCAGCTCCATACTCGACCGACTTCTCCTCTTTGCCATTGTAATTGTTGTTTTTCACCCGTACCTAGGTTGTGAACATAAGCAGTAAACTAGAATATATTTTAATTGTGCTTTGTGGATTTTGTTAATCAGACGTGGGTCTATCACCAAGCAGGAGACTGTCAGGTAAATGCAATTGTGTGGATAGGATAGGCGTTTTGTGAGTTTTTTTTAATGCAAATCAATTCTATATTTGCAGCATTTTACCTGCTGTACAGGCTTGTACTACAAAACATACTGTTAAACACGGTTATTTTTATTTTGTGATGCCTGGTAACAGATGTCAGTCCGTCACTGAGGCGCAAGTCAGGTAAACTTAAGTATTATTCCGTGTTAGAAAGCTTGTATTGTTTTAGGGTGGCTTTTTGCTTGTTGTGCATTGGTTTTTTGTGTGGTTCTGATTCATCATTATTATTGATAAGACCAAATGACACTGGGCATATTAGTGATGCTTTGTCATCTAGTGGCTAGTGTAGTTCTTGCTCAGGAGAAAAGTTAGTCCATTGTGTGTACAGTATTATTTATTTATCCACAATATTAACAAAGGACATATCAAACTGTCCTATGTTAACTTGTGTGCTGAGCCAGTGGTTTTACTGCTTTGTTTTATGGACTTTAATTACATCAGGTTAAATTAAAACAAACACCGCTCTGTCTAATGATTTGAAACAGACTGTCTCTCAACTCGCAGGCGCAAGTCAGGTAAAGTGTGTCTGTTCGGTATTAGACATTTATACTCTATGCCTTTTTTGTGGATAGATGTTTTGTGTTATTTGATTAGTGGGTTATTATATCAGTGAGCTTATGGACTTATAGCCCACATGTCTAAACTGATATTGGACATATTTGTGATTAGTCTTGTTGATTACTACCTGTGGAGAAGATGGACTGCCCAATGAACTCTTTTTTTGGAGCTTTCATTGGATGATTTAGGAGTAAACGGTTCCAGTTGTTGCTTTTGTACTTGTTACTGCAGAATCTGAAGTGCTAATCACACAAAATAAATATGTATAGACAAGAACAATCACACTGTTGTGTTTGTAATGTTTGGAAGCAGATGTAAGCAACTCAATACAACGGCGCAGACGGTCGAGTGCAGGTAAAGTGCACTGTGTGGCGCGTCAGTCAAATGCATATGATAAATATGCATTATTTTAGCCTTTGTGTGGTTTGATTGGGTTGATATTTACTCTATTGGGTGACTGGAATTGCTTTTAAACTGTAATATATGTAGTATATGCAAATGTGGAATAGAATTCAGTGATGCTTTTCTCTAACCTTGGTGATTTGTGTGTGTGTTTTTAGGTCCTCCTGTTGACTTCCAGCCCGGGGCACCAACAGCTGGCACTCTGGAGCCCAAACGCCCCCCTCCGCCACGCCCCAATGCCCCTCCTGCTCGACCCGCGCCTCCTCAGCGCCCGCCTCCTCCTTCAGGTACAGCACCACTCTGACACAGACAGGGACCAGACAGGGAGTGTCCTTCAGACAGTTTGAATAAGGCTTACTGTACGTTTGCTTGTACCATACTGTAAAGTGTCTGTTTGATTTGTAATTGGTTAACTGTTTGGTTTCAAGACTCCTTCAGCCCACCTCTTGATATGAAAGGCAGTGAAGGTAACGGCTCGAGTCTCCACCATCAGATATTTGTAGATTAAATGCGTACATCAATGTTGTTTCAATATTGATGGTGGAATGTAGACTGTGGCTATTGTTTTGGGCTTTGTTGATTTTGCTTTAAATTCTAAGGTAAGTTTGAAATGGGGCTGGAGTAATCTGGTTGGAAACACACAACCGATTATCCTTCAAACATGTGTGTAGGTTAAGCAAAGATAAAATATTCCTTTAGCTGCACCTGTAGTCTATGGTAACGTCCAGCTCTTAGTTGGTAGTATTGGACGTGTGAATAATAATCTGGTTTGCGCTGGTTTCCCTTGTGCTGCAAAGGAAGCAAAAGCCCAACTCCGCAACGCCCTGACGCTGCTGCAGGTGAGTGAGGCCCTGCATGAAGTCCATCCCAGAGTTCATTTCAACCCAGTAAAACTATTCACTTCAAAAGGAAAATATGTATTTGACAAGATTAACAAACGCCGGTATTAGTTTAGTTTAGTATTTATTTGAAGGGACAATGTACAGAGACATTAAGAGCATATAAAACAGCGCTGTTTTGCACCAGATTATGGCTAAATAGCTAGTTTCCATCTGCAGCTTTTTACAAGTATTCACACATTACACTTATTTGTACTGATTGTTATGCAGTAAATACAATGGATTATCTTCTTGGAGGGCATCTGAATATAATCTGGCATGACTGTAAAGATGTCACAGGAACGATGTGTGTGGAAAGGAGATTTTACTTTGTGACAGTGCAGTTTAAATTGACTGAAGACATCTTGTAATTGAAGGCTCAGAAAGTGAGTGGGTGTGCTTTTAGCCTGGTGGTAAACATTTTCAATCTTGGATGTCACATATTCTACTCCCTGCAACTATGGAATTGCAGAGCCGACATTAATAATAAAGTCTGCCAAAAAAAAAATCTAGGCGCCCGTCCAATTTGTGGATTATGTAAAAGTGATTCCTCAGGCCTGTTTTATTTCGCTTTGATTCATGTTCTTGGCATTGTGGTTTTAGTAGGAGGCCTTACATACAGATTACGCGTTTAAAACGTCTCATTTTGTTTCATAAATCTTTCAGGAAGAGGTCAGACAGCAGCAGGAGCACCTGGGCCTTCCAGACCTGTGAGTTTCAATGATTGTATTTACTTTGGGCTCAATTTATTAGTGCAACAAGTCCAATACATTTCTGCTTCTGCCTCCTCCAGAACATCCCTCCACGTGCCGGGGTGATCAGCATGCCTCCGCAGTCTCGACCTGCCCCGCCCTCCCATCCCGGAGCTCCCAGACCCATCACTGAGGTTCATCCTGGGGCACCGCGACCCATCCCGGACACTCATCCCGGAGCACCGAGACCTGTGCCCGCTGCCCAGGTCAAACAGCCCGATCTGCCCCCGGGTAAGAGAGCACTTGGAACAGGTTAATAAAGGAGACACAGTATGCTTCTACTTTCTAGAACATTAGAAACTTCAATATTTTAAAACAACTTGATAATAGAAACGGGTCCATTGACTTCCTGTTTAAAACTGCCGAACTGATGAGCCTCTTCATAGTGACATTTCACTGTAACAAGCGGCACATTTTCATGTTTTTGTTTTTGGAAAATGGCGATTAAAGTCTGAATTTTTCAAACCAAGGACAGGGATGTGGTTAAAAATATGACTTTTCTGATTATTTGAGCCTCAGTTTCAGGACAATACAGGATTACTCAAACATGCATGTATTAATCCAAATACAACTTTGCATAAATGAGGTTATAATAATAAGGTTAAAAGCTCATTAAAGTTGATCTTGGAGAATATGTCCCCTTTTGAAAGATATTTGGAAAACTAATTTAAAAATATATAAAATATAAAATGGGGAATTTAACTAAATAAATGCAAATTTTGTATACAAAGGTCAATGCAAAAGACTTATTGATTTCCTTTCTCATTATTGACAGGTCCTCCTCCCAGTGGCCCTCCCCAGTCGGGACCTCAGCTGTCAGGACCTCCTCCTGGGCCAGTTGCTCCAGCGAGATCCTCGGGTGCCTCCGCCATGGCCGCCCCCATGCAGCCTCAACCCAGTGCCCCTCAGCCACAGCTGCCCCCTCCCATGCAGCCCTCACTCCCTGCTCCGATGCAGCCGCAACAAGCTCCTGCTGCTGCCACTGGACAGGCGGGACCCCCACAGTCCCTGGCCTCCCCCAAACCTCCCCCACGGTCCCGCTCACAGCATGCCCTGCCACCGGACACCTCAGCCTCTGACTCCGCCCCAGCTCCACAGGTGTGTTTCCATTAAACTATCAGTGTTTTTTAAGATGTTTTGTAGAGAGATAAACATAAGACTGGCTGTATATTGCCAGGCATTTTTGATTAAACTGATTTTAGTATAGCAATTTAAACTAAGAGATTTTCCAAGGACTGCCTCGTGTTTTGCTGCTGCTTTGTCGTAGTGTGCCTTTTTTCTTGCCTTTGTCTTTCTAAAACGTGTCTCTTTCTCACAAGCCGGAGAAGCCCTCAGGGTGACAGGTACTTGATATTAACTCCTCATCTTCAATAGCACATCAGCCCTCTGGTCCAATGTTGTGACCACACATTCTTCCCTTTCACTTTGTTTTTCCTTCCTTTTTTATGTTTTCTGTCATTTGAAACGTGTTGTTAGATCACTGCAAGGCTTTGCATTACTTTGTATTTTGCAAATTATAGCCTCTCACCCCATAGTAACACAGTCTTGGCATTGTAAAGTTGTTTGTCTACATTGGTCCTTTCATATTGGCTCATACCTTTCATATTGGCTCATACCATGAGACATGAAATTACTCCATTTTATACAGTTTTTGTCAACATGTTTCGTTGGTATGATTTTGAATTCGTGCCAGTAACTGTTTGACCATACCTCGTGGAGATTCAAATGCTGGTCTTTTGGGTGAACTATATGTTTGTGGTAATCCATAACAATATTTAGTGCTAAACAGTCTCTTTATAGAATCTCCTCTAGGTATTACTATTATCCCTGTAGTAAGTACCCAAAAGTTGTCCATCCATTTAATGTGATTGACTATTTTTGACTTTTTGTTTTCAGACCAATGGACTGAATGGAATCCAAAGAGAAGCACAATGGAAGCCTGACCCCTTCGACGCCCTCACATCGGAGTTCCTCTCCCCTTCCTCTTCCACCTCATCCTCAGAATGGCAGAACACACAGTCCCTGACCCGTGGTTCCTCTCTGCGCTGTCCTCCACCGGTCCCACCCTCTTCAGCCTTCTCCTCCAACACTCTCCCCTCTTCGTTCTCCCACCAGTCTTCAGCCTTTGGTGACCAGTTTGAGTCCTCCTCCTCCTCGTCCTCTCTCTCCACGCCTTCTCCCTTCACATCTGTGCTCCTGCCTCTGCCTCCTCCGGTCTCATCGCGGAGTCGCTCACAGGAGACACTACGCGCGTCTCCTTGTCCTTTCCCCGCCGACCCTCTACCGGCACGGCCCAGTAGCACCAACCCCTTCACCGGGCCCCTAGTCCAGCAACACGAACCACGGCGATCGGTCACACCAGATTTGAGTGTCCAGCTCCCGGCTAGTCTTCACAGGACAATGTCGGCCTTCGCTCAGCCGCTCGTCCCAACTCCCGCTACGCCTCCACAGTTACAAAAATCTGCTTCTTTATTTGTACAGCCGCTAAAGCCAACTCCTGCTCCTTTATTTACACTCGATTCAACGCCGCTTGCCCCTAGTTTGCCATTGGCTGCTCCCTCCGCGTTCCCCCCTCCTCCCCTGGCGCCCGCTCGCCAGCCGCAGCCGCCCGCCGCCGCGAGACCAAACAAGCAGTGGGTCACATTCGATGACGAGTCAGCACTTTCAACAAAAATGGCACCCCAAGTCTTTCCCCCGAGCTTGCAGACTGAGACGTCGTCCCGTTACGTTTTTGACTCGGAGCCGGACTGGTTAACCTCCACTGTGTCCGTGTTCCCAAATCTTCCACCTCCTATCCCGACCAGAACTGCTGCCAGTGTCCCAGAGCTCACCGATGGCACCAGCGATGGCCTCTTCTTCTCCCGGGAGCCCACAGAGCGATAGGTCCCGATCTAGTAAAGGGCATATGCAGATTATATGTATAGATCTATTATCTTTGTGTGTGTGTATGTATGTGTGTACAAAAGAGACAGTATTTAATTTAGTATATCATGTTACTCATGAAAGAGGGTTTCCGTGTCACAGTTACAAAGATAGCTGCTCATTCCACAGTATACAGTATGCACATATTTACCACAAAGAATTTTAATGTTTAACATTTTTGGCAGCAAATCTGTGCCCGCCTTTGCAGTAAACGAGTCTTAAGTATCTTTACGCACACATCAACTGTGTAATATCAGCACTGCATTCAAGTTGGGTATCTCAGACCAATTGACCCAATTTATTTTTGACTGAGGCATTCTTTGACATTTGGACTTGTGTGACTTTAAGTTTATGCACTGCAGGTTTTACATACTGTACATTTACTGTTGCTGCTTCCTGCAATGTGTTTTATTTGTTTGTGACCAAAAATATTAGTCTTACTTTTATCATGAATGTAATTTCGTGTGCACTGGGTTTTGTCCTGGGCTCCGGGCTGATGCTGAACTCGGCAGCAGTTGCGCGAGTCGGTTTACTTCCGCCAGACTAAACGTCATCTCGCTACAAACAGTCCGTTTATGCGGTGTGACGCTTCGATAAATATATTTTGTAGCTCTGTATTAAAAAAAGTGATACATATTTTGATTTATGTACACAAATCATTGCAGTTTACCGGTATGTATTGATTCATGTAACAGGAATGCACTAATGCCATATCCTACTTTATTATTGACGATGGCAGTGGTACAGACACATGACTGAGAGGGTTTTCAATGTTTGATCCTGAGTTTGATCCAAAGTGGCGTACGATAGTAATGTAAACACAGGGCGAGTGCTAGATGTGTGAGTGCACCTGCTGGGAGGATGGCGATCAACTCCTTCGCTTGACAAGAAACGTGTGGTTTTATGTTGTGTTAAATATAAAAAAAATTTTAAAAAGCGTCCCTGCAGAATTGTATAGACACTGTTGTATTAAGTAGCGTGTCGTGTTTGAGGTCCGTATCTTTGACTATGCTGTGCTCGCCTGTGAGTGTGTGCAGAAATGGCATTGTATTTGCTCAGAGAGGATCCGTTGCCTCAGGAAGTCGTCTTGTGTAAACGCCACGCTTTCATCGACATCAAACTATATTCAGTCCCTTTAGTAGGTCACATATCTGGGCTGGAAATGGCGTCTCTGTATGCAAATGTGTTAACGTTATCAAACAAAGGACCACCCACAAAGCCACTGAGGAATCCTCAATAATATATCTTAACTGTTTTCCTAAGACAGCAAATTAACACTTTGACTGGCCGGATTTCCCCAGACATCATTTCAGTTGACTACTGTATATGTCGTGTCCTTGGCCTAATTTTCAGATGTGCATTTGGCTGTCCTCTCCCCTATGTTTGGGTCCATTTGTACAGCCCCTGTGGTCATTGTTACCAAACCGTTGAACCGGTCGTATCAGGGTGGCATGTTAGTCGTTTTTCTGACTGAAAGAACAAAAGCAATAGATTTACGAAAGGCTGAGTTGAGTTTGTGATACACTAACTCTGATCATGGCGTATTCTCTTTAATTAATTACACATCTGAAATTGTGAGGATGGTTTATGGAGGACAATATATAAATGACATATGAACAAACCTGCTAAAATTAACACTCGTGTGCTAAAAACAAAAATACAATACTCTAAAATCACCGCGCTCAAAGCATTCTATGTAAGCAGGTGTATATCGTTGCCTTCGCTTACACGCACACTTCACTCTTGTCTCCCATTTGCTGTGTATTCCTTGTGTGCAGTAGGTACTGTATTTGCATTTACAGTAGATGACTAGCCAGCGCTTTGTGTCATGTCACGTTCAAATTGTGTGTTTTTTTTTTTTAAGGAAACATTGCTCCCTCTGTGCGATCGGTGTCCCCTCTTATGACTATAATCCATAGTGAATTAATCTGTGTTGTTGAACATTCTGTATGTATTCCAGTGAAATGTGGCGCTGTAATTCTTGTTAATATCAAGGTTATATATTTTATGTGCACAGCTGATTGCACATTATGTATGAAGCAGTTTATGTTGTATGTATGCAAAATAAATGTACATTTACCTGAGCAGACTGGATGTTTGTATTTAAGTAACAAAAATAACAAATACTTTTTTTAGTAGATTTTTTTTACCACATTGTTCTTGTAATTGAGCACACACACACACACACACACACACACACATACACACACATACAAATGGTCCTATCCATCACTCCTTTCTACACCTACAAATACATCAGTGCATCGCCTGCTCTGAATGGCCCGAGCTCAAAGAATATGCAGATTGTTGGTATTTAATCACACTTTGTATAAAAGACTGGGCTAAAATGCATCTAAAATTGTGTTAAAAAACGTTCTTTATAGATATCGTTTGTATAAAGTTCTACTTTTACTTAAGTACACATTTACAGTACTCTTTATAACATTTTGTAGATTTAAAATATAAATAGTTCTTGTCTTGTCCTCCTGGTAGCGCTGCTGTGCTCCATGGATGGCGCCTAGATCTACGGATGGAACGTAATAGAATGTCAACAAACATGCGGCTAACAGTAACTAGCATCTTTAGCTTGCCAAGGCTCGCCAAAGTTACGTGATTTTTAAATATTTTTGATGGTCAATTTTATTATTTCACGCATTCATACGTTTATTTAGAGCCCATTGGTCCATAAAGTCATACAAATGGTTTACTTTATCTGGTGATTTAGCATTAGCTTTAGCATTAGCCTTTAGCATGTAGTACTTTCTAGAAGTGCCTACAGCCACTTTCTGTTGCCATGGTTACATCACGTTCCAAACTTTGAAGGGTCAGCTTTGAATTGTTACCCCACCATTCACATCTGATCCTGATACCAACCGCCACAAAACACCAACGAAGAAGAAGAAGAAGTAAAGTGTTGTTAGGAGGTAAAGAAGAAGATCAGAAGAGAGCATCATGGTGCAGTTACATGTGAAACGAGGAGATGAAAGCCAGTTTCTGTTCAACACCATAGTGGACTCGCCTCTGGAGACCGTAATCCAGCAAATTACATCAGTTTACAACGGGAGACTCAAGGTGGAGAGGATATGTGCAGGTGAATATGATTAAAATAATACACCAAAATGGGATTTCTAGGTATGGACATAACAAACAACTTTTACATTGGGCATTAAACTGAGCTAAGGTAACCAGAGTAGACTTAATTAGGGTTTGAAACAGGATTAAAGAGCCTATAAGTCAATACTATAAGGGCAATTTACACAATAATTGATCTATCCATTACTGTACATTTACTTTAAGTCTTTGATGTGACATATATATTTCTGTTCCTACAGAAATGGCAGAGCTGGCGGATCATGGCATCACGTTGCCAGGCAACATGCAGGGCCTCACGGAGGATCAGATTGTGGATCTGAAGCTCGTAGATGAATGGGAAGAAAAGTGTGTTCCTAGTGGTGGTCCCGTGCTGAGGAAAGATGAGATCGGAAGGAGAAATGGACAAGGTAATTTACACTCTGTATGTATTTGCTTATTTCTAAAAGCTGAATTGTGAAATAAGTACAAGGAAATGATTAACTATTCATGTTTCTGTTCATATAGCTCCAAATGACAAAATGAAGGAGGTTTTGATGAAAACAGTAAATGAAGCAAAGGCCCTTATTTCAAAGGTAATGTATTCTCCACTGAGGAGCATTTATTTGTGTTAGTAGTCTCACCTCTTTTCAATATTCTGTCCCTAGAAACAAGCTCAGACTAATGTTTGTGTAACTATGGACATGGTGAAAGACGCCCTTGACCAGCTGAGAGGAGCAGTGATGATCGTGTATCCCATGGGTTTGCCTCCACACGACCCCATCCGGATGGAGATGGAGGACAGAGAAGACCTTTCAGGAACACAGGTGCACTATATTTATTCGGCTAACACTTATAAATGAATGTCCTGCTCAGGGATAATATTGTATTGATCAAGCCCTGCTCATAATGGCATAGAGCCTGTTATTCTTTTAGATTGGGGTTCCATCAAAATTGCAGAATCATCAAAAATGTATTTGATTTTTTTATATGAATCCTAACAATCAATCAATAAACACTTTATTGAGGATCAGATTTTTACACTACATTTTCTGTTTATCACCCTAAAACATATAATATATTTTGCATTATAAATATGTTTGGCATGTTATTTTTTACCATCAATATAAAATCTGTCTTGCATTATTGTTTTCTTCCATTTCCTTTATCTACTTTGCTTCATTGCTGTTTCAGGCGTCTCTTCAAGTCGTTCCGGAGGCGGAGTGTCAGCTGTGGTGGGCGGGCAAAGAGATGCAGAGGGGGAAAAAGCTCCAGGACTACATCGGCAAAAACGAGAAGACTAAAATTGTGGTCAAAATCCAAAAGGTTTGTTAAAATCACAACATTGTGTCTTGTCAAATAGAAATGTGTTTACAAATTCACCCTGTTGTACCTTGTAGAAAGGCCAGGGGGCGCCAGCGAGGGAGCCGCTTATCACAGAGGAACAGAACAAACACATGATGATGCACTATCACAGGAGACAAGAGGAACTCAAGGTAGCGGGACATGTTTTGTAATATCTTTTCTCCCGATAAACTGTTTTTCCTCATCATATTTTCTTGTGTATTTGTAGAAACTGGACGAGGCAGATGACGACAGCCACCTGGACTCTGATTGGTCGGATAGACAGGCTCTCAAAAGACAGTTTCAAGGTTTAACCAACATCAAATGGGGGCCGAGGTGAAGTCTTGATTCCCAGTCTTGATTCCAGGGCCGCAACAAACACATTCAGTTTATTTTGTCATTAGTTTGTGAAAGGATTCTTGCTGGATCTGACCCAGGTGAAGCCAAAGTGATGCCTTTTGAGACACATTTTACTCATTTTCTGTCAGTTTTATGGAATTACTGCTCATTTCCAACTATATACCATGTTTTAGTCTTTGTACAGAGCAGACAAAGACTATTCCACTGACTGAGGAGTTGCAGTTAGTCCGATTACGTGTTCAACTTTTGGTAATATAAATGTTATCAGTGAAATGTTGTATCTGATTTATTACCTGTATTAAAGGTTCACTTGCGTCTTTAAAGGGGAAGTCACATAACACGACTTACATTTGCTCCATGGGAAGTTGTTTATTTATATTTTTGTACGATTGGCCTTTATTTGATGCAATAAAAGAAACATTTAATGGCAGACGTCTTGCTCCTGACAAGCAATACCATCTGGATTGACACCAATAATGTATAATTGGCATCAAGGAATTGTATCTTAAATTGGATGAGCCCTTTATACAGTGTTCTTGACTTGTAGCTTATCTTAACTTTGTCGTGAATAAATACTTGTGCCACGTGAAGCTTCAGAATATGTCTTACTTAATTAGTTTGAAAGCCAATAAATGTACAAATATATATACCATGTTCCCCCACTTACCTCTACACATACCAAACTACCAAAAATATGTCTGAATTTCTCTTGGGTGACTGGGTTATAAGGAATAGAAACATTTGGGAAAAGCCAGTTCGAAACACCCTCGACTTCTAGGGAATGTGCATCAGTGTCAAAAAATAAAAGTTGCAAAAAGTGACATAAAAGTGGTTGCTGGTCGGTGCTGTCTGTTCAGAGCGGTTCACACGACGTCCCGTTCAGATACGCGTTCATCCAGATCTCCTGAACGACCATGTCCCTGCGCTCGATCCTCTCCGCTCGCTCCGCCGCTTCGCTCACAAGCGTCGCCTCCTCCCAGCGGACGACGGTCTTCCTCTCCGCCTCCGACACCAGAGAGCTCTCGGCCTCGTCCTCGCCGCCGCCCGCCCCCGCGCCCTCCCGTCCCTCGGCCGGCGTTCGGCGCTCGGGCCCGGGACGTCCGCTCCGGTGGCACCAGCAGGTAACTCGCACCGAGAGGGCCAGCAGCGTGAGGAGCAGGCCCGCGCACACGCCGGAGGTGAAGAGCAGCGCCGCCGTCTCCGAGTGCGCTGCGGAGGGGACGAGGAGGAGGCGCTTTTGAGATGGTCCTCGGCTTTCTTTATTAGCCATTTACTTACATTTGAGGAGTTTACAATGTTTAAAATAAGGTTCTGGCAGCATCAAGCCTGTTTTTGTCATTTTAAGTCACTTTTTGAAATACATTTTTAGAAACATAAAGGTTGATCTCTTGTGACTGACGCCTTTAGTTACAGAATATTCACAAATAAAGTGTTGATAAAAAAAAACTGTACAATCCAGATAATGATTATCAAAATACAATCATGATTATTTGAATAGCTCAATAGTGGATTATTCTGACTAATTGTTGCAGCTCTAATATTTGACCTATTCTTCAATGAGGGCTGCGAGTCTGAAGCATAATATTTTTGGATAAGATTAATGAATAAGATTATCTTTTGTTGACTAATCAAACACTTCTATTGTGGCCAAAAAAAAAAAGAAATAAACAAATAAACATTAAATAACTTGTCATCAAATTCCCAACATGTTTTAATGGATGCTATTTTGACTTAATTAGGGCTAAATGGTTAATTAGTCACTATTAACACTGGTTGATTTTATTCTTTTTAACACTTGTAACACTATGTTGCAAAGGCCGCCAATGTTGAACTCTAACACTTGAAACGATGCATCTGGCCCGTGTAACTGCTGTGTCCGTGTGTGTGACGTTCACCTCTGATGTAGGCGTAGGTCGACAGCGAGTCGCTCATCACGGCCCCCGAAGCCTCTGGGCGTCTGGAGCCCTTCGGGGAAACTCCAGCCTCATCTGGATGAAGAACGGAAATGGGACAAAATGCCACAAGATGTCAAGCCGCAACATTTGTATGACGGTTTTACCTTCTTCACGTTCCACCGGGGGAGGAGAGGTGGTGCTACATATGCTGGGGTCTGCCTCGCTCAGTAAACTCTGGGGCACTACAAAAACAGTGTCGGATGAAAGTTCAAATGTTTTAAGTTTAGATTCTACGACCAGAAAATGTATAAAAAAATAAGAAAATCTGACGTGCCAACTCCATTCCCAGTGTTATTATTACTAGTTTTATTTGGAATATTGCGAGATTTTCATTGTTTTGCCTGTAAAGATGCAGACTTTTCTGTTGCCACTGCACATCCGGGAACTTGTGCAGTGGCAACCGAGTCCGCCATTTTGAAAGGGGCACAACAGCACGTCTACTACATACGAAATCCAGGATGTATGAGGCCAAAATGCCAAAAACCTGCGTTCT
Source organism: Eucyclogobius newberryi (assembly GCF_026437365.1). Lineage (NCBI taxonomy): Eukaryota > Metazoa > Chordata > Actinopteri > Gobiiformes > Gobiidae > Eucyclogobius > Eucyclogobius newberryi. The sequence goes on from NW_027315779.1 coordinate 8,025,856, forward strand.
GTAAGGTCATTGCTCTGTTGACTGACCAAGAAATGATAGCTTTGTCGTGTACCTTAGTTTGCCGTTATCGTCTAAAGAATCAGTAGCTCATTATGCCGTAGAATAGGATGCAGTCGTGTTGGTTTTTATATATCACGTGCCCCTTTTAAAATGGCCGATACGGGGAAGTCCAGGCGATATGACGTCACCGCAAACGCATGTATACACAGTGTTATTACTAGTTTTATTTGGAATATTGCGAGAATTTCATTGTTTTGCCTTTTAAAGATGCACAGACTTTTCTGCTTGTCTAATCAAATCAAATCAATTTATTTTTTCTATATGGAGAAGGAGATCTTGCAAAGTTGCACAGTATGACATTAATTCTTACTGACTCGACTCTCCACAGATCCGATCGGTTGTCCACATGGAGATAAAGCTATGACATCTCCAAGAAGAAGAAGTTCTCCCGTTGTTCGGAAAGATCCTGAATGTGCACGGCTTGTTTTTTTTACCAGAGAATAAGGACGTAAAGGCCTGTGGCGCTGGTGCCAAGTGTGCATTGTACGGAAATATTTCAGCGACGCGCTCAAGTCACGTCTGATATCGAGTATAATCCGTGAACAATGAAGCTGCATGAGCTCATTGACATTTGTGCCAATCACGGGATGTTTAGCAGGAAGTCAGTCTTTTAGCAGAATCCAGTCTCACGTCTATTATTCCCCTGCTACTGTTTTAGCGGGCGTGTTAACAAAAGCCAATAAGAGTGATAGATAAGGATCGGCTCGGGGGGAATGGTAAAAGCACGCCACATCATGAGCAGGGTAATGGCAAGAACACGTGTGACATAACGCGTTACATGGGATAACGATGTGCGCGTGGGAAAGTATTACGACTCTTACCACAAGAATAGAGCACGCTGAGGTACTTCCTGGTTCCTGGGAAGCAGGGGTCACTAAAGGTCCGGTTGCTGACGACAACGGCGCACTTGTGTTTGCCGTAGCACGACTTGGAGACAAAACGTACAGCTTCGTGATTCAGACACTCTGTGGAGACGAGGAAAAGACGGACTAAGAGGAGCGGGATTTGACCACATAATTTGAGTCTTAGTATATCCAACTCACTCTCTTATTAACAGTAAACTCTCACCAAACGGGGGTGGTCGGGTCCCGTTTGAGGGGCAGGTGTGGCTCTGACCCAAACCTCTCCCGTAAACAGCGGCGTAGATGTTCAGGACCTTCGGGGGCTTGCAGCGCAGGGCCAGGCTCGCTCCATCACACGCCACATGGCGTTTGTGCTCAGCTGAGGAGAGGAACGGCAGCGCTAGTGATCCAGGGGAGATCATCATGTCATGTTCACAAAGGCTTTGAGATATCCAACACCTTCAACTGTACATTTTGTGTACATACAAAGCCTGTTTTTATCTTTATCCCATAGCAGATTTGAATTGTTTTTCTTTTTGATTTTATTATACAGGTTGTTTTATGTTGCACCGAATCACCAAAGCAAGTTCCTATGTTTGGGAATTCTTCATTAAACCTTCTCTGATTTCTGATTCTGATTCTGATTTATGTATTAGTTATTAACCAGTTAAAGCAGGTTTACGGTTGGATTAGGTCTGATTTAGTTTTGGTCTTTACCTTGATTCAGGCTTATCTAAAAAGCTGTACATTTCAGTGAAATTTGAAAAGAAAAAAACACAACAATATTTGAGACTTTAGCCCTGGGACGTACTTGGCTTGCACTTGTAGTCTACGTGCAGGTATTTGGCGGTGCCTGGACATGGGTCTTTCCCAAACAACAGGTGGTTCACAGACAGTTGGCAATCTCTATGGCTTTGACATTCAGACAGAAGCTTCTGCAATACATGAATAAATGTATTAGTTAAAGAAAATGAAACGCTTTTATGAATAATGATTAGACCCGTTGACTATCCCAAACCCACAGCTCTTCCTGATTTGCAGGGGGTCAGTCTCTCTCAAATGAATTGCAGGTGATAAACGTGGGACGTGGCTGTGCTCCTATAAACTCATTAAATAACTAGTTTTGTTATATATATATATATATATATATATATATTAAGTATTCATAGATCAGTTTGTAAATAGGCCAGATTTATTTGTATTCAAAACCTTATTTTTTAACGCCTTAATGTGAAGTTTACATTTCACTATATTGTTTCATTGTCCTCGTTTGTTTTCATTCTGAATAAAAACGGCAATCGACAGGAATTGTAATTTAATGTTATACCTGATCTGAGCAGCTACTGTATGTTCAGCACAGCGTTGTATAGAACAAATGACACTTCCTCTTCAAGAACAACTGTGCATTGCCTGATTATAAATAGTGGTCTTATAATATTATCCTGGCACTTTCATCACACAGTATAAGCCATTATAAAACAGCACGTGCTCAGAACTAACAATTCTCCGCCCGTGACCCCGACAGAATCACTGACTTCATCTCTAAACTGCACCTGTAGAGCAGTAAAAGCGGAGCAGCTGTGGTTCCGGTCCGGGTGCGAGGGCTCGGGCTGGGGTCTCTGGCACAGCCGCGCCTCTCCACTGCCGTAGAAGGCCGACTGTATGGAGATGGTGGAGTGTTGGGGGCAGTGGAGACGCAGCGGCTGACCGTCACAGGCGTGGGCAGAGTGACTGGTGATGATCCGGGACAGGTAATCTGCAAAATACACACATGTGCTCGTGTTCAGTCGAAGAGCTGGACCAAACCAAGGCCTGACAAATATAATTTACAAGTCTACTCTGGAGTCAAAGGTGCACTATGTGACTGTTCCGATCATCCTCGTCTCCATGGAGATGTTATTTCTTTGCCCGGACTGTTCCATTGTTGGCGTTAAACTTGTCTGTCTTACGTTTATTCAAGTAAAGGCGCTCAAAATGTAAAAAATGACCTTAAAACATGCAGTGTTACTGTGCGTTGGCTTGCCTCTTCACAGACGTGACCTGTAACTTGGCCCGGTAGTGCCTGGGAGTTAGATACGTTTAATGCCACACTGTGAAGCAACATGGTCTGCGGTAACATCTCCACGGAGACAAGCAATCAGAATCAGAAAGTGGCGCCCTCCACACAGAGCGTTTATATTCAACTCAATTCAATCTTTATTAAACAAACACACGGAGCACCTGGTTCAGAGTTTCTAGAGATAAAGCAGCAGATGCTAATAAACTCCAACCATATTCAACAAACCTTCAAGACTGACAGATCTGCATCAAAAAGAAAATGCTAAATAGACCTGTCGACTTAAAAACTATTATTAGCACTGCATTTCTCATTTGAGGAGAAACGGTGCCCCTCATAGTCTAATTTAGCCCCTCATAGTATAATTTAGCCCCTCATAGTCTAATTTAGCCCTCATAGTTTAATTTAGCCCCTCATAGTCTAATTTAGCCCCTCAGTCTAATTTAGCCCTCAGTCTAATTTAGCCCCTCATAGTCTAATTTAGCCCTCATAGTCTAATTTAGCCCTCATAGTTTAATTTAGCCCCTCATAGTCTAATTTGGGCCTCATAGTCTAATTTAGCCCTCATAGTCTAATTTAGCCCCTCATAGTCTAATTTAGCCAACATAGTCTAATTTAGCCCTCATAGTCTAATTTAGCCCACATAGTCTAATTTGGCCCTCATAGTCTAATTTAGCTCACATAGTCTAATTTGGCCCTCATAGTCTAATTCAGCCCCCATAGTCTAATTTAGCCCTCATAGTCTAATTCAGCCCCCATAGTCTAATTTAGCCCTCATAGTCTAATTCAGCCCCCATAGTCTAATTTAGCCCTCATAGTCTAATTTGGCCCTCATAGTCTAATTTAGCCCTCATAGTCTAATTTAGCCCTCATAGTCTAATTTAGCCCCCATAGTCTAATTTAGCCTTCATAGTCTGATTTAGCTCACATAGTCTAATTTAGCCCCCATAGTCTAATTTGGCCCTCATAGTCTAATTTAGCCCTCATAGTCTAATTTAGCCCTCATAGTCTAATTCAGCCCCATTGTCTAATTTAGTCTAATTTAGCCCCCATAGTCTAATTTAGCCCTCAGTCTAATTTAGCCCCCATAGTCTAAATCAGCCCCAGTCTAATTTAGCCCTCATAGTCTAATTAAGTCTAATTTAGCCCCCATAGTCTAATTTAGCCCTCATGGTCTAATTTAGCCCACATAGTCTAATTTAGCCCACATAGTCTAATTTGGCCCTCATAGTCTAATTCAGCCCTAGTCTAATTCAGCCCCATAGTCTAATTTAGCCCTCATAGTCTAATTTAGTCTAATTTAGCCCCCATAGTCTAATTTAGCCCTCATAGTCTAATTTACCCCCCATAGTCTAATTCAGCCCCATAGTCTAATTTGGCCCTCATAGTCTAATTCAGCCCTCATAGTCTAATTCAGCCCCATAGTCTAATTTAGCCCTCATAGTCTAATTTGGCCCTCATAGTCTAATTCAGCCCCATAGTCTAATTTAGCCCTCATAGTCTAATTTAGCCCTCATAGTCTAATTTAGCCCTCATAGTCTAATTCAGCCCCATTGTCTAATCTAGCCTTCATAGTCTAATTTAGCCCCATAGTCTAATTTAGCCCTCATAGTCTAATTTAGCCCTCATAGTCTAATTTAGTCTAATTTAGCCCCCATAGTCTAATTTAGCCCTCAGTCTAATTTAGCCCCCATAGTCTAAATCAGCCCCAGTCTAATTTAGCCCTCATAGTCTAATTAAGTCTAATTTAGCCCCATAGTCTAATTTAGCCCTCATGGTCTAATTTAGCCCACATAGTCTAATTAAGCCCACATAGTCTAATTTGGCCCTCATAGTCTAATTCAGCCCTAGTCTAATTCAGCCCCATAGTCTAATTTAGCCCTCATAGTCTAATTTAGTCTAATTTAGCCCCCATAGTCTAATTTAGCCCTCATAGTCTAATTTACCCCCCATAGTCTAATTCAGCCCCATAGTCTAATTTAGCCCCCATATTCTAATTTAGCCCTCATATTCTAATTTAGCCCCCATAGTCTAATTTAGCCCTCATAGTCTAATTTGGCCCTTATAGTCTAATTTAGCCCCCATAGTCTAATTTAGCCCTCATAGTCTAATTTAGCCCCCATAGTCTAATTTAGCCCTCATAGTCTAATTTGGCCCCATAGTCTAATTTAGCCCCATAGTCTAATTTAGCCCTCATAGTCTAATTTGGCCCTCATAGTCTAATTTAGCCCCCATAGTCTAATTTAGCCCTCATAGTCTAATTTGGCCCCATAGTCTAATTTAGCCCCATAGTCTAATTTAGCCCTCATAGTCTAATTTGGCCCTCATAGTCTAATTTAGCCCTCATAGTCTAATTTGGCCCTCATTGTCTAATCTAGCCTTCATAGTCTAATTTAGCCCCCATAGTCTAATTTAGCCCTCATAGTCTAATTTAGCCCTCATAGTCTAATTTAGTCTAATTTAGCCCCCATAGTCTAATTTAGCCCTCAGTCTAATTTAGCCCCCATAGTCTAAATCAGCCCCAGTCTAATTTAGCCCTCATAGTCTAATTAAGTCTAATTTAGCCCCCATAGTCTAATTTAGCCCTCATAGTCTAATTTAGCCCACATAGTCTAATTTGGCCCTCATAGTCTAATTCAGCCCTAGTCTAATTCAGCCCCATAGTCTAATTTAGCCCTCATAGTCTAATTTAGTCTAATTTAGCCCCCATAGTCTAATTTAGCCCTCATAGTCTAATTTACCCCCCATAGTCTAATTCAGCCCCATAGTCTAATTTAGCCCCCATATTCTAATTTAGCCCTCATATTCTAATTTAGCCCCCATAGTCTAATTTAGCCCTCATAGTCTAATTTGGCCCTTATAGTCTAATTTAGCCCCCATAGTCTAATTTAGCCCTCATAGTCTAATTTGGCCCTCATAGTCTAATTTAGCCCCCATAGTCTAATTTAGCCCCCATAGTCTAATTCAGCCCCCATAGTCTAATTTAGCCCCCATATAGCCCCATAGTCTAATTTAGCCCTCATAGTCTAATTTATCCCTCATAGTCTAATTTAGCCCCCATAGTCTAATTTAGCCCTCATAGTCTAATTTGGCCCTCATAGTCTAATTTAGCCCCCATAGTCTAATTTAGCCCTCATAGTCTAATTTGGCCCTCATAGTCTAATTTAGCCCCCATAGTCTAATTTAGCCCCCATAGTCTAATTCAGCCCCCATAGTCTAATTCAGCCCCCATAGTCTAATTTAGCCCCCATATAGCCCCATAGTCTAATTTAGCCCTCATAGTCTAATTTGGCCCTCATAGTCTAATTTAGCCCTCATAGTCTAATTTGGCCCTCATTGTCTAATCTAGCCTTCATAGTCTAATTTAGCCCCCATAGTCTAATTTAGCCCTCATAGTCTAATTTAGCCCTCATAGTCTAATTTAGTCTAATTTAGCCCCCATAGTCTAATTTAGCCCTCAGTCTAATTTAGCCCCCATAGTCTAAATCAGCCCCAGTCTAATTTAGCCCTCATAGTCTAATTTAGCCCACATAGTCTAATTTGGCCCTCATAGTCTAATTCAGCCCTAGTCTAATTCAGCCCCATAGTCTAATTTAGCCCTCATAGTCTAATTTAGTCTAATTTAGCCCCCATAGTCTAATTTAGCCCTCATAGTCTAATTGACCCCCCATAGTCTAATTCAGCCCCATAGTCTAATTTAGCCCCCATATTCTAATTTAGCCCTCATATTCTAATTTAGCCCCCATAGTCTAATTTAGCCCTCATAGTCTAATTTGGCCCTCATAGTCTAATTTAGCCCCCATAGTCTAATTTAGCCCTCATAGTCTAATTTGGCCCTCATAGTCTAATTTAGCCCCCATAGTCTAATTTAGCCCCCATAGTCTAATTCAGCCCCCATAGTCTAATTTAGCCCCCATATAGCCCCATAGTCTAATTTAGCCCTCATAGTCTAATTTATCCCTCATAGTCTAATTTATCCCTCATAGTCTAATTTAGCCCCCATAGTCTAATTTAGCCCTCATAGTCTAATTTGGCCCTCATAGTCTAATTTGGCCCTCATAGTCTAATTTAGCCCCCATAGTCTAATTTAGCCCCCATAGTCTAATTCAGCCCCCATAGTCTAATTTAGCCCCCATAGTCTAATTTAGCCCCCATATAGCCCCAAAGTCTAATTTAGCCCTCATCGTCTAATTTGGCCCTCATAGTCTAATTTAGCCCTCATAGTCTAATTTGGCCCTCATAGTCTAATTTAGCCCCCACAGTCTAATTTAGCCCCCATAGTCTAATTCAGCCCCCATAGTCTAATTCAGCCCCCATAGTCTAATTCAGCCCCCATAGTCTAATTTAGCCCCCATATAGCCCCATAGTCTAATTTAGCCCTCATAGTCTAATTTAGCCCTCATAGTCTAATTTGGCCCTCATAGTCTAATTTAGCCCCCATAGTCTAATTTAGCCCCCATAGTCTAAAATAAACAGATATTGTTGCATTAAAGTCCACATACACAGGAGAAGCACATGTCATCTAAAAGGAGTGAGGCAACAGTCCAAAGTGACACATTTAAAGCGACTTCAAACGTGTTTTTCTATAAAGATATTCCCGCTAAAGCCTCTGTGCGCGTGGGAAACTCTGATTTACACTCATCTTACTTGAGAAGTCCGCCAGTCCGTGCACGCGTCTGACCCACAGCAGTAAAGTCAGGAGCAGGAGACCGTGGCTCCGGTCCAGCGCGTGTCCGGGACGCGTCCAGCTCCTGTCCGTGATCATGGTCAACAGTCTGCGCACTAGACGCTCCGGCGGGACGCGCACAGTCTCGTCCGCCCCATTTCCTCTCAGAGTAAAAGTTTCAGAGTTTGTTCTCGCTCCAGCTTCGCGGGTGGAAGCACCGGGAGGCTGGAAATAGGAGCTGCGCAACAAGTTGTTTTTTGGCGCCGATGTGACGGGCGGACAAGCGAGCGCGCGGGACTCCGTTACTCTCCCGTTACTCTCCCGTTACTCTCCCGTTACTCCAGGAGATCTGATGCCAGGATGAGCACTCACGAGGGTTCAACGTCCAGCGATCTCACAGAAACAGCTGAGAGGAAATTATGGAGTGGGCGTGGTGGATATTGTAGAGGGAGAGACGCGTGGACGGGAATGACGCTGTTTGGAGCCCGCAGAGGCGCGCGCGCGGGTGCGGGACGGGACGGGGGCAGAGTAGTTTCATGCGTGTTGGTACTCTCAGTCACCTATTCCATGTTGAGATATTTTGACTTGTAAAAGAAGAAGATGCGTCAACATATTTTAAAGATTTTAATAAATAAGTTGTTCATCTTTAAATTATATAAATGCATAGGGTGACCAGATGTTCAAATTTAAAAACTGGGACACACCCGGGTTGGAGTGGGAATTAATAATAAGTAAAAAAAAAAAAAACGCAGGTAATTAAGTACATTTTTATACACTCAGATCAATCATATCTCTGTGAGTCAGTGTGTAATCTGAGAGACTTTTATCAGTGGAAATGAGTGCATTTTTTGTGTTTTGGTTATTCTAATGTAGCCGGGTCATATAATAGTTTAAAAGCTAGTTGCAAGTCTCCGCTTTAGCCAGCAGATGTCACTGTGGTCAAATATGAGCACAGTCACACTTGCGCACCTGTGACGTCACCACAGCACGACAGCCGAGTGCCTCGTTGAGAGAAAGCAGAATTTGGTTCGTATATTGTGAATCTTTCTTTAAAATAAGCTTTTAGTACAAAAATAATCTTTGATATCGTTAGACAATGCTTTAAACTGCATCATATTTTAAGATTATTCTCCTCTAATTTTGTAGAGAACAAGGATCGATGTAGATCGACTACTAGCCCTGTGAAGCGTGTTACTACTGACGTAAGGGTAGTTTGAAACAGCGTGACGGCGTGAGTTGCAATATTGATTGATTGTCATGTTTATAAATGTTTAATATTGTGTTTTTGGTTGTTGACCAAGTTTGTATTTGTGGTTAATGCAGAGGGGAGACAGTACTGCTCGTGGTCCTTCTGTGCTGAGTGTGGTCCGAGCAGTCTGTTTGCTTTTTTTTCAAGTGAGTTAAGGTTCATTGTCATACTGTGGGATTCTAATGTAATTTTATTTTCATTGTATCCACAGTCGAATGTATAAAGTAAGATGTATTTATTCTTTGCGTTTTCATAGGACTTTAAGCCCACTACTGTTGTCTTTTTTTGTTGATTTTATTTTGTTCCTGACACAGATATTAAAGTGTAAAGTATATTTTTTGAGTAAGCCAAATCAAACCAAAATTAATGCTGTTCTCCTGAGGACAGTCGGGAAATAAAAGACCCACATTATTTTTTGGAGCTGCTGGTGTCTGTGTCCATCATTTTACCACCTGGCCACACTAATGGCCCGTTTAAACAGCAAACGCCTATTCGCGCGTTATGGCGAAGTTGGACGCAAGTACGCATGAAGAAAAACGCAAATACGCCGCGTTCTCGACGCAGCGGAGCAGAGACGAAATATAGTAAGCAGACGCGCGTTTGCCGCGTGCGCAGTGGAGGTGTTGAGAAAGTGCCTTTTGCGTTTTGCTCTTCAAAGCCCAAAAACGGAGACGCTCCGGCGTGTCTGGATCCACCAGTGATCCGAGTTGAGTCAATACCATCATTTGCTTCAAGACTGGATAAACATCGCTCTCAGCTGTAGTTTCGTTTGTCCCGGGTCCTGTTTGATGACTTGTTTTCCCGCATTGGTGCGCGGATATGTACCAGGACAACGACTACTGACGCCTGTCCATCAGTCCATCAGGTCAGTACACAAATATTCATGTCTGAGCGCAATAATAAAGTGTATGTGCTGTGTGTGTGTGTGCGTGTGCATGTGCTGTGTATCTGCTTGTGGTTGTGTATAAAACCAATGAAAAGTACATAGATAGTAAAAATTTATATTTTTTTTTAGTAAAAAAAACATAGTTTTCATAGCGTTAATATTTTGTCCACAACACGGCGGACTGGACGTCCACAAGACTGGACGTCCACAACACGGAGGACTGGACGTCCACAACACGGAGGACTGGACGTCCACAACACGGAGGACTGGACGTCCACAACACAGAAGTGTTTTTGATAAAGGGATTTTCATATTTATAGCAAAGACCACATGCTCACTCAAGATTGAGCCCAAATGTCTGGTTGTTTACACAGAATGAGATAGAGTTAAATGAATAAAACAGTGAGAAGCTTCTCAGCTCTTTAGTTCTCTGTTCTCTTTACTTCTGCACCTACTTGTGCGTTGTAACACTGAAATTTCCCCACTATGTGGACCAAAAGGATTATCTCATCTTGTCCTTGTTTGTTTCTGTTTATGATCTTGAATTGTGGTAAATTAAATAAGTACATCTTTAAATAGCCACTGAATTTCCCACAGACTACCCAGTATTATATATATGAAAAAGATGCATGTAACAGGACACACATTTTATAATATAAAATAATTTATTTTGTGGAAAAATAGAACAGTAAATAACTATATATATATCTATAGATGTATATCTAAAATCTATATATAGATAGATATATCTATATAGACATATCTCTCTATATATATATATATATATATATATATCGTCTGCCATTGTTGTGGTGCCGGTTCTTCTTGGGGTGAAATGCGTACGTACATCACTGGAGCGTCATCTCTGATTGGCTGCTGCACCGCCGCGCCGCAGAAAAGCTCAAAATTTTGAACTTATTTGCGGCGAACCGTTTTGATGCTTTGATGCTTATACGCCCGTCAAAGCGTCTCGAGCGGAAAACGCAAAAGCGCGCCCGCCTCGCCGCGCTCCTCGGCGAATCGCGCCGCAAATAAGCGGAAGCCGCGCCGCAAAAACGCAGGAGGTGTTCGACGTGCGTTTACATAGACTTTGAATGTAAACTGGACGCTTTTGCCGCACCGGTCTGAACGGACCATTAAGCCAGATTTTCTCTAGTTTGGCTAAAGAAACAAACCATATATCCCCTTCTTTGCTGTTGGCAGGTCTCAAAGTGATCAAAACTGGGACAACTGGGACATGTGTTGAATAAAATGGGGACAAATCAATGGTTTTGGACACATCTGCCAGGACATGGGACACAGGGCTCAAAACTAGGTCTGTCCCTTGTAAATAGGGACTTCTGGTCACCCTATAAATGCATCAATAATCTGGACAATATACATTCAATATATTAAGAATACATTGATGAAGAGATATAAAAGAGGTCTTTTTATTTTGACAGACGAAGAATGGGAAAATATGTGTTCGTCCTCGTTTCTTTATGTATAACTGCGATTTACAGGGATCTGCTGACCACTAGAGACACACTGTGGTTGTCAAGAGGCTCATCACCATCATGTATTTTGGGACAGCCCTGTAAATCACTAATACTGGACTGAGGTCAATGAGACGCTGCAGATCGTCTTTGACTCAGGACGGGACATATTCCGGATTTGGTTTTCTGAATTCTTCTTTAAGTTGCAGATCCGTTTATTTGACTCTTCACTTTCTGGTTTTGTTCTGTTTGGGTTGATAAAAGTGTAAAACATCATAATATAATGGAGGCCGCTGGAAGACCAGGTGCCACAGTGGAACAGCGCCTAGAGGAACTGTTACACACTATAGAAATACACAATGTAATAATAAAGATAATACTCAAGTAGAAGCATAAAGTAATTGTCAAGACATTACTCCAGTAAAGTAGGCCAATTAAAAATGACATTACAAGTAAGAGTAACAGTCTGGATGTAACTTTTGATTTATAACGATTAAGGTAAGGGCATAAATACTGCTCAGAATTTGGACTTTTCAAATAGGGATAAACTAATTCATGTCTGAAGTAGCAGCGCAAGAAAGACAACTGTACAAATTCTTTAATAAAGCTTTTGTTGATTGTAGACAAAGTTCAAAACTGTAAACAAGAGTTACACCGTCACATATAGGACTCAAGAAAGAGGAACTAGAAGTCCACTTTCTTCAAAACGTTACTCATGGCTAAATGTAACTGCGTACGAAGATGATTTTATTTAATCAATTTCATCACGATTAAGTATTCACCCATCCTAAATATGTATTGGATTTAAAACAAAAAGTGGTCTCATCTCACGTCGAGTTGTTTCAAAGGATTAAACTGATTATTCTGTAACGGGACGTGGCTCTTTTGAGTAGGTGTCCATCAAGTGCATTGCTTTTCTCCCCAGATCCTGGCCCCCCTCCATGGTAACCAGTCACTCTACGTATGTCCAGCACACAAGAGTCAACACTGATGTCGGGGTGTCCCGCAGAGGGGGCTCACAGGGGGGTGAGACTTTACATACAAAATGGACAGAGGGCCCCCTAATTTCAACCTTTCTCTGCACTTTGAGTTTCAGGCACCAAGAGAGCGGATTCAAGTCCCTTTCAAGAACTTTATCCCACAAAAGCCAGAGGAATTTTGCCGTCAATGTCAAGCCAATAATTTTGGTCTAAAAATGTGTCAACGAAAAAACCTGAACTTTTAGATTTTGCCTCATGGGAAAGTGTGAGCGAATTCAAAGTGCAAAAGTTGAATTTGATAGGAATTTCCAGTCAATTAAAACCATAAGAAGCTTTACAATTAAGATAAAAAATTGCTTTATTTTCAAATCCAAAAAGACAACACTAAATATGACAAAATACATTGATTTAAACAAACTCCATGTCCGTCTCTAGTTTGGAGTCGAGCGAAGCCTGAAATGAACAAACACAGTAACTGAGCAACAGTGATCTAGACGGTTGGAGTTTTTCACTTTACAATAGTTATACTTTTACCAATTCTGTTTTTGCTTCTTGAATCTTCACTTGAGCAAGAGATGGGTTCTGTTGGAAATGAAAAGTAAATGAAATAAGGGCCAGTCATTTACAACGATCCTTATATGGTTTTGTTGCTTTGCGCCATAGTTAAAAATGAAATGAGCCACTTTTCTTTTATTCACATCTGCTGTATTGTGAGCATCTTATTATGTAAATTGGACTTAAATGAGATTTTCCTTTACTCATGCTACTCAAAAGTTGGATTTCAAATGACTCGTACATGTTTGAGTAACTCCAGACTCCTTTTTGAACATTGAATATTTATATATCACGAGGGTTATGAAGTTTTCTTTAGGTGCCAATGTTGTTGTCTGTATTTGTTTTGACTTGATGCGTATGATGAAGTATTAAAAAGATAAACTAAAACTACATGCATGGTTAAAAAATATGAGCTCTGCAGTTTTGAATAGGACGTCAATGAATCTGTTACTTTTAATTCATATCAAGTCATTTTAGCCCAGTATCGCAGTTGATTAACAAATACAAAATATGTCTTCTTTAACCTTTATACACAGCTATCCAGATCACTAGACACAATAGAATGGCCTAGAAACCTACAAACAATACCAACACCATGACTTCTTCAAGGCAGTATCAAAGTGAAAAGGAGAAAACAAAACATACTGGGCACAAGTCCATATACGGCTCCAGTTTCCTCTGTAAGGGAACAATTTCTTGTCTCAGTGCACCGACTTCCTGAAGAAGAAAACAGGGAAAACAAAGATCAAGATCAATACATTAAACAGAAAGTGTATTGTATTAAATCAAGAATAAACATGTATTTACCTGTGACAGTTGTACTATGGACTGGTGGGTCAAAGACTTGTCCATGTTCCTGGATAAAAGCTGAGCCTGAACGATTCAAAAGGAGCAGAAGATTACAATAACTATTACAATAAACCAGTCCTTTTTCACACGATATGCAATAACAAGAGGCATACTTACAGTTCAAATTAAACAGTTCATTTAAAAAAAAAAGTATTAAAGTCTGGACACGTTATTACAAATGAGGATGTATAAATGATGCCGTTACCCTGAACAATGGGACATTACCATCACATTTCCAGCCTCTTTCAAAGCAGAGTGAGAGCACGGGTGAACACAGACATGAGCTTGAGGTTGTCGTAGTTACACTGGTAGCAAACATGCTCTATAATGACTAAAATGGCTTTGGTGAGCATACTTCTGCTCTCTCTCGCCTGTGGCTGAGCTCTTTTGCTTTTGTCGTCACAAAATCCATGTTGAGTAATCTTTCCTCCGCCTTTGCGCTCTCCACAGCCTGTGTTTTTATAGTTTTGTTGATATCCCTATGATGACAAAGAATGATAAGTATACTATTCAAATGCATGCATCTGCACAACATGGTTAACATTGAAAAGAACCTACTCCTGTAAATTCCCACGGAGAACCAAAGTAGAACCCAGATTTTTCCTCAGAACCCTGAGATCCCGTTCAAGTCGTCGGTTTGACTTCTCGGCCTCCAGCAGCTCATTCGAGAGGTGATTCACGGCCGGGAGAAAGCTGAACATCAAAATAAGCTTCTGTCAATTGTTTCATTTGATTTTATTTTGGCATTGGCGCTTGTGATGAAAACATACTTTCCGAGGGAGACGTCTCTAATCCCGAGAGTCACTGCATTGTCCACTAGAGTGGACAGATGGTCAGTACAGGCCGGTGAGAGGCTGGCACAAGACAGGCCAACGCCTTGTAAGAGAACCTCCTGGTAATGAGCACCTGGTAATGAGTTATATTAGTTATACATTACAGTTACATCAGGCTAAATCAAGAAATACATGTTGCCTTCCAAAACAAACAAAGCTAGGACAGAGGGTGAAATAAATGAATCTTAATACATTTTTGGAGCATCTATAATGATAATAAGACTTCAATTCAAGAGAAAAGTGTTGAAACATGTCTTTAAGTGTATTATTTGAGGTTTAAGTGTCAAAAAGATTGATGCGAAAAGACTTAAATTACACATGAAAGTGCAGAAATATAGCTTTATACCTTCATCTTGAGGTCTACAACATTTTATGATTTTATGCTTTTTGAACCTTAAAAAAATGATAACTAATATCCATATTCAAACATTCACAATATTATTAATCAATAATGACAGTGAACCAAATTACTTTTATCAGTTTTACAATTTTGCTTGTCATTAGTAGAAGAGATAATTATGCTTCCCCCAAAATCTTAAACTGTTCAAGAATTGAATATATCATAATATAAACATATAAAGAGTAGAGAGGGGAGACAGGTGCATATGGGGCAAATATTGTTTTGGAGTTATGCAAAATTATTCTGTCTATCACCAAATCAATTGAAAATTACCCAAAAAAGAGACAGAAAAGTCTAGTGTTGACTTCCAAAAAGTGTTTTTCCTTTTGTGGTTAATTTTTACAGTCCATTAACATTTTGTGCATGACTTGAATCCCAACAAAGACATTTTCAGGTGCATTGTTATTTTTTTATAGCACTTTTCAAGGCACTCAAAGTGCTTTACTAGACAATGTGGGTGAAGTGTCTTGCCTAAGGACACAACATTTCCTCTAGCGCCTGTGGCACCTGCTGTTCCAGCAGTCTCCATCCAAGTACTGACCAGGCCCAAGAGCTGATGCTACATATTTGAACTACTACATATTCATTTATTTCAATTGTGTGTTAAAATATACATATACTACTACATGTACTACAGCATGTACTACAACATTTTCTTTTTAATAGAGTACAACATTATTGTACGGTGCTGAAGAGTTTGGGTATGGCTGCTTAATATTACCACACACAGACCATATTTTTACAATTGAAAAGAATTTGGAAAAAATACCTTTATTAAAACACCTTGGTCAAAAATAGAGGAGTGAGAGGGACATGTTCCAGTTTATTCCTGGACAATTAAGCATCTAATTATCAATTGGGGAACTTGAAACATTTTTTAAAGAGAAACCTCAAGTCGTCACAGGCTCCAATTCAAGTCCCAACTCTCAATTCATTTGATCAAATCAAGTCTAGAGTCACCAAAATAGAGACTCAAGTCTGACATGTCCCAGAATAATGAGGCTTCTGCCATCAGCAGGTCAGAGGGAAGAGCTGATCCTTCATCCTCATGGGACTCAAATACACTTTACGTTTCCGTCACAAGTAGAAGTATTTGTTCAAAGATACTCACCATCAGCCTGATATTCTGCAGATTTCTGATTCAGGTCTTCAATGAGGAGCTCCGTGTCTCTACATCGCGCCTCACTGGACTGAGACAGCTGATGAAGCACGTCCACTGTCCGAGTGTTCACTTCGAACTGGGGCACCGGCTGATCCCCAAACACTGTACTCAGCCAGCTGTTTACCTGACAAAAACATTGTGTGATTAAACCAAAACATCACTAAAATACTGAACTCATTTCAAATGTCTGTTACCTGTTGGATCTTTTCGCCCATTTCAAAAACGGAACAAACCTTCAACATAGAGCTTTACTGCGGAATGTCAACAAACGTGAGTTTTCAGAGTTTTTTTTAATTCCCGCCCCGAAAGTACTTCCGGGTTACTGTCCAATCAGGCGCGATCATGGATGTGTTATGAAGCGAACGACATGCGGTAATGCTCAATGCATTGCAAATTCAACAATTTATTTAATTTTCTAAATAAAATCAGAAGTCCAAGAAGGTCCAGAAAGTACTAATTAATATTCTACACAGAAAATATAATGATCAAATTGAAACGGTCATGTATGACGCATATCCGGTTCATTTTACAAAGATATCAAGCAAGGTAATTCCTCAAATGAGTAGCTGCTACACAGAGGGACCACTTTGAATAATTTAAACCACTCGGTTAACATATACATATTATCATATCGCTGTATACATCTGCATTAGTACAATTTGCCAACAAAAAATAAATGTAATCCAAATTGTTGCGCTAAAACGTAGGCGGAAATGAGTAGTGTTTTTTTTTTTTTTTTTTTTTTTTAAATTCTTCTCTCTCCGCCCACTCCTCGCTTTCAAAAAAAGTGTGGTACAAAACTTCAGATGGCGACTAAAAAGGCTCAACAAAACCTTCCTAAATCTCTAGATAAGACATTTGACACGAGTACAGACCCGTCAGTCATTGAAGAAAAGTTATTTGGACACGATGGAGAAGAAGACGTGGACGGTGACGAGCCTGTTGTGTTTATCTGTGGTAAATGCAAGCTGCCGGTGGGTGACTCCTTCTCGTGGGATGGAAGCGAGGACTCCCAGAATCAAATACTATTAAAAAGTACGTGCATTGTGTTTCTTATGCCTTTAATCTTGTTGCATAGTTTCCATTAGGCTTAATATGATATCTCCACACTCATATGAATCTCAATGCTACATCGCTTTGTTTACATTTCTATGTTTTGATCCTAGAAATCACTGATAATGTCGCGGTTGGAAAAGAAAAAAGAATGCATCAACCAGACAAAAGATCTCCATGGTAAGTTACAGTCTTCTAGGCAAAAATGATGTCTTTAAATGTGAATGGTATCAATTTACAATCAATAAAAGCACAATAACTACCTATAATGTACTGCATACTAACAGCTTCCATTAAAATTGTTGTGAACTGATCAGCCATTTATTGCCCTATTGACCTAAACTATACAACATTAATTATACATTAGCTGGCCATAACCACTTAAAATGTAATGCCTTTGTAATACTATGGTCATAATTATGTAATTGGTCAATATTGATCGTGTGCACATTCCATTTTTTTCATTTAATTTTCTTTTTGGTACTTTAAGATTTTAGCCGCAGAGAATTAACCAACTAACTAACTTCTATTACAAATCATAGCTCAAGTTTTTAAACAATATCGTATCATTGCAGTTAATTGTTTACTGGGCTTATCCTATCAATATTATTGTTTATTGTGAGATTTTCTGTAGCAATAAATCACACACTAAATCATCACAAATTGTGTTATTGTGACAGGCGTAAACATCATATACATCATAAACACACCTGCCATTATAGCACATTTGAAAGCATTTAGATAACCACTCTGCGTCCTTTACAAAATGCTTCTGTTGTCTTTGCAGTCTGATCGTGGACCTCATCTGTCAGGGCTGTCGTTCTGTGATTGGAATGGTTTATTCGTCCACGCCTAAGCATCTGGACCACAAGAGGTTTACCTTCTGCCTCAATGTAGCCAACATCGACAGGTACGATCACAAACGGAACCGTACTGCGAGTACTTCACTAAACACACAACTTTATGTCAGGTCTTTCCTTCCTGCTGCTGTCAGACTGTATAACAAACACTGCCAGCCCCGAACACGTGCAATACTGATTTAACCATGTGCAATACCGTCATATTCATGTGCAATACTGAATTACCATGTGCAATACAGTCATATTCATGTGCAATTACTGTCATACTCACAAGCAATTAAGGCCATATTCATGTGCATACAACTGAGTGTTTTTTTTGTTGTTTACTTACTAACTATTAGTATTATTTAGTCTTATGCTAGCTATTTTTACTTTACTTTATTTAATTTTATTATTATTATTTTATTATTATCTTTATATTTTTATTTTTTGTATCTATCTTATTGTATTTCCCCCCCTCCATTCCCTATTAAGATAGGAGAGGAGTTTTGTTAATAAGAGTTCTTCTATTAAGAGTGTTTTTTGAAACTTCCTATATTCTGTCCTTTCCCTCTGTATCTACTGCGTTGTAACGAAATTTCCCCATGTGTGGACATTAAAGGATTATCTTATCTTACAATGTCGACTGAATAATCAATCTTAGTATTTATGCGTTGCTTGTACATTGGATAATATGGATACAGGGAAACTATTTATTTCTTGATTTGTTTGATTAAAAAAACTCTGAAATTGCTAGATCTATCAAAATGCAGTGATCTGTCACACAATTATATTCATCTTGTGTAGCTGTGTATGTATGGGGATATATATGCCTGTGATTAAAAATATA
Source organism: Eucyclogobius newberryi (assembly GCF_026437365.1). NCBI lineage: Eukaryota > Metazoa > Chordata > Actinopteri > Gobiiformes > Gobiidae > Eucyclogobius > Eucyclogobius newberryi. Next base: position 8,044,611 of record NW_027315779.1, read on the forward strand.
ACTACATTATTTGTCAAGAAAAAAATGCAAGAATAAATGAATAAAAATGACACACACTTTTGTGCAAAACATGTGAATTTTAACCCATTTGTTATACATTTTTCCATTCATGTTTCAGTTATGTGCTGGGCTCTGCAAAACAGATGTTGTCAGCAGAGGGCCCCGACGAGCAGCCTGTGACTCTGGAGTACAGAGGCATTGTGGAGCAACAGCTGACAGAGGTGAATTATTACCTCTGCTTCTCTTTGTCTCCTTTTCCTGGTTTGGTTTGGGCACAAAGCAGTATTTTCTGTTACATTCAAATAACATTCAAATACGCTGCTCCCACTTCTATAATGTCAACTTTTGATGCATTAAACAACACAAAAATACCAAACTACAGGCAGCATGAATTGTTATTAATATTTGCCAGATAGAGCTACAATAACGAATCTGTTGTAAACGTTTTCTACTAATTATTTGGCACCAATTAGTTGTCGTATCGGAGCGATTTGCTGTCACGGCGTTGGCATCATGAGCTCAGAGTGGTTTACATCGATTACTAACTCACAGGTTGGACACGAACAATGACATCAGCTTTGTTCTGGGAAGACCTCACTGCTCTGATCGGCAGACCCTAAGATCAGACATTACCTCATCGCGCTTTGTTCAGGTCCGACAAAACAAATAAGAGTAAATATGTAAAAGAAATGTGTTTCCTTACAATAACAATATCTAAATAATAAAAAATATATACACTGTAAACACTCATTTGTCATTTTAAGTAAATCTTTATTCATTTTTAAATAATCAAATCTTTGTATATTATTTTAAGGGTGTTGCTGATAAAAAAAAAGGTGTTGCATTTCTTCTTCATGGAAAATCTACAATTTCCTGATGTTTTCTTCGTGTTTCCTCAACATCCTCTTTGTCTGTTTTTCCCCCCATTAGCGCCAATTGGCCTGTAGGTGGCGATAGTGAGTCACAATAATAACCCATCATTTGGACCGTGGACAATAGAGGAGAGGGGGGTTTGTTGAGAGAAAAACATGTTTTGATCATACAGTAGCTTTGGCCCTTCACCAACAATTCACCGTTCCTACCATTTGACACTCGTTTATGGGCAATTTCGCACCGATTCAGCTGAAAAGGCACTGACTAGCCTTTTCTTATACATTTTATAAGTAGAATTACACTTATAAATAAACCAGTATGATCGTTTTTATTTTTATTATAACAAAAGAAGCAAACTAAATTATTAATTTCAACAATTTATAGTTTTGTTTTTCCACTATAGGAAGACACTAAGGATGTGGGAGACAACTATATTCATTTATGTTTATGGGAAACACTTAATTTGGTTCTGAGAGTTTAATTCTAGTTATTCAATAGCACAACATAAGTGAACAGAAGTTATTCTTGAAACCTTTCCAAAATCATTGAAATATTAAAAATGGAATATGTACATTTGTTTAACATTTTTGACTATGTTTTTGTTGGATGAAGGTGTAAAATTCCAAGCGATGGGCTTTCTTTTGTTCAGTATTTACAATGTGAGACTTTTCTATTAAAAGAAAAACAGTTTTTGATAGTACCGGTAAGTGTGCCGGTGCTTAATATGCTCAAGTGATGATTTATTACATTTCTTTTGTTAACATTTGCAATTGTCAATGGTTTGCGTCTTAGTTTTAGTACATGCCATCGGTCAAATTGTCTTTTAGGTTACAAAAGTGTCCCGGAGCACAAAGGAGCGCGTGAGATGATCATAAACAGCAGTAGAATACATTAAAACAGCAGCGTTGAAACAGAGGCCGGGCGGTGATGGTGGCGTTCAGGGCGGTGATGGTGGCGTTCAGGGCGGTGATGGTGGCGTTCAGGGCGGTGATGGTGGCGTTCAGGGCGGTGATGGTGGCGTTCAGGGCGGTGATGGTGGCGTTCAGGGCGGTGATGGTGGCGGTGATGGTGGCGTTCAGGGCGGTGATGGTGGCGTTCAGGGCGGTGATGGTGGCGTTCAGGGCGGTGATGGTGGCGTTCAGTGCGGTGATGGTGGCCGGTGATGGTGGCGTTCAGGGCGGTGATGGTGGCGTTCAGGGCGGTGATGGTGGCGTTCAGGGCGATGATGGTGGCGTTCAGGGCAGTGATGGTGGCGTTCAGGGCGGTGATGGTGGCGTTCAGGTCGGTGATGGTGGCGTTCAGGCCGGTGATGGTGGCGTTCAGGGCGGTGATGGTGGCGTTCAGGTCGGTGATGGTGGCGTTCAGGCCGGTGATGGTGGCGTTTAGGGCGGTGATGGTGGCGTTCAGGGCGGAGCGTCCATTTGCACCAGCAGCGAACTAATAACACGCCCATTTTAAAACTATTTTTAATGATGAAATGGAATGTTATTTGACATTTGCCATCTTATTTGACGGATGCCATGTCTGAATCGTCACCTGTGCCAACAAAAACATTCAGCTGCAATATGCAAATTCCATCAGGTTATTGAAGTGTTCTCAACTTACATCTCCACATGCAGCACAAAAGGTTTTTAGAATAATCCTCTGCCTTTATTCACTTTGGAATGATGTCATGTATTCTTTGAATGGGAAATAACAAACAGGTTCATAATGGTCGGCCACCAAACCTCATGTTGCATAATTAAATATATTAACCCTGATCATTCGGGCTGATTTTCCCTCAAACGCCTCTAAATTCAAACTGAAGCTGCTGTTGGGAGGTCTGGACCGACACAGTGAGCATTTCTTTGGTTTTCTTTGTCAAATCTGAAGCTAATTTAACTAAAAAATTAATTTAGGGTCATTGTATTAAAGTATTTCAATTTACGGGAAACACTTAATTTGGTTCTGAGAGTTTAATTCTAGTTATTCAATAGCACAACATAAGTGAACACAAGTTATTCTTGAAACGTTTCCAAAATCATTGTAATATTAACAATGGAATATGTATGCGGTGATGGTGGCGTTCAGGCCGGTGATGGTGGCGTTCAGGGCGTTGATTCAGGGCGGCGATGGTGGCTTCGTTCAGGGCGGTGATGGTGGCCGGTGATGGTGGCGTTCAGGTCGGTGATGGTGGCGTTCAGGGCGGTGATGGTGGCGTTCAGGGCAGCGATGGTGGCGTCGTTCAGGGCGGTGATGGTGGCCGGTGATGGTGGCGTTCAGGTCGGTGATGGTGGCCGGTGATGGTGGCGTTCAGGTCGGTGATGGTGGCGTTCAGGGCGGTGATGGTGGCGTTCAGGCCGGTGATGGTGGCGTTCAGGCCGGTGATGGTGGCGTTCAGGGCGGTGATGGTGGCGATCAGGGCGGTGATTCAGGGCGGCGATGGTGGCTTCGTTCAGGGCGGTGATGGTGGCCGGTGATGGTGGCGTTCAGGTCGGTGATGGTGGCGTTCAGGGCGGTGATGGTGGCGTTCAGGGCAGCGATGGTGGCGTCGTTCAGGGCGGTGATGGTGGCCGGTGATGGTGGCGTTCAGGTCGGTGATGGTGGCCGGTGATGGTGGCGTTCAGGTCGGTGATGGTGGCGTTCAGGGCGGTGATGGTGGCGTTCAGGGCGGCGATGGTGGCGTCGTTCAGGGCGGTGATGGTGGCCGGTGATGGTGGCGTTCAGGTCGGTGATGGTGGCGTTCAGGGCGGTGATGGTGGCGTTCAGGGCGGCGATGGTGGCGTTCAGGGCGGCGATGGTGGCGTCGTTCAGGGCGGTGATGGTGGCCGGTGATGGTGGCGTTCAGGTCGGTGATGGTGGCGTTCAGGGCGGTGATGGTGGCGTTCAGGGCGGCGATGGTGGCGTTCAGGGCGGCGATGGTGGCGTCGTTCAGGGCGGTGATGGTGGCGTTCAGGTCGGTGATGGTGGCGTTCAGGGCGGTGATGGTGACGTTCAGGGCGGTGATGGTGGCCGGTGATGGTCGCGTTCAGGGCGGTGATGGTGGGGTTCAGGGCGGTGATGGTGGGGTTCAGGGCGGTGGTGGTGGCGTTCAGGGCGGTGGTGGTAGCGTTCAGGGCGGCGATGGTAGCGTTCAGGGCGGCGATGGTGGCGTTCAGGGCGGCGGTGGTGGCGTTCAGGGCGGTGATGGTGGTGTTCAGGTCGGTGGTGGTGGCGTTCAGGGCGGTGGTGGTGGCGTTCAGGGCGGTGGTGGTGGCGTTCAGGGCGGTGATGGTGGCGTTCAGGGCGGTGGTGGTGGCGTTCAGGGCGGTGATGGTGGTGTTCAGGTCGGTGATGGTGGCCGGTGATGGTGGCGTTCAGGGCGGTGATGGTGGCGTTCAGGGCAGTGATGGTGGGGTTCAGGGCGGTGGTGGTGGCGTTCAGGGCGGCGATGGTGGGGTTCAGGGCGGTGGTGGTGGCGTTCAGGGCAGCGATGGTGGCGTTCAGGGCGGTGGTGGTGGCGTTCAGGGCGGTGGTGGTGGCGTTCAGGGCGGAGCGTCCATTTTCACCAGCAGTGAACTCATAATACGCCCAAAACCTGGATGACCTCTGCATGAGAAAGTATCTCTCCGGTGACTTGTTGTGACTTGTTTAATCATCTTTCATTTCAACCACGTCTCGCTCGTATTATAAGAATAAACCAGTCAATTCTCACCATATGTCTTGGTGTTTTGGCTTCTCTTACACAATGTTTTGGCTCAACAAACTCTTGCTCTTGACCATGTTCTGCGTGCGAGGCCTGTCACAGTAACACGCTTTGATGTATTGACACAGAAAACATCACATCCATCACTTCTTCATTCCACATTTCCTGAGATCGTCTTTACACTTAAACGCTTAAGTGTAAAGACCATCTCAGGAAATCCATTTTCTGGAAATATATTTTTTCTGAATGAAAAGTGAGCCGCAATAAATCATGGACAGAATGAAACTCTTACGTTGTTCCTTAGTGTCTATAATGAGTCGTATGTCAACAGTTTTCCTCTCGAGTTTTCACCACTATTATACGTCTTATTTATGAAACAAGTTGGATAAATTGGTTTTCATGACTGGCCGAGGGGGAATGGATGCATTTAGTGACGCTGGATATTTGGTAAATACTTTGATTTGATAAAAGAGAGGGTCTTTTTTTCTCCTTCATAGTATTTGTGTTATGTTGTTGTTGCTTTTAATGGCGACTGACAGACAACTAACTGCAAAGGTGCTTTTCCCGCCATCCACGTAATTCTGAAGACTTTAGTTAAGAATAAAGTATTTTGAACAACATTTCCATAGAAAGAGTCATTTCTATGGAAATGTTGTTCCTTTCACATTAAGTGTGGCTTGACCAAGGATAATACTCGTCATGCACTGTTTGTTATGATTAATGATGAAGTGGAATGTGATTTGACAGACGGATGCCATGTCTGAATCTTCACCTGTGCCAACAAAAACATTCAGCTGCAATATGCAAATGACTATCTTCAAGTTATGTAGTCGTTCTCAACTTACATCTGCACTTGCAACACAAAAGGTTTTAAGGATCATTTCAAATTAGAATGCCTCTGATTTGAATAATCATTAAACACATGAACATTTGATAAAACCAGGATTTAAACTTTCTCTGCCTTTAATAACTTTGGAATGATGTTATGCAATCTTCGAATGGGAAATAACAAACAGGTTCATAATGGTTGGCCACCAAACCTCATGTTGCATAATTAACTATATTAACCCTTATCATTTGGGCTAATTTTCCCTCAAACGCCTCTAAATTCAAACTGAAGCTGCTGTTGGGAGCATTTCTTTGGTTTCCTTTTTCAAATCTGAAGCTAATTTAATAAAAAAGTAAGAACGTTTAGACAAAATGTGTCTGTAAGACTTGTTAAATGCAGGCTTTTTTGAGTCTGTGTTTGGAGAACAACTGGGACGGTTGATTTAACTGAAAATAAGTGGGTTACAGCTTCCTTTTTCATATTTGACCTTCCCAGGAGCTTGATCATTATTTGTTATCAGATGGTGGACAAAACAGAATGAATATATAGTCCCGCAGTGGAATTTCAATGGTTTAAGGTGAGGATCTAACTTTTCCAAATGAAATGAAATGAACCCTTTGACCTCTGTTCTGACATTTGAAACAACTTTGACAGAAACACTCCCGCACTCTCGCTGTTCATCAGAGCTAAAACACACAGTGGGTGTTTCTATGTCTTCACCGTCGAACAAGTTCCAGCCAAAGCGTTAAGTGAAGTGAACAGACGTGCCCCGTATATTATCTGATTGTATTATGTACCGTCGGGTGCAACTTCAGTCCTTTTATTGATTGCGTTAAGTCCCAGTGGAAGTACGCTGTGGATTAAACTGATTTGAGTGAATACATTGTTGTTGATTTATTTCATAGCGCGCTCTCCACTCACGGGTACAATAGAGCTGGACGAAAGGCATTGCACTTTCCCCGTAAATTCAAATCGTCCCTCGTCACGACGTCTACCTCCGCTGCAAACGGCAAATCGAGGCATGACGAGAACTGGTTTAACAGCTTCTGCTTTTGTGTTTTGTAGAGCTAAAGTTGTATAAACAAACCAAGTCCACGCCACAATTTTACGACTATAATTGTCCCGGCCAGTTGGTCTTTTTGTTCAGATATAACGGCATAAGTGACGGCACTGATATTCATGAAACTTCATACGAGGGTGACGCACGGGCCAAGGGCGAAAGCATTAGATTTAGAAAGAGATCAATAGCGGGCGTGCCTGGAAAGTCTGCGCGAGATGGACTGTTACAATGAGTTATGGCGAGTGGCCTTGGCCTACTCCGTTCACCTTCCTCTCCTGGATGCTCGCTGAATTGAAAACATTATGGCCGCTTTTACAACGCAATTTATTTAGACAAATTTAATCTGTGAAGGGTTGTGCTTTGATACTGAAACAGAGCAGGCACATGTTCTTTAAGTGGCCTGGCTCTGGACCACTGCAGTTTATTCACGTCTTAGTCGCTCTTGAGTTTCATGACCGACCCAGGACAATATTTCTTTAAAAGCAATGTCAAAAACTATAAAGCTTAATTAAATTAATTTTGTCATTTATTCTATACAATTACATATTCTATCACATAGGTTGATTAATAGGTATATATGTGTTCTCTCTGGTTCTCTGTTATTTTATGTATTATTTATTTTCTTTCTTTAATTTGTGTTTGTTTTAATTTTGTATTTTCCGTGTTTAAAAATGACTAGTAATGGGTGATATTACAAAAAAATATTTAAAAATTAATAAAGCAAGAACAAAGATTGTCCTTGTATGTATTAATCAAACACATTTTTGATTAAATAAATCATTCTAATTAATGTTAATTTTATGAAAAGGGACAAAAACAAACTTGAAATCAGACCATTTATCACAAACAATTTTCTAAAGAGTTCTGACGTGAACCAAAGGCATTTTGACAATTTGAAATGTTTGGTTCTTGATTTGATTTTTATATATATATATATATATATATATATATATATATATATATATATATATATATATATATATATATATATATATATATATATATATATATATATATTATACTAATTTCTCAATACTGCTGGGTCATACACACACCTCTAGTTTGTGTTAATCCATTTTATATACAGGACAGAACCTTTTATATACAGGACAGAGCAAAAAACAAAAGTAGCACCAGTCAGAGAAACAAAATCACAGCACATTTAAATTAAATTAAAAGTCACATTTGGTCCAAAATCTGTCAAATCTGTCCATTTCCAAATTAAGACCATATGTCATTTTTTTTCCATTTGTCTGGTGTCTGTTACTATGGCAGTCCAGTCCATTGTTTTTGAGGTTTGTGTCATCCATTTCTTTGTGATGGCCTTTTTCCCTCCCACCAACTGTATGTCCCAGAGGTATCCATTTATTGTGTCCATGGCAGGAGTTTTGTGGCCCAAGTACATAGTTCTAAAATTCAGTCTGCAGTGCATTGTTATTTTCAGTGCAATATTTTTGAGCCACAGGACAGTCCCAGAACATGTGAAATCCTTTTTTTGTCTTTGCAGAGTTTGCCTGTTTGCCGCTTCCCCCATTGACCCAAAAGCATGCGCTATAGTTCACATTTCCTATACATTTTACAATCCCTATAGTTCAACATTGAGTTGAGCATTTGTTGATCTGGTTTATGGTTCATCGCTGTAATTACTGGATCCATCCACATGAAACAAAAACGTTCAGCCTTTCTCTGTCAGCAGAAAGAAACAAAAACATTATTTTTTTACGATAACATTAGAAAGTTATTCAAATCCAAAGGTGTGGGTTGAATTGTTTAAGCCACTAGATTCCTATGGCAGGTTTGTGGAGCCAGTCTCAAACAAATAATGATAAGGTTCTATGTCTGTGGATTTTTGATTTAGATATATCTTTTAAAAATAGTACATTTCCCATAGAGCCACGTAGTCCCACCATCTGAGAATATATCATGAACATGAACCTTCCAGCCACAGTAGTCCTGACCAAGCTGAGCCCACGATCTGGAGAAATGTCCCCTGCATCCTTAATCTTACCTTAACCTTAACATCTGCATTTGACCCATCCGTCAGCGCTGCTGCAGGAACCTGTCAGGCGCAACGAGCGGCAGACAGCGGGGCAGTGCCGTGACGGACTTATTGGCAATACGCGAATCGATACAGGCGGATCGTGACATTTTAAACAGCATAAATTCATATAAATTACTCTCATTAACCCGCTGACTGCTGCATTAAGGCTGAATCTGCTGAGCTTATTCACTTATTCATAGGACAGACGTATTCTGATATTAGGGACATTGTGAACATGAAATTTCAATGCATTTTGTTACTCTATATCAAAAGATAATTTCAGAATACGTTTAACACCGGTTTTAAGAGATATCCATGTGTTGTATCACACTTAGAGTATTGGTATATTGTATTTTGACTGTTGTGTTTTAAGTTGGCAAGTACAATAATGTGTTCTTCAGGTTTTATCGGCATATAGATGTGACATTTTTATTTCTTCTAAAGCAAAGCAAAATCTAATCAAAACTGTCACCCAAATATAGAATTGTGATTAAATTATATTGTTATATCCAAGATTCTTTTTGTATCATTGCTTTAGGATTGTAAAAAAAACTGATACCCAATTGAAGTCGCACCTTTTTTCATAGTTTTGGCCAGGGTGCGACTTCTACTTATATTTATACTTATATACTTATACTTAGACTTCGGAGCAACTTATATGTGATATTATTTATTATTTTCACACCTGCAACTGCATTTCACACTCCTGTGCGACTTATATGTTTTTTTTCCTTCTCTATTCTGCATTTTTTGTCTGGTGCGACTTATAGTCCGGAAAGAAATCAAGTTTGACATTTTAGTATTATCGTTTATTACTGTTTTTATCTATTTATTTTTAATCTCTTTTACTTTGTTTTGTATTCTGTGTACTCTGGAGACTTTGTATGCTATACAAATACAGTTGGATTCGATAGTATTGCGATTACTCTTCAGCTGATCTTCTTTTTAGGATCATTTCAAATTAGAATGCCTCTGATTTGAATAATCATTAAACACATGAACATTTGATAAAACCAGGATTTAAACTTTCTCTGCCTTTATTCTCTTCTTGCTGATCTTCACCCCAACATCAATTTCCTTCGCTCTCTTTTTATTTTTTGGAGCATATATTGTCACAAAAAGGCCAAGCGTTTGGTCTTAACTCATTTCACCTGGAGTTCACAAATAACCTGATGTCATTTTGTGGTGGTCTCGTAATACATTTCCAGACATTTCTCGTGTTTTATTTATGTCCGTCCCGTCTGCGCCCTCATCTCCTGTGTATTTGGTAATGTCACCATCCCCTTCCCCTCGCGGTGCTTCTTCTTTTTATTTTTTTAATGTCCTCTGTCTGACTGACTCGTAGACACTTGTTTGGATTTTTGTTCTGGAACAGTCCCTAACCTGCTGCCTCACCCGTCTGTCTCCCTCTCTCCTCCTCGCTCTCCTCTCTTTGCCTCATCCATTCGACCCTGACTACTTTCCCCTGGAGTCTGTCATTCTTCCATTTCTCCAGTTTTCCAATTATTTCATCCACCCCTCCTCCCTCTGTCCATCTCTCCATCTCTGCTTTCCACTGCTTCCTGCTTCTGTCCATTGTTGATCAGCTCCTAATTGAAATCTCTTTCAAAAAACGCCCTGCCTGATTTTTCCCTCTCGCAATACGAAACCCCGCCGTTAACATTGCGCCCATTTTTCCCTCCTCCAGATGAAATTGATGGTGGTGTCCATGGCGCAGAAACTCGAGGAGATCGAATCTGGCCTGTGAGAACGACGTGACGCGCCCGCCCGACTATGACAAACCTACTCTGTGCGCTTTCGTCTCGCGAGATGCCACCGGCGCACCTTTTTCGTCCCGGCACAATCCTTTACCCGCCGCCCCCCGTTTGAGTCGTCGTTTTCCCGGTCGCCGTCGCCATCTCTTTGTCCTTGGCCCTCACCTTGCACGCAAACGCGCACAGTTCAGCTCGGCTCCTTTGTGGCGCTTTTACTGGCGGCGAAACAAAGCGCGGCCACACTCGTAATCAATCACACTGTCAGCCGGCCTCTCGCGGCGCATGACAACATCTCCACCGGTGAAGCGGCGAAAGTAAAGCCCTGAGCTGAATGTTTATTTGTCCAGGATTTCATCAAGCTCCAACCTGCACACTCAGCAGAAAGCATTATCGATCGGGCCCAACACAACACAACGCCACACACACACACACACACATTAGCCTTTGTTCTCTTCGCAGTAGAATGCCTAAACCACATCTTGTTGCTTACATTGACACTGTTGCTCACCCTGGGTTATAGCTTTTAAGTAGTTTTTTTTCTATTTGTCATTTCCTGTTTATACTTAACTTCTATATCCTGTCTGATTCCTTGTTTTGTTCATCTTTCATGCTGTATATTATTTTGTAACAATAATAAACTATTGTTCTAACATTTATAAATTGTCTTTGTTGTTGTTTAAATTCCAATGTAATGAGGTATTTTGGCAACAAACAAAAATATGGTTGAATGGACGATTTTTTTGGCCCAAATCTGAGTCTTATTTCCTCGTGGCGTTTAGTCCCCTCAGTGTACGGGACAAAATGAAGACGGAGAAAGACAGTTCGAGCTGACTCAGAAGAAGACGGAAATCTACGGGAGATGAGAGATGCGATGTGATCCGTCGTGCCAATAAACAAACGCACTTGTGTGTTGTATCAGTCCACACGGGGGAGTGGCATGTGCACGGGGGAGTGGCATGTGCACGGGGGAGTGGCATGCGCACTTCTGCCTGCGTTCCCAAATTGCCGAAAAATCGTCTATTACGCATTTAAGGCTACAAAAAGTTCAGAATCAGAAAATGTTTATTGCCATTGTCAATGAACAGAATTCACAACATAGGAACTTGTTTTGGTGATTCAGTGCAACATAAAACAATGAACAATGATAAAACAACATATATAAGTTAAAAAGAAAACCAATTAAAATCTGCTATAGGATGAAAATAAAAAGAGGCTTACTATGTACCCAATTTATGGTTGAATTTACATCTGTAGTGCAGAAAGTGAACAGTGCAGTGAGTGATTAACTTGTGGTTTTAGTGGCAGTGTTTAAGAAGTGTTCATGAGTCCAACAGCAGAGGGAAAGAAACTGTTCTTGTGGCGGGAGGAAGGAGGTGATGGAGGAGGTGAGGATGGACTCGATGATGCCGTGTAGAACTGCACCATCTTCTGCACTGGCAGCTTGTCTTTTCTCAGCTGTCTCAGGAAGTACATCCTCTGCTGGGCCTTCTTGATGAGGAGCTGATGGGCAGTTCATCAATTAATAGCAACTAATTGATTATTGAAATAATAATCAACTGATTTAGTGTATGAAATTAAAACTGAGGCCCAAAGTCACTGGGATAGGCTCAGTGACTCACCCACAAGCGGTAGACAATGAATGGATGAATGAATAATCATTAATAATCCGTCCACAGGTCTGTACTTGCAGTTAAAAAGAAATTTTAAAAATCCGGATCAAAGATGTCACATAATCATTTTCTAACAATAAATTCAAATAAATGAAAATCCACTGCTTGTTACAGTGAAATGTGACTTCAATGAAGATCAGTGATACAATGGGATTTACAGTATGTATGTTATAGTTAAACACAAACATAATATGGCATGTTTAACGAGGAGTGAAACATTCAAATAATGTGATTCGGCACACTTGGTTCTTGTAATTACAATTAACTAATTGGATATAGATATTCATTTGATGACAATTTGGATCACATTTAACCTTTTTGTGTGTATTTTCCTTTGTTAGTTTAATTTTGAGTATAGTTATTTCATTGTATATGGACTCAGCAGCACATAAATCAAATGTTACAAATTTAATTGTATTTGAACTAATTGGTTGATTATAGATTCATTTTTCTGGATCTCATATAATCTATGTAACTTTTAACGTCTATTTTCTTTTGTTAGGTTTAGATTAGTTAACGTTACAAATAAACCAGAAGCAGATAAATAATGCTAATGTTTTTCTTTAAGGTTTTTGCCAACTTTGTCCACTCCACTTTAATGTTGTTAATCTATTTAAATGTTTCTTCTTCCTTTCTCAGATTGTTGGGGATCAGCAGCTCATCCCTCTTTTGTGTGTAATTAAAAGTATCTATTGGGCTTAACTGTATCTATCTGAGTTTAACCCGTGGAGTTTGGCCTCTCTGGGAGCTTCATCACACATTAAAGGTTTGTTTACCACGAGCTGACCTCAGATGTGCCCATAGCAACTCTTTTACACCGGGACCGGACCCGCCCTCACCCACGAGCTTTCATCAGCCGCCGCGCGCGCAACAACAACAGTGGGAGACGGCCAACCAGCACGCGGTATCCGAGCCCGGGTTGCGATGGTAACTGGGAGCACGTGCTACGCGGGAGCGCCTGTTGCCATCACGTCATCGTGTTGTCCGCCCGAGGAACAGGCGTCCGGCAGCAGCAGCCCGCATCCCGCGTGGCGGCGGGGGGGGGTTTGTCCCGCTGCAGCCCCACCCCGCCCAGTGACCCCGCCCTGCAGCCCCACCCACCCCGCCCAGTCGCCCCGCCCTGCTCTGATGCGGAGGGAGGGAGGGGGGACAGGCAAAACAACAACAAACAAACCGCGTGGTGTGTTGTTGTTGTAGTTGTTTATGAGCCTCGTGGGTGGTGTGTTCGCTCAGGTTGTTTTGGGGGGGGGGCGCGTGCTGGGAGAGAGAGAGAGAGAGAGAGAGAGAGAGAGAGAGAGAGAGAGAGAGAGAGAGAGAGAGAGAGAGAGAGAGAGAGAGAGAGGATGATGCAATGTGGTCAGGCTGTTGCGCTCCAGATGCGCGTGCCGCGCTCAGGTGCGTGTTTACTGGACAGACACAGCAGATTAACGGCTAATGGTGTAAATGAGGTGAGTGTGAGGAAATCCCGAACTCACTGAGCTGCTGTATATATAGAGCCATGTTGCTGGACGCGTTGCTCTGTCAGGGGCAAGTATTGCACGGGTTTCACCCCAGTCACCCTTTGGTCTCGACCAATCATTAGCACCCATGCTTAGACCAACAGCGATGCTTGAACACACGCGCGTCAGTCAGAGCATATAGAGCTCTGCACGCGCTCGGGGACAAAGGATGAATAATGCAGAGGCAGTGTCTGAGTGAGAGTCTCCTCCCCCTTTACCCTCCTTCTCACCTTCCCTAAGCAATAAGGAAGCAATGTTGCCATGGAGGCAATGAAGCCTCAACGCAAAGCCGACCAATCCCATGCTTTCCTGCATCATACATCTGACCAATGGGAACTCATGTTGAGGCTGCTGTTGCCACAGACACTGAGCTCTGATTGGCTGAGCTCTGCTCTTTGATTGCATTTCTGATGTTGTTTTTGAGAGGAGAAAATATCTCGAGGAGTGCCGCCTGTGTGCCAACTTTACAGTCTGATGGTGATGTTTATGTGTTCAAATGTAAGAAAATATAAATCATGTTTAATAATGAATGCTATAATAACTATTACACAATTTAAATTCTGCTCAACTTGCCAAAAGTCATTGCTATAATGTATATAACTGAGTAATAAAAGGCCATTCACATATCTTGTTACCAGCAGTTGATATTATTCATTGTAAACCATCTGTTTGTGCTTATTATTTATCTGCTTTGACAAAGAACCACACCTTAATATTCACTCAGAGCTTTCACCAAATTCACTTTTCCTCTGTCACTCTCTCTCACCACTGCACCACACTCACAGTCCTCATGTGTTTGTCTTCTCTCTGTTTTGTCCTACCACTTGTGTAAACCATCATGAACAGGAAAGTGTTTCTCTGGCTGCTCAAGACAGAAAAGGAATAAACATGTAGTAAATTCATAACAATAATTGAAATCCTCTGATTGATCTGTGCTCAGGGGAAAGTCTGTTTTGCTTTGTCTTTTTGAATGTTGGTTCTCTTTACGTTGAACCAAACTGTTTACCATTTGGGGGGCCGGTCTGATTGGTCCTCTGGTGTCAAATGTATGCTTGACCCGCCCTTCTCGTTGCATTAATCACCTTCCTCTGTCTCTGCAGGAGCGGCGATCTGACAGGATAACCCGAATCCTCTATGCGCGCTCAAAGCCTCCAAGTTCATTAGAAACATCTGATAGTTTATTTCCCCCACGTCTCTCCACACGGGCCCCTCACTCTCCCTCTCGTCTCCTAATCCTGAGAAGTGCTGACTGAGCCGGAGCAAATGTCAAGAGGACGGACCGGGAGCGCGTGGGCTTGAACTTTTACCCAGCGGCAAAGCAGTGCGTTTGGACCATTGACCGACCAGCGAAGTGATGTCTATTCATTATGGCTTCAAACTCGATACTGAGGAGTGTACTCGATTGGCTCTATCTAGCTCGATACAACAATAATAACTAAAGTGCTCTTAGGTTAGGGTTTGAGACAATAAGCCAACATTTTCAAAACAAAATTGTACTTTATTAAACCCAGTGGTAAAAACTGTTTAGAAAAGGTCCAAAAAGTCCAGTTAATGTGATGTTTTAGTATTGATATTCACTCCATTTAGTGTCTTGTTTCAATACTAGTTTTAGTATCGTTTAGTATTGGATTTTTGATTCTTTTGACAACCCTATGTGGTATTGGGTGTGATATATTAGGCAGAAAGTTTATTACACTGAAATCTTTTTCAGGTCCAAGTGATGGCGAGACGTGGTCAGTCTCTACAGTTCAGCAGAAATGCGTCATAACATGTATTTAAATATGTGAGTTGAGTTTTAAGTATCAGGCAGACCCACAAACTCACAGACACAAAACTGGTTGGAAGTTTGCAACATATTTTTTTTTTCCATTTTCATTTCTAATCAGCTTTTAGAAATATATATATATATATATATATATATATATATATATATATATATATATATATATATATATATATAAAAACTGCAATGTCACTGTCTTCAAAACAACTTCCACAGTATTTATATCATCTGCCCACCTCTTCGACCTCGGGGCTTTCCTGGTCGACATGTCAATATCCAAAATGATCCAAGGGACATTGCTCAACTAGTGGTGAACACGTGCTAATGTTTGATTGAGAGTTGGTGCTTGGTGCAGAGTACTGAGAGTAATACATATCAGCAGTGACATGACTATTTAACAACATCCCATGTTATCATGAGCTGACCGTCTGACAATGTACAAATGTAGGAGTTTGGTGTTACGATTATTGTGACTCTGACCAAACAATAGCGATCATTTTCTTTCATTTCCGTGGTCTAAGAAAGTCTTGAAGTTTGGGAGCAGCTTTACAAACTGTAACTTCCTGAAAGACAAAATAAAGATAAATGTGACAAAAACTAAAAACAGTCTTCACATCTTGACATCCCTAATGTCAACTGGACAAAGGTTTTAAGAGTGACAAACGTCAGTTGACTTTCTTTGAACAAACCTGAGGAGAACACACAGGCAACGCACCAATTTGGAGAGATTACTATATCAAAACTCATAATTTTTTGCTCTCAAACAGACACAAGCCCTGAATTCCTCCTCCTGTTGGACAGTCTCTACGTTGCTCCGAGTGACTGACAGGCAGATATTAATTACAGAGTGAACTCTCAGAAGAGCAAGATCGCTTTAAGTAACTCTTTAGGCCAATTATCAACTCCCGAGTCAATGGACGAAGTGCTCAAATCAAAACGACGACCGAAACTCTTCTTTTTTACTTGCCACACATGCAGCCCACTGGTCGTACTGCTCTTCCGGGCTCTTCTCAGTTTGTTGTAATGTTGTGGTTGATCGATGTGTGTGAACCCCCCTCCCTCCCTCCCTCACCGCCTCAGACCCTCAGACACTCGGGCCCTGGCGTCCCGGTGGGCAACTGTGGGAACAAAAGAGGGCTGAAAACAGGATTAGTGTCACTGGGACCTAAGCCAGAACAGATTGACATTTATAACGTCTGGTACAGTTTATGCTCACCTCTTATTGAACACATAGAAGCCCATCCATAATTCACGGAGTATTGATGCGCTAAGTTAATAATCCAGGCCTTCACCATTGATCTTGCATGTCGATCTTTCATCTGACTGATCATATGGGGAAACCTGTCACGCTGCATTTTTATCAACTCTGTCGTAATTATTTCCCCTTGTGATGATAAATATGTATTTACCTGGCTTTATTCTGTTTATTCAGGCTTCTTCTGGTGTTGCGTGCTTGATTAAATTGCTGTTTTAGGCACATTTTAGTGTTTGTAATGGGCTTGTTAAGACGTCTTATTCATATTCATGGTTTTGTGCTTGTTTAGTCCTGAGTTTAATTCAAAATGTGAATAATTAAATCAGTTTTTTTGGTGATCATAGCCTGGTCCAGAACACGTAAACTTTTGCCCGTATGGCAAAATACAGTGCATGATAAGGTCTTCTTCTTTTAATTACATGCATGTTTGGTGAAGGCATTTCTGAGACAAGGCTGCTAACATTTTAAATTGAGACTTTGTTGCCATGGAGATACCATTTTGGAGGCTCCCAGTCGCAAAATGGAGGAAAACCACAGCCCCTAATAAGCGTTTGTATTCATGGTTATACAGCTTTGGTTATCACTTTGAATATAATGATCTTTTACTTCAGTGGCTTCTTTCTTTTGCACTATTTCCTAATTATTTGAACATTGTTCAGCGGTTGCCACAACAAATCATGTGCTTCACAGTCAGCGGTCATTTGCATATTGATCTGGCATCATTATATATTCCAAAAGCTACTAACACCAGTCCTTACAACCTTCTGGTCTGGCAAATGACAACGACTGATCCCTCTTTGTGGTTGTCAGCTCTGATATCGAAACAGGCTTAAATCACATGTTGTGCTTAATACTGCTTTTATTTCATATATTTTCTGAACTCACCCTTGCAAATACACGTCTAATTGAAACCAGAATCACTTGAGGATATAGTAATACGTTATTTTCTACGCTCCAATTGCCAATATTTGTTTCCAGACTCTGTTAGAAAGTGGCTCTGCGTCCAAGTTATCGTTTGTTTTATTGCCCCAATGCTTTCTATGACTCTCCACTCCAGTCCCATATGCAACAATTACCAACACTAATAGCCTTCCTAATGTACAATCAGTCGACCTTAACAGCAGCACTTTCTCCCCTCCGTGCTGTATTTTTGAACCTATTTGTCTTTGCGTGTACCTGTAAGTGTCGCGCGGGCCACACGTCCCTTTCACTCAGGGCGGCAGTTAAGCCACATTATTTACCACACCATCCTTATTTGTCTCATTGAATACCGCCCGGTGATTCCTGCCCTATCCATGTGTCTACAGTAAACAAAGGGCTCGGGGGGGTAATGCATTTCAGAGCCAGTTTAGCCCACTTTTATCAGCTTAGACCGACACCAACCAGACCGGCCTGTTTGTGCGTGTTGTCCTGTTTGTCTAATAGCTTTCCTGACCCCCGCCTCCTCCTCCTCCTCCCATTGGTGTTATTTGTCCCGTCAGGCGGTGTCACCCAAAGAGGTTTATGTTCAGGGAGAGATTAAAGTGTCTTGTTTGTGTGATGAGGGGAATCTACTGGGTATGTCTGAGTCAGGACTTGGGGGGCTCCTCAGCTGTCCCGACCCCACGGCTGCTTCGCACAGGTGCCTCGTGGGAAACGTTCACACAGTGAGGCAAGTGGTACCGTGGAGAAGCAGAGGTGTGGCTGTAAATCAGCAGGGTGAACGCTTTACGGGAGTGGGAAGGCCAATGTTCATTAACTCTCAAAGCGGCTAAGTGCTTCACAGATGATATATGCTTTAGGCGCGGTATGAAGTGCCCATATTAACTAGAAAGTGTGTAGATTGTTATACAATTGCTCTCCTAACAGTCCATATTTTCCACTAATGGGTAATATATTTATGGAAAAATCATAAAATTGTCTGTGTATGTACAATAATTTGGAAGTCCTGGACAGTATTTCAATAAACCGTGAGAGCAACAATATTTTTTTTCCCCTCCATCCCTTGCTGGGAAATGGGAGGTTTTGTCTATAGGAGTTTTTGTTTATAAGAATTCTTCCTATAATCTGTTATCTGTCCTTTTCGTCTGTATCTACCTGCGTTATATCAATGAAATTTCCCCATGTGTGGACAATAAAGGATTATCTTATCTTATCTTATAAAAGATCTCAACAGAGCCACTGGTCCTCTCCAGCAATTTTAACATTTTAGTGGGACAGAGTTGACTCTAATAATAAAATAAACGCTTTTCCTAATGAGCCATTTTTACGTGCTCAAATCTTATTAATTTGGTCAATGTAATTAATCTATACAAACATTTATACATTTGAGTCCATGGTTCATCACTATCATCACAAATGTTCTTAAACAATCGCTCTTTTCATATTGATCACATTATTATATCATATTTTCCACATCTGATTCGTATAATAAGCACCGTACCGTAAATCGTGCAGCTGTTTGTTACTTTTTGAACGTGCCGTGAGTGAACCCAGACAGTCAGCACTTAAAGAATCAGACAGACGCATTGTAAATTCATTATAAATATTTAAAATACTTTATACAGCATAGAAATCTCTCGACACTCGAAAACAACACCATCATTACAAAATCTTACAAAAGACCCTTTTCCCTCGAGAACATATCAATCTCAGTGTCATCAAGACAAAAGGTACAAAGACGTGATTTTTCAAAAAGGTGACGAAACAATTTGTCAAACATTGCATGCAACTTTTTGACGGGAAGAGATCTTTAACCGTTAACAGTGATACAGCCTAGGGTTTTTGCCAGTGGAAGCCTCGATTTTAAAGTCCAATAGTATTTTTTGCCAGTAACTAAGAATTGTTACATGTTGTTTTTTTTTTTTTTAAACTTCATAAGATCTCTTCACACAGAACAGCGCAAGTGACAGAACACAGTAGATGCATCTTATGTACAATCACATTTTTCACATTGCGCCCCCCCGAAAAAAAGGGCACTTATCAAATACTTGCATGTTAACACTTAGGACTACCGCACGGACGACATCTTTTAAGACAGAAATGAAGTGTTCTCGTAAATACCTAAAGCATCTGGCGAGGTTTGTCTTGTTTCGTAAGGCTTCGATGAATTTTTTGACATGTTTAAGTTTTATTCTGCAAAAAAACTGGCTAAGAAAGATCACAGCGACCCTTTTGCTAGAGGTGCTTCAACGCTATAAAAGCTGCGACTTGACAGCGTCCGAAGGTTTGTTTTAGCGGTACAAAAGGTGAATGGCGCTAACGCTGCTACCTATCTGCCTGCCGTCTACGCTTATCAGATCGACGGCGACGCGGCGGCAAAGCTCTCACGCCGATTGCCGTCATCTGGACAGTTTATGAACAATGCTGTGAGGTAAAAGATGTCACGAAAACACTCATTATTATTATTATACTACAGATTTTGGTTTCAACAATAGCCTTGAGGAGACAGTGCGGGCTGCCTGTGTCATCGATGAATATAGTTTTCACATTGACGATAATAAACACTAGAACACGTTATGGGGCAGGGGACAGGTTGGGCTATTTTAGCTGGTGTGAATCAGTAGAGACAGATCAATTAGTAACCAGTTATTACAATATTACATAAGAGACAGAGCTCCTAAATCTATAATACAGTGTTCTTATGACGGGGGTTAAGCGCCTGTGTGCACACCTTGGATAACATGACGACCTGTCTGGATCCGGGACGGGTCTGTTCATTGCTTAGGGATCAGTGTTGAATCTCGTATCCTCTGCGTCACAGCCTTTTTCTTACATAATGACGGCAGTGACGAGACACTAATGATTATTTCAACAAGGGCTGCACAATATATTGACAATTTACCCTTATGGCAATGTGTAAAAATGCTTCGTCATGTATTGCGCTGTGTATTGCAATAAAGTTATGGCTTTCAATCTAACTAGTGCACTGTTGTTTTTTACGGAATACAAAATGTGATTTTCTTATTTATTTTTCATTTAGCTACATTTATATTCTAGATTTGTCTTTGTTAAACGCTTATTTGATTAGTAAATACAGGGATTTTTCAGCTTTCATGTATAATTTACTAGTATAGTATATAATATATCGCCAAATTTCCACTGTTTTTGCATATTGCATGTTCCCTCATGCCGTGCAGCCCTAATTTCAAATCCCTTCAACAAATAATTGGACGAAAGTGGCTCAGTAGCAATAAACAAAATTCACAGTTCAAACTAAGGCCGCTCTGGAAGACCTCTCTGACTTCTGTACATTGTGAGAGGTCCCGTTCTGTCTTTTAAGTCATCCCCTCGCGCCGTCGCCATCAGCAAAGAGTTTTGAGTGCGCCCGATGCACAAAGCAGCGTCTGCATGGGATAGGGCGGCGGGGACACCACCTCCTCTACAACTTGTTCGGGACGAAAGGAAAACGGCTGCACCGGGACCTTTTTCTTTAAAAGCTGTCCTATTCCCATCGAGGGGAACTTGCAGCGGTGCGTGGGGCTCTCCGGGTCACTGTTGCTGCTGTTGTTGGCAGACGGATGACTGAAAGCGGAGTGCGGGTTGAGCGGGTGGAAAGCAGATTTTGGCGGGCTGAACGCCGAGCTCCCCGGCGGGCTACCGATGGTGCTGGGGGGGCTACCACTCGTATCGGAGCCCCCGCACCAGTCTGTGGAGGTGCTCTTTTTGGGTTGCGGGTTGCTGATGAGAACAGGGGGACTTGGGATGGTGGCTTTCTTCAAATAGGACGAGTCCGGTTGGAAAGCGGAGACGTGGCGCGGCGGCGATAGTGTCCCGTTGATGAGCTTGTACCACGGAGCCGGGGGGAGCCGGGGGTTTTCGATTTTCTCGGCTTTGGACAGGGAGCCGAAGGAGTGCATGCCGATGGGTGAGGGCGCTGGCGGGGCGGGGACGTTGTGCTCGGGGCTCGTGTTGACCGGAGGAAGAGTGGCCAGGCGCCTTCTCTGCTGTGGCTCGTTGGGGAAGAGAGGGTGGATCTCCATGTACTCCATAGAAGAGGAGGCGACGGTGCCAGGAGGGGCCAGAGGAGAGTTACGATGGCCACCAGTTATGGCCCGCAAGAGGCCTGTGGGGAGAAGGAAAGATGTTTAAACTATTAAGTCAAACAGGTTCTCGATGTTTTACACAAGGCATCTTTTGTCAGCCGTTACAGTTTGGCTTCGGGTTGTTTGACGTGCTACAAAATGAGGTTGTTTACGCAAGAGGTCTTTGTTTTTTTAATCAAACCTCCAAATATTGCTGTCATCATTCTTTTTTTTTTTTGCACATATGATAAAAAGGAAGATAGTAACACTTTATAATAACAATAGTTTAAAGTTTGAAGATTTAACTTTATATGATGAACTACTTTGGGACATAACTTTACCGTACATCTACAGACAAACTTCCAGTCTTGTCATTTTTGTTTTTGTACATATAATGAAAATAAATGTGGTAACACTTAAAAATAAGATGCATGTTTGTGAAATCTTATTTTAACGATAGTTTCAAGTTTGGGGAGGTTTTACTTTGCACAACTAACCCCATTAACTAACTTATGTCTACAGTTTCGCCTGAGGGTTTTGAACATTTTAAAGTTAATGATCGGAATGTACAGAGAGAGAATTTATTGCTGTCAGCTTACTTAACAAAACATAAGATAACATAACACACTAATCCTAATCCATAAACACCTTAGGAACTTTCGAAAAAACTATTTTCAACGTACAAATATTTGGTTTGATTTAATGAATGTTCCAATAACGTTATAAATGTCTTATAATAAAAATGTATATAATATTTCAAATGCAGTACTATGCTATTATCTTTTACGTTAAATATTCAGTTCAGTCTTGCAATTAATACAATATCTTTTCAAATAATAAAAAAAATCAACCGTCATTAATTACTTGTCAGCTACACATTAAATTAATTTCACTGTTTTCAAATTGATTCAAGTTACAGTAATTATGACGTGCTACCACATTTCCTAATCAGCCGTCTGTGCCACACCTTGTCCCACGTTTAAATCCACATTGAAGAGCATGTGTTTGTGTGTGGACCCTACGATGTCAGAAGTCTCCTCTCAGTGGACCACAGACACAGACACACAATGGGTGGGTGAAGGTGGGGTGGACGCACGGACACAAGAGTGGTAACAAGACAAAAACGTTGGATGACGGACAAAGACATGCATCAACCTACCCTGTGTGAAACAAGGTGAAAAACAAATAAATACATGCACGTTCAGGCACGGTGAAAATTGAAGGGCCTTTTTTCAGTCGGCTCTTACCTGTTCGGTGTTTCTTTTCCTTGCCCGGCTTGGAGACGGCTAAGTACATGGGCGTCTGCTTTGGCGGGATGGTGAGTTTGTCCACGTGTTTTCTCCATTGGGTCTGAAAATATTCATCCTTCTGCTTCTCCCCTTTCTTCTTTTCTTGAAACTGCATCTCCTAAGAACGGAAAAAACAGACGAATTATTGTAACGTTTGCTCCCTCTCGCGCTTTGTTTGAAGGTTTATGTTGCTTTTGAGGCTTTAGAGGACAATTGCGGCGTGTCCTTACCCGGTACTCTTTGGATAATCGTTTCATTTTTTTGTTGAGGAGGAAGTAGACAGCCAACGTGTGGCAGGCGCGGTTTGTGAGCACTGCACTCAAAACTTCACTGTGCTTGTAGCTCATCTTCTCTGTCATGTGCATCAACACGGTGTGGTTGATTTCTTCAATGTGGATCCTAGAAGTCAAAAAGAGTCCAAGATTAACACACAATACTATGCAAATGTCAAATATTTATGACATGGAGTGTTATATGTGCTTATTAGCTTTAGCCTATACTTAAATATGTATACACTTATACATATACTTCTATAAATATGAGATTTTGAATACATTGAAAGAGCATTTACCCCTGAACTAAATGTAGACTTGAAAAGGTTTTGCCCTCACCTGTTGAGGTACGGCGCTCCTGTGTTCTTATTGGCCAGTTGCAGCCACGAGTCCGCCATGACCTGATGGATGTTGGGACGCTTGTTTGGATCGGGCTCCAGGAGTTTCTTCAGAAGACAAATGGCAGCTGAAGGACAAAAGCACATCATTCACTTGTACAACATGTCTTCATACATAACATTAAGGACACTCACTGACAGTAGGATAATAAAACATCCTCAGGAGAATGTGCCCTATAAAGGGAACAATGTGATACTTTTTATAAACCACTCTTGGCACGGCGCGCTACGACTGACATAAAGTTGGCTCTGGTTTCCTATAATTATAGACGAGGGAAAGGAGATGGCATTTCTGTGTCTTTAGCTTGAGGACAATATATGCGCGTCTACCTCTTCTATGCAAATCGACACAGGTTTTGTTGTGACATGCCCGTGTGCTGCCGCTCTTAGGTGGTTTTATTTTGTAAGTCTGTACATGGTGCGTAACATTATTTAATTGAACAAAATGTTTTCACTAAAGCATATTCTTAGTTTGTGTATTCAGGTTCTCATTTACTTGTTGTGTCATGTTTTTGGATGTACTTATTTTGTTCCCTTCCCTTGGTAACACACACAAGGAACACACGGGAATCGTTTCATTTCATTTGTGTACGCTCATATCAAGGCTATAAATCAGAAGCATTGAAGTGGATTAGATTTGTGCTGTTGGCAGCCCGGTACACATCAACGCCATAACAATGCCTCAAAGATAAACTTCACGAGAATCTTGCTCCAGACTCTTTGCGTGCGAGGTTGGCGTCAAAATGAATGTGCCATAATATGTGCTTATCTCACAAAAAAATCAGGCTTTGTGTCATTATTAATCCTTGTATTTACAGCACTGCAGTTCACATACATTCAACTTTTGAGTTCCACCCCCATCAGCCCCAGGGTTGTTTCAAATGTATTGACTCAACCTGCCTATGTTTAAGGTTAGACGGATGACAGATACGAATACACGTGTGCGACATATAATTACAGCCTGTTTTATTTGCATATATGAGTGTACAAGTACTAACCTGAGGACAGAGAGGGAGGTAATGGATTCATCTCTTTATCGACCATCTTCTGGTGCAAGGCTCTCAGGCTGAAAGGCTCAACGGTGAATGGGAGAGTCCCGGTCAACATGGCGTACATGTTCACCCCACTAAAAAGACAAAGACAAGCTTGTTATTCATGTTTTTCTTGTTTTCTTTCATCTTTGCTTATTCTTTCAGGATCATATATGGCAACTTCTACTAACACGTCGTAATTACTTATTGATTTGGAAAAGATTTGAGCAAAAATGATCATGTTTTCTTCTTAATAGTTAAATACATCGGTTTTACTTTAACTGCCCTTCCTCTTGTAACACTGATTTATTGAGGTTTGGGACTGGCAAAAGGATTGTTTTATGACTCCCAAATGACTAAAATGTGTAATATTATTTTAAATTTAACATTATTGAACAGGTTTAAGGAACTTACATTGACCAGACGTCTACTTTCGGCCCATACTTCTTCCTGGAAAGCAGTTCTGGTGCGGCATACGCTGGGCTGCCACACTGTG
Organism: Eucyclogobius newberryi; assembly: GCF_026437365.1. Taxonomy (NCBI): domain Eukaryota; kingdom Metazoa; phylum Chordata; class Actinopteri; order Gobiiformes; family Gobiidae; genus Eucyclogobius; species Eucyclogobius newberryi. Next base: position 8,069,528 of record NW_027315779.1, read on the forward strand.
TGCTGAACGGATCCGAATATCCCAGGATGCCAGCGCAGTTACTCAGGCCAAAATCTAGGAGGCAGAATGAACTGTTATCCCTTTGTTGCTGGGCAGTGGTGGCTTTTCCTGCCAGGACGTTAAACTTGTTGCCCCGTGTCAGGGTTAAACACAAACAGAAGCAGATTAGCGCTGAGGTGAGAGCTTGTGGGAGTTAACAGGATGTCTTTGCCACATGCTGCACCTGAGAAAATACTTCAACTACTTTAACTTCAACTACGTCTTTATAAAACCTAAACTTAATTTGCATTGCTTAACTTTCTGAATAAGCATTTTCATTTGTCATTTGTAAAGTTGTATCAGTTATAGAGGCTGCTGTATTACCTATGAGTTTGATGTTGTCCTGCTCATCCAACAAGAGGTTTTCTATTTTCAGATCCCTGTGAAACAAAACAGAATGTCAGTTCGTTCAATCAACTGTCTATGCGATTATTATTGAAGCACAAAGGAGTATTAAAGTCCTCCTCCCAGTACAAGCCCTCCCAATATGGGTCACGCTGCTGATTTTTGGGGCTATTGTGTGTCTGCTATTGCCCCTTAATTCTTCTAAATCCTGTTATACAGTTAACGGCATTGACTGTCTCCCCCAGTTCAGTTCCCAGGCTCTTGGGTGTCATGTTCCCAAGACGAAGTGAGACCAATTAGATATTTTAAAGTTTGTATGTAGTAGGTGCATGCATGGAAAGCCATAATCACTATTGCATCATATTGATTATGAAACAGACAATCTGGTCATATCTGGATTAACCGTAATGTGTACAATAAGGACTTAACCCACACTTTGAGAAAGAGGATCATGTCTGACTCACATCTTAAAGCTTTAACCCATAAACTGTGCGAGCTGCGGAGGGCACAGCGCCAAAATGTACGCCACAACTGCTACTTTTCATATGCAAACGTTTCTAAACTAGTCGAACTGCTTCTGGCCTCACCTGTGCACCACTCCGGCTCTGTGCAAATGCTCCACGGCCAACACCAACTGTCGGATGAATTTCTGGGTCTCCCTTTCCTCCAAGCGCTTCTTGTCGTAGATGCGATTCATGAGGTTGCCACCGGGACACAGCTCCATGACCAAGTAGTAGCTATTTTCGGTCTCCAAGATGTCCAACAGTTGCGTGATGTTGGGATGCCGGATCATTTGCTGGATGTGCCCTTCTCTGCGGAGGTTCTTTGTCACATACGAGTCCTTTTTGGCCTTCCTCTTGTCGATCACCTTAACCGCCACCTGCACACACAACCAAAAGAAACAGAACGCTTGATTAGTATTGGTTTGGATACGATTCACAATGTACATATTATGAAACTGTCCCAAAATCTAAACGTAAGACAAAACAAGGACTAGAACTTTAGAAGATCTGGATGTTTGCTTTGCCTTCCCCCAACACACGGCAGATATGTAAGTTTTATGTTCTGCATTACCAGTTTGACTAGATATTTGTTGAAAGTAATGACCTGACGTGCAAAGTTTTCATTTATATGTTGGAATGTACATTATGGTCTTGTGTAACAGGTGCTGGCTGTCTTCATAGCTGGATAAATAACTCGACGCGACCTCTCCCTTGCAGCTGCTGTCAATCTGGGGCATCTCGTGCTACAAGTCCCCGTGGCTGTTTAGGGGGAGGTGTGGCAGTGAAGAGACCCCATGTGTAACTCAAGGGTTACTGAGCCATTACAAAGTGTGGGATGGTCGCAAATGCTACCCCGATGCCATGCTATCTGGGCCATATGGCGAGTCAATATTCTGCCATTTGTTTGCTACAGCTAAACACACAAAGTGGCAAATGTGGAGCCGCAACCGAGGGCCCGAGGATGTTTTACTACTCACCCCATCTTCTTCTTATAACAGTCAACACGCCCTTCCCCTCAATGACAAAAGCCATCTCATCTGTCTCTGGCTAATTACTTTCACAAACATCTCCATCCGCCTTATTTCATTCCTTGTCTCCTTGTGTCCCAGTCTAGACCGGGTTCAAGAGCGTGGCTGCCATGCACGACAAATCACTCGCAAGGAGAAACCGCGGGACGTGGAAAGGCACGGCCAATGGCACTAATAACCATATCCATTAACGAAATGGGCTCGAACGCTTGCCGTAGATGTTTTATCTTTCTTCTGTCCTTCAGCCTTTTTATTGTCCTTTACCCTTTTTCATCCCCTGTAATCACTCCGAGACGGAAACCTTTTTACCGCTAATTAATGCTGTGTGTGTGTGTGTGTGTGTGTGTGTGTGTGTGTGTGTGTGCGTGCGTGCGTGCGCTGGACCATCACAATGCAATAATAGGTGGCTTGTGTTTATCCAGGGCAGAGTGAATGAGAAAAAGGGGGTTCCAGTTGTATGTTAAGGATAGGAGGTGGAGCTCACTGTATTTACTGTAAGCTAACCTATACAAGGGGGAGGGGTGTACTACACTACGTAGGCCAACGGGGGTTGTTTACCAGGCACCCCTCAGACAGAAAAAAAGGAAAGGGGGGGGAAGCTGGGTGAAAGTGGGTTTAAAAACACGCCTTACCCGACCTTACAAGCCCCCTACCACCAAAACATCTCACCTCTCCCGCCATGCTTCTTCTGCCGCCTGCACTTAGTTTCCAGCCTCGCTTTCTTTCGAGGAATGCTGAAATAGACCCTTGAATGCATTGCCCTCTGAATACCCTGCTTGAATGAACTCCATGCCACCCAGCCCGTGCGCTCTCCCTCCTCCCTCTTTCCTCTCTCTCGCCCCGTTGGACCCCCGCTTCTCAATGAAAGCGAGACAGAGCGTCAACAATGCGTGGATTGCCGTATGTTTGCATCATCCTCACGAGAGACAGTGACAGAATGGAAGAGTGAAAATAATAGAATGATAGACGGCGTGTTTGTTTGGCTGCCATTGACATGTGTAAATCAGAGGCTATTGACTTATGATAAGCAAATATGTATTTTAGCAACATATTGTTTTGTTCATAAATGCAAGGATTAATAGTGAGCGTAAAAGACTAGGTTTGCCTCCTTTTCCCCCGTATTCAAATGATGCTCTCCGGCTCAAGTGCTGTATCGAGGAGACAAAGGCGACCAGTGGCCAATGGCGGTCCACTTCAAAGAGCCTGTACCGGGAGAATCATAATGAGACGTCGGGGCCATTTATCAAACAAAACATTCCATATGCAAGTAGCGGCGGCGCGCTCCCATTGGCCGAGCTGTGCCTCCTCTTCTGTCACTGTGAGTGGTGAGCTCATACAACAAGGGTGAGCTCACCAGCAGCAGCAAACAAAGCATGCTCAGTAAAACAGCCACTGGACACACACAGGCGGACAGAAACGGGCAGGCGGCGTATGCGAGTGAATACATGGCAATTTGTGAGATGTTTGCTTTTGGATCACGTTGCGCAATCTCCTTTTGATTGTGTGAGTTAAACAGGTATTGCCACTTAATTGCCATAATGTCTTTCAGTGGGAAAATGGATGAGGGTGGAGATTCTGTGGGAAACAAATGGAAACCAGGCATGGATTCTTCATCAAATTAGTGATTAAAAAATAGGCTAAAATGACATAATCATAATAATCATAATGAAGTGAAAAATAAACCAGCTTTTAATAAAACGATGTCTGTATTGCTATTGTTGTATTTGTAAGGCTTGTATTGCTGTAACTGTTTATTATATATTGCTTTGTCTGATTTTTTTATTTTCTCATTAGAAAACCAGAAATAAAAAACAAATCCAACCAGATTTAGAAATACTTCTGAGGCACATGCTTTCTTACAGATGACATGTGGTGCGCAACATTGAATGACTCATATTCTACCATCGCGTCATAACACACATATTACACTATTATTGTCGTTGTAAATACAATTAAAAGCTCACCTTCTCCCCAGTCAGGGCATGCAGACCCTCTCTAACTTTGGCAAAGGATCCCTCTCCAAGCTTCCTCCCGATAAGATAGTTTCCGACGCGTTTGGTGTGGTAAAAGTTCTTGAGGATGTCCGCCGCGGGACTGCATAGCGAGATGGGGACGTCCTCTCCCTCTGCCCCGGTCCCCTCGTGGACTCTGTCGACCACCATGTCGCTGTCCGCCACTGGCATCACACTTCCCCGGGAAACGATGATGAGAAAGACGCCTCTCTCTCACCTCTAAATGCTCAGGTTGCGTCCGGTGAAGTGCGGTAAGTGCGTCCCGCTGCCAGTGCGTCCCGTCCTTTAATAACACATTTAAGAGGGACCCGGGCGCGCGCCACCTGTTCCACCCGAAGCGTCCGACGCAGCAGTTCCCGGGGCTTAGTTATAGAGCTTAACTTTGTAATTGACTGGAAAATATGTCACAGTCAATCATGGAAAGTTTTGCACCTGACGCAACGAAGCGACTGCGGGATAATCTTGATCTGACTGCGCCGCGCGTCACGTGTCCACGCGCGCACTGCTCCGGGTTGTTCTGAGCTCCGGCGGCGTGTTCCTCAGTTTGAAGTGACTTTCCCGGCCATCTGAGGAGGCGTGTCCTGGAGGAAAAGGTTGGGGTGGAAAAACAACGCGACTCCATCAGCTCCATCCACGCCGCCTCCAGAAAAGGGGTGCAGTTTGGACCAATCAGCGCGCGCGGGGAGGAGACCGCTCCACCCGGTGTTTTGCTCATATTGGACACATTGTACATGCGTTGAACAAAGACTGTATGTGCTTTACCTGCCAGAACACAACATTGAGCCTGTCTGTACAAGTGAGACATTAACATGTTCACAGTTCCAGGAGCTGATCGGAGATTTTTGCGCGCGTAATGGGCACAAATTGTTTTCACACCAAAGTTAATTGCTTTTCTGCATTAAAATTCACCTCAGCTTCGGTGTTGTCAGCTCCATTCAACCATATCTCCCAGCAATTTATACCGCCTATTCCTGTACTATCAGTGCTGCGATTGGACTTGGAGTGCTGCCAACATTTGCAAGTTGTTCTCAAAAATCACCAGCAGCAGACAAAGGAGCATTTGGACCCTTTGCCCACTGAGGTGTTCAATGGCCTCATTATAAATTATCTCATTAATCTAAAGCGTACACCTGAAGGGAGGGGTAAAAGCTTGGACATAATTCATCTTTTTTATGATGTGAAAGCTCTTAGGGCTGGGCATTATGGTTTCTTTGGAAGCATATAAGCACGAGAATTCCCCTCTTGGTTAATTATATATAGGGCACCTGCACACAGACTGTGCTTTGTGTGGAGCAAAACATGTACAATTACATTGTTTCATTCTAGTTTTTAAGTTAAACTGTGTCTATTGTTACACACTGCGACTGGGTGTAGGATTTGTTCAACATGAATATTTTCCTGGAGAGTCCCAGGGGACAAGTGCCTGATGGACCATGCAGGCATTTTACCAAACAATTCAGAATGAGAGAAATGCACACTATACTGCCATCTAGTGTAAGAAGTTGAAGTACACTGTTATCTGAGGCTATACAAATAAAGTGTTTATTATTTATTTGTGATATTAATCAATTAGTTTAAACAGTAATTCAGTAACCCACATTTTCATTGAAAACCAATGAGCCTTTGATAATTATGATATATTGAAAAAAAAAAAAAAATAGTGTAGACATAGCATGTAAATGTAATAAAACCATTTAAATTTAATTTGACTGATCTACGGGATATGCGTATCTAAATGGCAACATGCTATATCTTACACTGTTCCACGGAACTGTATTGTTCTGCTTTATTTGATACCACACATTATCTTATCTTATCTTACATTGTAAAACAATGAAGATGTTGATGGTGCAAACAGCAGATGGCATAGCATGTTTCTAGAGCTGCTTTGCATTCATTGACTGTCTAAATTAAAAGTGTTTTCAAGGAGGTTCTAATCTTGTGACAAAGGGGTGGTCATCAAAACATCTACTTTAGATTCACAGCACTAGTGCGCCACCTACTGGCCAACACTAAGAATGACACTTTTCAATCCCATCATGCTTTGCGGTGCCGCCGTACTGATGCTAGGCTAGCTGTAGTTAGCAGCACGGGGGCGGACATGTTGACCAGACCTTTCTGTCAATAAACCGTGCTTTTTCGTGTGTTTTGGGCTTTGGGGGGGCAGTGCCGGGCTTGGAGACATCATGGACGCGGTCAACGCCTTTAACCACGAGGTAAGCGCTTTAATCGGCCCGGACAAGGCACAAACCCGGGTTTACTGAGCAGGCTACAGGGGCTGATTCACTGGAGCTCGCACCACAGGCCGAGCAGGGCACAACAAGCGACCCTGAAGACCACTAAACACCACATAAAGCGACCACACGTAGCGTCCGTGCCACGAGTGCTTTCATGTACGCGTCTCCGTGCGGGGAAGTCACCGACGCCGAAGCAAACATCTGCCATTCAATTGTGGTGCGAGAGTCTGTGCAATGTTGTGGTAGCCCCTGTTCCTGGTGCTGAGAAACGATGCTACTTCACAGGCAACTGAACTGTACAGCGCTTCAACAGACTCTGTGGATGTGCTTTACTGTCAACTACAGGCGCGTTATTAATATACACATGATTTATTTCCTTCCGTTTATATATTTGTTTAAAAAAAAGCGTACTCTGCACATTTTAAAATCAGTGTTTGATGAATGGTGTAGCCCACTGTCCCATCTGATGCATTTGCAATCAACGCAATTGCAGTGGTTTAATTACAGCGTTCATGTGCAGAAGGGTTTGGGGTTCAAATCCCAGCTGACTCACTGATGCTTTGCTCCAGCCACGTGACACACTTACACTTCTGGGCCAAGGCAAAACCTGACTTTTCGAAGCATTTCTCAAAAGCATGTGCTGGCCTTTGTGAAGACCATATTCATTCATACCAAGTTAGAGAGGATTTATTTAGCAGTGGATTTATTTGTGACACAAGAAAAGGTGCTGACATTAGTGCTCTTCTGTGTCTTTGATGGACATTCAGACTTTTGTCATGTTTTAGGGTCTGCCATCTTCCTGTATGTTCACGTTTCTCTTTTAATTGCTCAAAAATACCTCGATAGACCTGCATTCTCACCATGAGCAGGGCCGCTTCTCCACAGAGCGGACCTGTTACTTTGCCTGGGGTTGTCGCCTGCTTGTCTCTGGGATATGGTTAAGTGTTAAGATAAGATAAGGTAAGGTAATCCTTTATTGTCCACACATGGGGAAATTTCATTGATACAACGCAGTAGATACAGAGGAAAAGGACGTTGTGCCAGATACCGTGGAACGAGAACCAAATCTGTGCCATCCGTTCGGTTCAAGGTGTTCAAAAGCCCTCTTAATCTGTGAATTTGTTCCTGAAAATACTGACCAAATGCACAAAAAAACTACCAACCATTTTTTATAATATTATATTTGCATAAAAAAATATAGCCAATCAAACCATTTCTGTTTGACCCGATATGTTCAATAGATACGGTTCAGTCATGTGCGTCCCAACATTAATGCTTTTGACACTTTGTTCTTGTTGCTGCGTAGTTATTCTCGTTGATGGACTCCAAGCCCCCGATTTCCCGAGCTAAGATGATATCAATCACCAAATCGGCCATCAAAGCCATGAAAGTAAGACTTGTTTGCCATTTTCTTTCTATTATACCAGTGCTTTTCCGGAGAGCTGTTCATAAACCCTGTCTATTTTCAGCTGTACAAGCATGTGGTCCAAATTGTGGAAAAGTTTATCAAAAAGGTCAGAATAAGTCCAGCATCACATGATTGTTTTTTTTTTTTTTTACAAGTGCAAAGTTGCATATTGATCTTTGTTCATTAAATCTTTCCAGTGTAAGCCTGAGTACAAAGTTGCGGGCCTCTATGTGGTGGACTCTATTGTTCGACAGTCCAGGCACCAGTTTGGAGCAGACAAGGATGTGTTTGGGCCTAGATTTACCAAAAATATCACTGGAACTTTTGAAAACCTATGCCTTTGCCCCATAGAAGACAGGGTAAGCACAAAGAAGTTTGCTATTGATAGCTCATATCTATTCTATAAACTAATCTCTGTGTTTTGTCTTTGTAGAGTAAAATAGTGCGCGTGTTAAACCTGTGGCAGAAAAATGGCGTGTTCAAAATTGAGATCATTCAGCCCCTCTTGGACATGGCAGCCGCGAACACCAGTGCTGCTGCTGGGCCTTTCCCTGAGGCCGATGAACATGGTGAGTTCTCCTCATATTCCACATTGTGATGATGTGTGTGAAGTGCGAGTTTTGTAATTGTTGTGTTTTAGCTTATTCTCCACCATCACCCAAAGAGCCTCCTCCGGAACAAGAGATCCCAAACTCCACTTTGACGACGGCTGCTCAGCTCCAAACCTCCGATGCCTTCGCTGCAGTGGCTCAGCTTTTTCAGTCCACACAGGGGCAGCAGGTGAGTGGTGCTCTCAAACTCCAACTCCTCAAGCAAACATGAGAATAACTGTAGACCACACTGTCTTTACAATTCAGATCACAGTTTGAATAGTATTTCCATTTTCGGGCAGTAATGTGTTACTGTAATCTTATTACTTGGTAATCTAACGTGTTATAATCAAACATTGAGTAATTAGACTTCACTTATCAGACCGAGTAACAATCTTTCTTTCTTTTTCTGACCAAAAATACATCTTTTGCCCATATGAATCTGCTATAAAATAAGTGTCACAGCTGTAAGTCAAGCAAAGTAGCAGTACAATAAATCGTCATAAGGCGCTGGTACAGCTGGCAGCCCGGTGTAAACGCTCTCTCTTCTTTCTCACACTTATTGTGCTTTATCTCCTATATTTTGTAAATATAGTTAGTATATTTTTTTCTATTTTACTGTACGATAGGGACACGCGCTGGAATAGTTTTTTAATTCAACTGTTTTTGACTTTTTTCGGCTGGATTTGAGCGTTTTTCGTTGCGTTCGTTGTGTTGTTGTGACGTGAGCTAGCTCCGAGCGAGCCCACCAGCCCCCCCCCCCCGCGCCCTCCGGCCGCGCTAAAGTACGGCGTGTCGTCGGTACACGTTTATATACACGTTTATATGAAAGAGGAACTTGACGAACGATCGGGACACGCACTGGAATCGCTTTAAATTAACTTGTTTTGACTTTATTCGGCTGGATTGAGTGTTTTCGTCGTGTCGTTGCGATGTGTCTTGACTCTGAGTCCCCCGGCTCCGGCCCCGCCCCCCGGCTCCGGCCCCGCCCCCCGGCCGGCGCCGTACCGCGTTTCCACAAAGGAGGAACTCATGAAACTGCGGAGAACAGTCGTCTTACCCGGAGATCGTCACGTTATCCCGTCGCAGTACTGACCTAACCTAATACTGATGTGCAATTCTGTCGTATGTGCAATTGCTGTTGGAATTCATGTGCAATTACTGTGAAATTCATGTGCAATCTATGTGCTGTCGTGACACATATTCATGTGCAATTACTGTCGGGATCACATGCAATGGTATTTATGTATTTATTTGTCTATGGGAGTTTTTATTTATTTATAGGAGATCTTCTACTGAAAGTGTTTATCAGACTTCCTATAAGTGATCTGTTCTTCTTGTATCTACCTCTGTATCTACCTGCGTTGCACCAATGAAATTTCCCCATGTGGGACAATAAAGGATTATCTTATCTTATCTTAAAGTAGGCTCAAAATGAATGTAAAGATAATAGTAGAATATGCCACAAGCGTCAAAGTCCTCGTCCGCCCCACAACGCAAGAGGAGAACCACCTTTATTCACACCTACTGCTGAATCTGTGGCGCTATTGCACCGTCTCCTCTCCTTTATTTTACAAATAATTATTGTGTATTGAAAATGTAAATATTTTCACCAAAGTGTGCGGCTGTGCCACACAAAGATTGTAATACTGCTCCCCATTACAGGGGGACGCTAATGTGCCACATTCAATTATTTCACCTCGAGTAGGTTTTTATTTCACCTCAACGAGTTTAACAACTGATTCAAAATTTACGCAATTTGCACATTGTGAAAATGGTAGAAAAAGCTTCAATTGTAGTCATCTGGACACTGTCTGGACAAGACGTTTCATCTTTCATCCAAGAGTCATTCTCAATCTGTGGATCTAATCTGAGAACTTTGATATTCGCCGCGGCGTTTTAGCGCCGTTTTAGACCGCGCCGGGTTAAGGTTAAGGTTAAGGTTAGGGATAAGGTTAAGGTTAGGGTTAAGGTTAAGGTTATTAAGGTTAGCCATGAGGCTATAACGGGCTATAAGGGAAATGCCGCGGTCCCTGAAACTGCGCGCCAATTTGACCGCGCCGCGGCTCTCCAGCCACGGCCTTTATATTTAATTGCCTAAGGATTGTATTAAAATGAATAGAAATATAGTATGTAGTTTTTTCAAAAAGTTGATTTTTAAGATGGAATATAGGGCTTGTATGAGATGTGGAGCTGAAGTTTCCTTTTGCACGGCTCAGAACATCACACTCTGAACTCTGTGACGGAACTCTACACAAAACTTGATTGATTCAGCAATGTGATTGGCCGATTTGCGTCACATGCCAAAATCTGTTCCACCTTTACGTTTCTCTCCTTGCTCTAATAAGCAGAAAAATTGAGTGTTGCAACATCCGTTTGCTTAGAGCTTATTTCTTTAGTCAGAAAGGCCTAATAACGGACCTCACTGATCCCTGAGCTGTAAAAGTGTTCTCCAGCCACGCTGAGATCTGCCTTCCTCCACGTCTGCTCTGCTCCTCCCTGCGCTGGGCTGCTGTGCCTTTTGGAGCAAGTGAGGGAGAGAGAGAGAGCGAATGTGTAGGGAAGACGAGGACCCCCGGTTCTTTTGAAATTTGAAATATTTTGAAAACCATTTCTTAAAACCTGCTCATCACTTTTTGTTGGAGTGATGGGTTATGAGATGACTATCACTGTTAGGGATGTCAATATTTTTCACATTATAGTGATATTCACGTGACAATGTAAATAAACATAAGAGCAAAAAATATAATAGTTCGAAGCAAAATTAGGTATTTTTTAAGTCAAACAAAATGTAAAATTATATTTTGGTCATTGATTGATTTTACTTGATCATTCAGTTTAATTTAGTAAAGCAGGTTGCATAATCAAGGAATTGCAACATATTAGACATTTCATAATTGCTTGGCCTTGGTGTTGTAATTGTATTTTGTTTTTGTGGATGTTTCTTAGCCTTGGCTTCAAGCGTTCTGTTTTTTTTCCATTAGCTTCAGCAGATGCTCCAGAATTTTCAACAAAAGCCTCTCGAACTAGAGACTAATGCGCAGCTGACACATCCCCACGGCATCACCACAAACCTTGGACCTGTCCCTCCACAACCCCCTTTGCCCCCTCAACCAGCTGATCAGTCAACAGCATTTGCCAAGGTCAATCTCTAATACACATGTATACAAGTATATTCATTACAATTGACATTGCATTGCCATGTTCATACTGTAACTCCTAAATGCAATGCTTTTGTGTGTGTTGCAGACATTGCTGGATCGCTTTGATTATGACGATGAACCAGATACTGGCGAAGAAACAAAAAAGGATGAACTGTCATCACAACTTTCAATGCAAGATTTGCTTAGTACTTGTTAGATTCTATACAATTCCAAACCTGTTAATAATGTGTATCTTTGCCAAAACAGTATGCAGCCACCCCCTGCCTTCCCGCAGCACACAGAGCACTTTAAAACACAAGATCTCTCACATCAGGTACAGCCCTCTATTATTTTCCCCGGCAGCACTGATCAGTTTTTGTCCAGAATGCATGTGAACATACGATTTCTTCTTGTAGGGTCAACCTCCCCTCAATGGACAGCCTCAAGGCTTTGGATTACTTCCTGGCCAGCTCTTTCCGTTAGGGGGTTTGATCCTTCCTCCAAGACACCCTCAGATGGGTCAACCCCCTCCAGGCTCCTCAGGGCTTACAGGCTTCCAGGGGCTTTTCCCTCATAATGCAGCCCCACAGCAACAGGTAGAAACGTGGATCAACTCACCTAAATGTTGACACTTTCAAAATGAAACACACTTGTAAATGATCTTTAATTCAACGTTAGGATTTAGTGACGAATCCAACAGAGTCGCCAAGGAAAGAAAAACACAGGAGATCACACTCAGGCTCCAGGTACAACGTCTCGATCCGTGATGTTTCCACTCATTTATTTGAATAGCTTTTAAGCCTCTTTATCTCCAGGTCACCAAAACGAAGGAGATCACGGTCAAATTCCCGCTCCCGCCGCTCTCGACACCGAAGGTCCCGGTCCAGAGAGCGACGCCATCATTCGCCTCGGCCCCGCTCACAAGAGCGCAGGGAGCGAGAGCGGGACAGGGAGCGCCGGCAGAAAGGGCTGCCCCCACTTAAGCCTCTCACACTGAGCGGTGAGACGAGCTCTGCCGAGAACAGATTTATTTTGCTTTGTGTTTTATATTTAAATTTATACCTATGTGTTTCCTCTAGTTTGCACCACAACACTTTGGGTCGGCCAGCTTGATAAGAGAACACAGCAACAAGATGTGGAATGTTTGTTGGATGAGTTTGGACAGATTGAGTCAATTAATGTATGTTGTAAACAAGTTTTCTATTTCTTTGATGCTAGTTTGATGCTATGTATATTTTCTTGTTTTTAGATGATCCCCCCACGTGGTTGTGCATATATTGTCATGGTGCATAGACAGGACGCTTTCAGGGCCCTACAAAAGCTCGGCAGAGGGAATTTTAAAGTAAATCAGAAAACCATCAAAGTGAGAGATTAACGGAACATTTTTCAATTCAAAATATGAAATGCAAAATGTATGTGAATCAAAATATTTGAAAAACTTATTTTATTGCTCTTTTACAGATTGCTTGGGCTTTGAACAAAGGCATTAAAGCTGATTATAAACAGTACTGGGATGTGGATCATGGGGTCACGTACATACCGTGGTCAAAGATTAAAGAGGAGGACCTTGACGAACTCATAGATGGAGGCACCCTGGATATAGACTCTTTAGCACCAGGTAAAACATTTTATTTTACATTTGAAGTTATTGCATGCCGTAAACGCATTTGTAAAATGGAACATTGCTGTGTTGTAAATGAGATGCCCTTTATTCTGAATCAGAATGGAGTACAACAAGAACAACTCTTGAGAGGTCTGAAGAAATCACCCATAATGGCCGCACGGAGCCTCAGCCAGAGGAAACTCAACCGGCCCCTGTCCTCACGCCCGCCGTACCTGCTGTTCCCCCTGTTCTTCCCCCTGTCCAGGTATTTTAAAAAAAAATCCCAGATAATGTGATGTGATGTTTTTTTTGCAAATATGGAGGCAACTACATGAAATGCACAATAAATTATATAGTATCCGATTTTCCCTAAAATGTCAGAATGACTCCAAAATTATGCATCGATTATGCATGCCCCGTTTTTGAGATATTAATCATTGATCGCAAATGGTTAGGCCCAAGTTTGACACCATTTTAGGGTCAATCGGATGTGTTTTTTTGTATTCTACTACTTTATAATTTTGCATTAACGTAGCAATAATAATTAATCCATAGTACCGTATTTTCCGGAGTGTAAGTCGCACCAGCCCAAAATACATAATAGAGAAGAAGAAAAAACATATAAGTTGCACTGGAGTATGAAATGCGGTTGCAATTGTGAAAATAACAAATATCACATATAAGTCGCACCCCTGCCAAAACTATAAAAAAGGGTGCTATTTATAGTCCGGAAAATACGGTACTCACTTTGACCTGAATGCCTCGCAGATCACCCCTGCTCAGCCTGCTGTGGTGGCAGTTGGTGCAGTTCAGCCCCCTGTGTTCCCTGGTCCCATGGGTGTGCCTCTGCCTTCGTTTCCCGCTGGCATCCCTCCGCCTTTCTTCCGACCAGGATTCAACCCTATGCACATGCCTCCAGGTACATGCTCTCTCCAGAATTGGGTTTTATCTTCTCTTCAACTGTGTTACTTCATTCTAAATTCTCTTTTTCTTCTTGGTAGGTTTTCTACCCCCTGGTGGCATGCCGTTTGGCCCACCGCCTTCAAAGCCTGAGGATCCACCAATGAACCCATCTAGTCTGGGTAACAGACAAAATGAAGATATTCGAGATGGACCAATTATTTTTAACCATCACATGGGACCAATGGGTCAGTTCAATAATAAATAGAAACTTATTTGTGTGTGTTAATTTTTATTAGTGATGTATTGGTAACATGTATATTTATTCCACTAGGTAATCTAGTTATTGGTCATCCAAGTGGTCTAGGTCCTCCTACTGGAATGCCCAGGGGTCCTCCTGCTGGTCTCCATGGCGGCCCTCAAGGAGGGATACCTGGTGGTCCTCCGGGGCTGGTCCCTGGGGTTCGTCCTGGTCCTCCTAATGCTGGAATGTTGGGTGCACTTCCTGTTGGCCTGCATGGGGGGCCTCCCCGTGGTCCCATCGGAGCCCCCCTTGGGCCCTTTCCTGGTGGTGCCCCTGTAGGTCTTTCGGGTGGTTTGCCTGGTGGTCCCCCCATTGGTCCACTCGGAGGTCTGCCTGGTGCTCCATCGTTTGAGGGTCAACGTGTTGGTTCCCCCGGCGGCCCATTTGGTGCCCCACATAGTGGTCCAAGACCAGGTCTACCTGGTACTTTGCCTCCTGGAGGACTGCATGGTGGTCCACCTGGAGGTCCCCCAAATGAAGGTCTACATGGTGGACTCCTCAGCCCACTCGCTGGTCCCAGAGGAGCTCCACCTGGCAGTCTACCTGGAGGTTTCCACGGTGGTCTTCCTGGAGGTCCACCCATGGAGGGTCATGCTGGTACTGCACCTGTTGGTCTACATGGCGGTCCTCCCGGCAGTGGACTGCTTGGTCCACGAGGAGCACCACTCGGGAGTCTACCTGGAGGGCCCCCTGGAGGCCCGTCCCTTGAGGGTCAACATGTTGGTCCTCCAGGCGGGGGTCTCCTTAGTCCACCCGGCGGTCCAAGGCCAGGTCCGCCTGGAAACCTTCATTCTAGCGGTGGCCTGCTTGGTGCCAGGCCTGGCCTAATCCCACTACAGCGTCCTCCAGGTCTTTTACCAAATATGCAGTGTTTCCCTCCGCCACAAGGCCCTCGGCCCCCTCACCCCGGCGGTCCTACCATGTCACCTCAGATGATGGATCGAGGGCCACACGCTCAAATGCATCCTGACAGTTCCCCAGGGTTCCCTCCACTCAGTTCAAGGGGTCCTTTTCCTCCACAGGGCCATGGACCACCACAGGGTCCGCCCTCATTCAACAGACCTGGAGGCGGTCCACGGGATGAGCCCCACAGAGGCAGGGAGAGTCCTGAAGAAATAGATGAACGCCAGTTTAGAGGGGAGCGGCCTGGTTTTAGGGACCGCGAGTCTGAGAGAGACTGGGATCGGGACCGAGAAAGAGACCGAGACCGAGAACGTGGTTTTGGGGGAGGAAGGCGTTCTTTCGGAGAGGGAAGCAGAGGAGGGGACAGGACTGATGGGAGGGACAGACCCTCAGGATGGCAGGATGACGGGAATCAACGCGGAGGATGGGAGCGAGACCGTGGACGAGATCGCGACAGAGAGCGAGATAGAGATAGGCGGGACTGGAGAGAGAGAAGGAGCAGTCCAGATCGAGACAGAGGACGGGACGCCGGGGAAAAGCGGGAAGCGGGGGAGCGACGGGACACCGGGGAGAAGCGGGAAGCGGGGGAGCGGCGGGACACCGGGGAGAAGCGGGAAGCGGGGGAGCGGCGGGACACCGGGGAGAAGCGGGAAATGGGGGAGCGACGGGACACCGGGGAGAAGCGGGAAACGGGGGAGCGGCGGGACGCTGCGGAGAGGCGGGACACGGGGGAGCGGCGGGACACTGGGCGGGACGCGGGGGAGCGGCGGGACACTGGGCGGGACGCGGGGGAGCGGCGGGAAAGAGGGAGGGGGGAGCGAGGCAGCAGAGACCGAGACCGTGGGAGATCAGGTGAGAGCAAAGAGGGCGACAGGCCAAGGCGCTCTGAGCGCAGGGAGAGGTCTTCACGATGGGACAATGATGATCGTCTGAATGAGTTGGAAAACTCGGAACAGTCACTGACCTCGGACAAAGAGACAAGTTCTGACAGTTCTAATAGGAAAGAAAACTCTGAACCTTTAGCTTCTAAAGGAGAAGACGCGAAGACTGAACCATCAAATCCAAGTGACACTTCTGAGGAAAAAACGGAAACTACTACTTAAACTCCTGAGCGGACTGTCAGCTGCTTATAGAAACATCATTTTCAGTTTTTGTAAAAGGTTTCATTATCAAACTAATGACTCTACAGTTTGTTTTTAAAACTCCACAAAGTTTTGATTATTAGACATCAGATGTAGAGTTCTTTTATGTATATACAAGAATAAATGTGAGTGCCAGCGTGACTAATTCACATTTAGGGTGTTTTAAATTAGTATTGTTTTTATATTTTACCAAGGCTTAAAATACTTTTACCACATTTGCACCTTTTTGGTATGCAAAAAACAAATTTGAACGTTGGCCGATGAGCTTCAAAGAGGATGCTCAATAAAAATACATTTTATTAGATCTTGACCCAATGGTTTCCCCTTTCTGTCCAAGAAGAAATCTGTTATGGTGAAGTATACATAAACAATATATATTATGTGCTATTTTGAAGAAAAAATTGGTTTATTGTTAAACCCCTTCTATAATTTTGTAACTTAAAGTGAACAAATTAAAAAGGCAGAGCTGCATTAAGTATGCATTATTGGCCTAAATTAATAGTGATAATAGGGCAAATGTCTAGCTTGATATTTGATTTGCAACACTAGATCATTCCAAACATGGTTTTTAAGCAATCAAATAATTGTTTTTGTTTTACTGCAAAGTAGCTTTTATTTTGTAATAGAACTAGAACCTGATTGGTGCATAACATTAATTTGATTTGATTTAACTCTAAATTAATTTAAAAATAAGTTAATCAAAAATACTGAATCAGTCAAGTCAAAATTAAAACTATTGAATGTCCACATTATTTCAAGTATCTCCTCATTCAGCTCTGTCTGAATTTACCGTAAAGGTATGAGCTTTCTCTTTGACTTGTCTGCTTTTATTTAAATTTACGTCCCAGTGTTATGTTGTATGCCATTCACAAACTCAATCGGTTTAACCCTGTAGCTAAAATTAAAAATCGACTTTTAAATATACCGGTACTGTAAAGTTAGCTCTTCCCGTTTGAATAACTTGTCTAGAAAGGAGACGGCTAAAATCATCTTGAATTGTTGAAAAATGAGTGCTGTACATAAGCTTCTGTCACTGATCATTTTAGGTTGTAATTTGTAACATTTCCTGTAATACATATTCAGTTGATTGCATTTGACTTGAACACATGCCCCAGTTAAGTTAAAAGTTGTTTTTCTAATTATTTGTTAAAATACAAGTTCTCTACAGCCTCTATTGTTTCAGCCATAGAAAACAGTTTTTAATAAACTATTTTTATACCAACTTTTTTCCTGAAAATTTGGTTAAAGTAAATTGAGCTCGAAATATTCAAAATGTATTTGTTCTACTTTATATACTTCTATTCAAGTAGCTTAAGTACTGCTGTTGTCTTACAAAACTCTTAATCCACACACTACTCTAGGCAGGTTGTGTTTAGTATTGAACTATAACTTAAATGGATCATTTTACATTTTGTTCATTGTAATCGGCAATATTCATCTAAAACGTCGTCCTGTTCAAAACTTTAACTGAAAAGTCCCAATTATACTTCAAATGAAAAGTGGCTGTGTGACATTTTAGAACCCTACATTGGGTGTCTTAATTCAAATAATCTTATAAGCACAGGGAGGTGAGTGGGGATGAGGAGTATGTGAAAGTCGTTAGCAGCACTCGCACCTTAATTGCAGGTCAATTTGGAATCACTCAAACATGAATGACTCAATGAAAATACAACTTTGATTACATTAATTATGAGGAAACGCTGCTGTAACGATATTAAACATTTTCCACATGTCCCCTTAGAACAGCAGTAGGTTTATCTACTTGAATAGTTAAAACATTGTGCAACAAAAATAATAACCGCCTTTAGATCGCCATCGCCCCGACACTGCATTCTCTTCGACTTTATTCTTTAAACTTTATTCTTAAGACTTTATTCTTTAGGCTAAAGTCTAAAGAATAAGACGCTGTACCCCCTCCTCCCTGTACCTACGTCACCTAGCAACAGAGACCCGCTGCTGATGCTAACTCTAATGCTAAGACAAGAGGAATTGTCCCATCAAAATAAAAGGAAGAGGAAGTAAGATAAGATAAGATATTCCTTTATTGTCCCACATGGGGAAATTTCATTGGTGCAACGCAGGTAGATACAGAGGTAGATACAGAAGAACAGATCACTTATAGGAAGTCTGAAAAACACTTTCAGTAGAAGATCTATAAATAAATAAAAACTCCCATAGACAAATAAATAAATGAAGGCATTATTGCGCCCCTGCTGGCCAATTCTGAAAATACACTATCTGTAATGCACTTTTTTTCATGGCGTTTCGAGGAGAATATAATCCATGAGTTTCAAACAAATCAGACAATGTTGAGTTTTTCACACAATAGGTAGGGGTAGAGTAAATGTGTTACATGGTATTAATTATTTCCAATCAGACCATTAAAACGCATTAGTGAGTGAAATATGTGCTCCGTAGATAAATTCCAATAGTCGTGACTTGTCCTTGAAAAAACAGGAAATTAAGCCTATTTTGAGGGCGTGTTACGCGAAGACCGTAAGGAATATAAAAAAAGGTTTGAACCTTTATTAAATCTCAATGTCTGTAGATGCAAAAGGTGTTGTTTTGAGCTCGATCGAACGAAAAACCTTGGACAAGTACGTCGGTGTAATCCCTCATTCGTCCAGGCGTGTTCCATAGTAGAAAAAGCTTCAGTTGTAGTCATCTGGACTCAGTTTGAAAAAATAGACGTTTCGACTCTCATCCAAGAGTCATTGTCAATAAAAGAATTTAGATCGAGAACTCCGATATTAATACTGTTCTGTGGTAAGACCCGCCCATTGGGAGGAGCCTTCCTGAAGTAGAAAGAGTTGTTTGTTTCAACAGAAACTCCCCCCTTGTATCTACCGAGCTAGCCTATTCAGAATCTTAATGGGCTATTAGAATCCTCTTTGTCTTTGTGAGACCCTGGCTCAACCACCCTGAGTACCTGATTAGCATCTAAATGTCCTTGTCCTGGTCCTCTACCTTTCCAGGGGTTCAGTAACCCATTATAAATAACAGGAAGATTAAACCTTAGCCCTCCATTTCTGTTTAAAGAAGGTCTTTCTTTTTTAACAAAAATAGCTTCCTTGACTCCTCTTTCAAACCATCTTTTCTCCCTGCTTAAAACCTTCACCTCACCGTCTTCAAACGAGTGATTAGAGGCTTCAAGATGGAGATGCACGGCACTCTGAGGTCCTGAACTTGTATTTCTTCTGTGCTGATAAAGCCTCTTGTGTAGAGGCTGTTTTGTCTCACCTATGTACCGTTCTTTACAGCTTTCTTCACTGCATTGGATCGAATAAACTACATTGCTCTGTTTTTGAGTCGGCAACTTGTCCTTAGGGTGAACCAGTTTTTGTCTTAAAGTGTTTCCTGGTTTAAAATAAACAGGGACTTCGTGTTGTCTAAAAATTCAGCAAGAAAGAGGAAAAACATGTCCGAAATGCCCTCTCAGCCTGCTAACCATAGGCTGAGAGCCCAAGCGGGTTACCCCGCATGTTTTTCCTCTTTCTTCTTGCCCTCTGAGCTGGTGGGCACACCTTGAGCTCTGTGTTGTAAGGTTCTGATCACACCCAGCGTGTGCTGTAGTGGGTGGTTGGAACCAAAGAGCAGATACTGGTCCGTGTGTGTAGGTTTCCTATATACTTCTATTTGGAGTTTCCCAAAACATGTCCGAAATGCCCTCTCAGCCTGTGGTTACCCCGCTTGGGCCCTCAACAGAGTGAAGAGAACCAAGAAGCAGGACAAAAGGGAAACTGAACAGAGAAGGAAGGGTGTTTCTATCCCTTATGTGTCTGGCCTGTCGGAAAAACTGCAGAGAATTTTTAGACAACACGAAGTCCCTGTTTATTTTAAACCAGGAAACACTTTAAGACAAAAACTGGTTCACCCTAAGGACAAGTTGCCGACTCAAAAACAGAGCAATGTAGTTTATTCGATCCAATGCAGTGAAGAAAGCTGTAAAGAACGGTACATAGGTGAGACTAAACAGCCTCTACACAAGAGGCTTTATCAGCACAGAAGAAATACTAGTTCAGGTCCACAGAGTGCCGTGCATCTCCATCTTGAAGCCTCTAATCACTCGTTTGAAGACGGTGAGGTGAAGGTTTTAAGCAGGAGAAAAGATGGTTTGAAAGAGGAGTCAAGGAAGCTATTTTTGTTAAAAAAGAAAGACCTTCTTTAAACAGAAATGGAGGGCTAAGGTTTAATCTTCCTGTTATTTATAATGGGTTACTGAACCCCTGGAAAGGTAGAGGACCAGGACAAGGACATTTAGATGCTAATCAGGTACTCAGGGTGGTTGAGCCAGGGTCTCACAAAGACAAAGAGGATTCTAATAGCCCATTAAGATTCTGAATAGGCTAGCTCGGTAGATACAAGGGGGGAGTTTCTGTTGAAACAAACAACTCCTTCTACTTCAGGAAGGCTCCTCCCAATGGGTGGGTCTTACCACAGAACAGTATTAATATCGGAGTTCTCGATCTAAATTCTTTTATTGACAATGACTCTTGGATGAGAGTCGAAACGTCTATTTTTTCAAACTGAGTCCAGATGACTACAACTGAAGCTTTTTCTACTTGGACAAGTACAATTTTGAAAAAAAAAAAAAAAGTCCAAAAGTGGCAGTTTCATGTGCCTAGGCCAAAGATTAAGCGTTTCATGTTTTTATTTTTGCTCTAGGTGGCGCTGTTGCGACGGGAGCTCTTGGGCGCTCCATTTTATTCGATTTTGGACTTTTCATCGATGATCAGATGATCAAAAATGCCCGAGTTATGGCAGAAAACCATGAATAATAATAATAATAATAATAATAAACCAGGCGAGAACAATGACTCCTCGCCGCATTCAATAGGATGAATTCTATTCCAAGGCTCGAGCCAATGAATCAGAAACTACTTGCATCCTTACTTTTCTGACATGTTTCATTTAAGTTTGTCTGATGATGATGATGATGACGGAGGGTTGAATCCACGCCCCGTTACATGTTCTTGACCAATCGGAAGCCAGTGTGCTGGTCCTCCCCTGCCCCGATTGGCTACCCGTGCTTTGCTCCCGACCCCTGAGCGCTTGGATAACTGCGGTGTCGTTGAGCATTTTTTGAGCAGGTTTTTTGACGTCTTGAGCGAAGTAAAGCTGCAGAAATGGTGTTGAAGGCCGTTTGTGTGTTGAAAGGAGAAGGAGACACGGCGGGGACAGTTCACTTCACGCAGGAGGTAAAGCGACTCTCGGTCAGCACGAAACACGGGACAGTTTAATGCGCTTTACGTGACCTAACGTTAGCTAGCTCCGTGCAGCATGCTAGGTTAGCTAACACCTCCATTCAGGAACAAAAACAAACCAGTGGCGTGTGTTTGAGGGTTTATACACTTTTTAAAGTTAACTATAGTAGCTTGCGATTTGAGTTAAAGACAATCGCGCTTGTGCATACTTTGATAAACCACTTTGTTTAACGTTAGACTAATTGCAATTAATGGCGTTGCGTTGGTTGTTAGTTGTTGCCGTGCAGGAAACCAATTAATGAGGTTTTTCTGTCCGTCATGCAACTCCATTTCTTTAAAAGCACGGCAATCTATTAGCAATCTAACATGTTGTAGTACTAGAAGTCTCGACCTTTAGACATTTCTGATCATTAACGGGTTAATTATTAATATCTAGTTAAACCTGTTGCGCCATTTCACCGTTTTGTGCGTTCACGTTTATTCTCAATGCGTTTATTTCAAGTCAATATTATTAATCTGGTTCTGATAAACATAAGTATATAGCAAAACAGATTTTAGTGCCATTGAAACGTATGATCTCTCACAGGGATGACTCAGCAAAACGTGCATTGACACGCCACATTTTACAACGGTCATATTTTGTTTTCTTAAAGGCGAATTAACTGGTCCATTGTTTCACCTACAGTTAGTTATTTCATGAGTTTGGTTTGCTAAGTCAATCCAACTATTTCTATTGAACTTTAAAAAACACCGTTGACTAAAGTGCAGTAAATGTACACAAGGATTATTGTAAAACACAGAAATGCACAAAATCAGCATTACTATATGAAATTGTAAAAATGTAATCCATTGAAATGCACTTTATTTGTAAAGATTCACTGTCTAAAACCCTTCAGTCACTGCATTTCAACCTTTTATATTTGGTTAAAAATATATATGTAAAAAAATGTCAATGTACAATCGTAGTAATAATTTGATTAGCCGACACACCTTAAAATAATCGCTGACTCGTCAATTACTACCAAAAAATCATTGCGGGATTTGCGGCCCTTCTTTACAGTATTGGTTATTTTTGTTATTTAATCACAATTTTCATGAGCACGAGCTTCACTTTGACGGGCATATTCCCCACACAAACGCACTCCTTCAGCTTTGCCTTGTCGACACGTGTATTTGACGGCTCTTTTGTATCCCGTCTGCTGCTGTTCAATGGTGTTTTTGTTTTCCTGGCAGGGTGATTCAGAGCCTGTCCAAATCACTGGAGAAATCAAAGGCCTGGCTCCCGGTGAACACGGTTTCCACGTGCACGCTTTCGGAGACAACACAAACGGTGAGTGTCCGTAGTGCTCAGTGACGTCTGATTTCTGAGATTGACCGAAATGCTAATCACGTATGCGCTTCATTATTTCCAGGATGCATCAGCGCTGGGCCTCACTTCAACCCCCACAGCAAGACTCACGCTGGTCCCAAAGATGTGGAAAGGTAGTACAAATTCAGCAGGAAAAAAATGAATATTCAGAATTTCAGCCATAGAACCTAAACTGAGAAATTAAATCTTTATAATAATCCTGATTTTTAGCTTTTCATCAGTGGGTAGTGATGGGTTTATCAATAGGATTACTTGGGATACTGCTCAATACTAGTTACCAGTTACTAATTTAAAGCATTGATACAAAAATCTAACTTTAATGAGACTAGATTGGACTATATTATCTTTTGTGTTGAATCACATTCAAATGGGGAAAATATGATCTAATTGTCTCAGAAACAAGTTTTAATATTTTATATTGAATACACCAGTGTGTAATATTATAGAATAAAACAGTTTAGCTCTTTAAGCTTATGCGTTAGCGGTAGTTTCATTTAGTCTGTTTTTAATTGAACCTATTTGGTATAAACTGAAAATATGAAAACATGATGAATACAAATGACATAACTGCAAATTGGCCTAGTTTATAGATGTTCATATTACAATAGTAGGAGGCAGCAACTATAGGAATTTGAATTACATTTTTTTTAAATTGACTCCTCAGGTTTAGTTTTGCCTGTAAATAATTCTCTGGTTGTATTTGCACCTTCAGGCACGTGGGAGACCTGGGAAACGTGACCGCTGGGGCTGATAACGCCGCTAAGATCAACATCACAGATAAGGTCATCTCTCTCACTGGTCCCAACTCCATCATTGGCAGAACTATGGTGGTAAGAGCGTGGTTCTCTTTATTTTCTTTACATATGATCTTTTATAGAGCACAAAGGCACCGTTGGGCATTAGACTCCTCTTTTGACACCTTGGTCTTGGGCTTTACCGATAAAGAATTTAAAACGATGTTTGAACTAGGGGTGAACGATTCTTAAAAGGATCACGTTCTTGCCTGTGAATACTTATGTACTTTTTATTTTATTTTTATATATTTTAATTTGCAAAGGGCTCAAACGATGTTCTTTTACATTGTCATTATGGGGTATTGTTTGTAATATTTGAGACAAATGATGAATTTAATTGGATTTGGAATGAGGCTGTAACATAACAGAATATTGGAAAAAAGTGAATACTTTTCCAATGCGCTGTAAGTTTAATCACTGCAATAAAACGATGGTTTGTCTTTCTACATAATCAATAGAGCCAGAAATAATTGCATCTGAATTTAATTGAGAATTGTTTTTGAATCTAATCGATCTTGGAAAAGGATTAAGATGTCAAGTGTCGGAAACGTGACTAAATATTAAAATGCAAAAATTCAAACAAGTTGTAGAACCAAAGCCAGTTAGTCTTATGATTTATAATAACTTGTCAGAGTTTTTGTTTTTCTTCTGGAACGTCTTTTAAGCCATGCCTTTTCCCGTTGCTTAGATACATGAAGGGAAAGACGATCTTGGAAAAGGAGGCAACGAAGAAAGTCTAAAAACTGGCAACGCCGGAGCACGTTTGGCCTGTGGAGTCATCGGCATCACCCAGTAAACGTCAGAGCCCCTTGTATTTCACCAACCTAGCTACTTAAAGTTGTGTTCCTGTCCAAAATGCCGACTCGTATTACCTAGTCCAAAAGATGAGCTTCTCTTCAACATGTTCTAATATTTGTTCATACAGTTGTTTGTATGTGTTTTTTGTATTGTTGGCTCCAAAGAAATTGAGATTCACTAATGGAACACAAGTTGTACGATTTGCGTTTAATAAATCATTGCTTTCAATACTATCAAATCTGGTGTTATTGTTTTACTTTTTGCACTAAGGGACGTTCTTTAAATGTTTTGTTCTTCACTTGAGTGTTCTAGCAATGCAAAAATAAAGGAAAATGTATGTAACCTGCACTCTTGTGGTTTTAAAAGGGGAAACGACTATTAAAGCTGAACCTGTGTTGCCACGGCCTAAACCTGCAGGAAGGAGGACACATGCACATCTTTTGACTGAATAATTGCCTTGAGAATCAAAACTCCAGATTATAACCACTAGAATCGTGTACAATGTTTTTGTATGCAAGAGAAAATTGGCATTGAATTTATCCGTAGCCTATGCCCAAAATCTTAATTTTAATGTACATGTTTTAATACAAACATCTAAATCTTGGTGTTGCTTTAATGAAAAATGCTCTACTCGTGTTTTAATAAATACCATGTCTTTAGAATGCAAGTAATGCACTTCAGAAGAGACCACGTGCTTCTACCACCAGATGGCAGTGTTGCAAAGTGAGTACTGTAAACCCCGCTGCGCTTCAGCACGTGGTCAGATGCACATTTCTTTTTGCAGTAAAAGTAGTGACTAAGAGTTAAAGTGTTATTTTCCTGGTAGTGCATATCCTTCCAGCTCCCTGAATTGTATGTTTCTGACATGTTTCACCAGCTGACTTTTCAAAAGATTAATTATTGTTCAAGACTTTTTGTTCAAGGGGCTAAATTTGATATTGTGTGGTTTTATGTGGTAAATTAGGCACTCAAACGTGATCTGGCTCATAAACGGTAAGATGACCATAACGACCCTCTATACCTTTTAATTATTGAGCACTTTTCAGATGCAGGACGATAAAATTGCACCCTGTCAATTAACTCGAAAATTAGATGTAAAGTTGCCTTGGACTAGATCTAGAAGTTGCATTTTTCTTTAGGTGTCATGGATGCATTGACATTGGCTTCTTAGTTAATCAGATTTAAGCCCTGAGGTTACTACAGGTTAAAACACACTATTGAAGATATTGCATTTATATCTAAACATGGTTTTAGTTTGGCTTTTGAGCTGATTATTATTGTAATGTATTTATATAGCGCTTTTCCACCTTCAAGGCACTAAGATACTATGCATCTTATTCAATTGAACAGCTGTGGCTTGCAGTCCCCAGCAGACCCCATCACCTACATATCCTGGAGCATATAATGTACTGCACGACTGAGTGAAATAACATGCACTAAAAGCATTTTCCCCCATTCACACACCGCAGAAGTGGCAGATGCCCCAATGCAGTGTGTGAAAAATCAGAGAGTGGCGTTGTTAATACCACCTTTGAAGCAGCCCCTTGGGAAGAACATGCAAGGTTTGTACTTTCAATTCAGCCATCAAGAATATCCACGTGACCAGATATGAAAAAGTCTGTTTGCATGTCTTGAATTTTGCTTACTTGCCAAACGCTTGTGCGCCCATGTTCACGATGAACACACAGCGACATGTGGAGAAGGCCTGTGGCTGAAGCAAAATGATAACAGCCTCTTCTTTTCATGTGCCTGTAGCGCTCCAAACAGCTGTATTAGTGAAGACAGAGAGAAGCAAGAAGCAGAAGAAGGGTATAAATAGAACGGGAGTGAGCGTGATGAATAATACAAAGTGAAAAGATGTTTGAGAGGTGCAGGTTGGGCACAAAGGCGAGGTCCAACAAAGCCACATGCAAAGTGATTCACCTCTCTGACTCAAGGAGGGCCGGGGCTGCTAAGGTGCATTAAATTATGAAACCAAAATAGCCGTAAAGCTTTTAGCACGCTATTGATGATCAGAAAGAGCTTTATGGCCGTTTTTCAGAGAACGGCACTCGCCAACTACTGAATAACATAATGAGTATGTGCCTTTTATTTGATCTTTTTTACCTTTTGTAGTAAGCTTTTAGAATGAAATACACTTTGATTAAATATAAGATAATAATAAACATAAATCATAAACTAGCATGATGGATTGTTGAAGTGAGTTGGTTGATGTGAAGTGTTCATGAGCGCACTGGCAGAAGCGAAGAAACTGTTCTTGTGGCGAGAGGTTTATTCACTTATTTTCAACTTTTCACAGTGCAACACTAATAGCTTTTACATAACTATGATGAGTACTTTATGGTGGACTTCTTAAAGCGTAAATAGTGGATAAGATTATTGATGCACTGCTTACATTTGGTCTGGTCTGTCCCCGTCTCGACCCTGAAATCCTCCCGTTCAAAATGTATTGCATAAGTGTGAAAACCGTACTCTGCTGGTACGTTTAGCATGTGTACATTGAGCTAATTTTCCACCTGAATCTGTGCTGACACAAACGTGCGTGGTTACGTTTCCAGAGTGCCGTCCTGCAATGGATCTGCAACACAGCACTCAAACTAAGTCTGAGGAGGTTTGCTATAGCAAACAAGACAAAAGGACCAAACGTCAGTGTATTATCGAAACACTACTGTCTTCTTCCCGTTCTATCCCTTCATACGAGTGTTAATGTTGATATGCACATCTTCTTATCACTACACGCCCTGGATAACACTGACATTGTTATGCAAAATTGCAATATTGAGTATAATTCCTTCTTTAAAACAATGAAAATATCACAAAGCGTGTATACAATCATATTTCTGCACTTTATTTGGCTGCGCAATACGTATTATTATCAGGGCAATCGAATAAATATCAATGATTTATTTTGATCAATATTGCCGACCCGTTCTACTGCTTCTACCGCACACATTCTTTGAGTAAATATTTCCACGTGATTACCGTCATTTCCCAGATATTTGTTGGTTTCACTGGTAAAACATGTTTATGATTATCACCGATCGTTACTCGGCTGCAAACACGACCTCGTCTTAAGGACCGAGCCGTTTCCCGTGAGTCTCACCACTTTCCCAGAGTTCAAAGTTCACTTTCCGCTCCAGCGCCAACAACCAACGACTGACATGGCAACGAGGGACTATTCTAGAGCCCAGGACACGGGTCAGGGGTGAGATGCCATAAATGGTACCCATCCTATGAGACATGGTTGGTCGGTAGACAGACTAATTACAAGGCCCCACTGACCTGACCTTTAACCTTCTGTGTCATGTGATAATACTGGGCATTACCTCGAGTGTTTGGTTTACAATTAAAAAACATTGATCCTTTTGATTAGATTTGTTTTGTTAATGATTGGTTTGGCTATAATACTGGAAGTTAAATACACCATATGGATGGACTGGCGGGAGCAGAGCAGGACTAAACCAGGACTAAACCAGGACTAAAGCTGGGCTGAAGCTGGAATAGAGCAGGACTAAACCAGGACTAAAGCTGGGCTGAAGCTGGAATAGAGCAGGACTAAACCAGGACTAAAGCTGGGCTGAAGCTAGAATAGAGCAGGACTAAACCAGGACTAAAGCTGGGCTGAAGCTGGAATAGAGCAGGACTAAACCAGGACTAAAGCTGGGCTGAAGCTGGAATAGAGCAGGACTAAACCAGGACTAAAGCTGGGCTGAAGCTAGACTAGAGCAGGACTAAACCAGGACTAAAGCTGGAATAGAGCAGGACTAAACCAGGACTAAAGCTGGGCTAAAGCTGGAATAGAGCAGGACTAAACCAGGACTAAACCAGGACTAAAGCTGGGCTGAAGCTGGAATAGAGCAGGACTAAACCAGGACTAAACCAGGACTAAAGCTGGAATAGAGCAGGACTAAACCAGGACTAAAGCTGGAATAGAGCAGGACTAAACCAGGACTAAAGCTGGGCTAAAGCTGGAATAGAGCAGGACTAAACCAGGACTAAACCAGGACTAAAGCTGGACTAAATCTGGACTAAACCAGGACTAAAGCTGGAATAGAGCAGGACTAAACCAGGACTAAAGCTGGGCTAAAGCTGGAATAGAGCAGGACTAAACCAGGACTAAACCAGGACTAAAGCTGGACTAAATCTGGACTAAAGCTGGGCTAAAGCTGGAATAGAGCACGACTAAACCAGGACTAAAGCTGGACTAAATCAGGACTAAATCTGGACTAGAGCAGGACTAAACCAGGATTAAAGCTGGGCTGAAGCTGGAATAGAGCAGGTCTAAACCAGGACTAGAGCAGGACTAAACCAGGACTAGAGCAGGACTAAACCAGGACTAGAGCAGGACTAGAGCAGGACTAAACCAGGACTAGAGCAGGACTAGAGCAGGAATAAACCAGGACTAGAGCAGGAATAAACCAGGACTAGAGCAGGACTAAACCAGGACTAGAGCAGGACTAAACCAGGACTAGAGCAGGACTAGAGCAGGACTAAACCAGGACTAGAGCAGGAATAAACCAGGACTAGAGCAGGACTAAACCAGGACTAGAGCAGGACTAAACCAGGACTAGAGCAGGACTAAACCAGGACTAGAGCAGGACTAAACCAGGATTAGAACAGGACTAAACCAGGACTAGAGCAGGACTAAACCAGGACTAGAGCAGGACTAAACCAGGACTAGAGCAGGACTAAACCAGGACTAGAGCAGGACTAAACCAGGATTAGAACAGGACTAAACCAGGACTAGAGCAGGACTAAACCAGGACTAGGCAGGACTAAACCAGGACTAGAGCAGGACTAAACCAGGACTAGGCAGGACTAAACCAGGACTAGAGCAGGACTAAACCAGGATTAGAACAGGACTAAACCAGGACTAGAGCAGGACTAAACCAGGATTAGAGCAGGACTAAACCACATACATCAGAGCTGAACGGCTCAAACCAGTGTGAACACATTCTTGGTTAAATGTAGACTGTGTTACTCTGCGGTTGAAGGGACCAGTGAGGACATAGTTAACACAATTTAAAGTCTCTCTCATCCATGGTCAAACAGCAGTCTTGGGATTTGACCTCTGAACTCGGTGATCCTCATGACCTTTCGAACCACAATTTAAAGTCGAAAAGCGTTTAACTGAAAGCAGGAGACTGTGTCGAGGATTTTCTACTGTAAACAATAAACTTGATAAAAACATGCTTGTGTATTTTCAGATTTAAATGTAAATATGAGAGAACCATGTGAAATATATTCTAACTAATACATGGTTTAAATTAAATATGTAATGTTTAACCTTTCAGGAGAGCAGAAGTAAGAACTCAGGTCCACACGCGCTGGGTGCAGACACAAATTATAATTTCATAAATGGGCTTGTGTTGCGACCCCCTCCTCCTATTCCCCCTCATGTCCGTTCATGCTGATCTCCGCAGACGGCCTCGGGATCCGTTATGTAAATTCATTTCCAATTCAAATGTTACCAAAGCAAATATTTAGCGTGAAAAAGGAGGAAGAGATAAAGGCTGGAAACCCCTTTGCTGAGCGTGTCTGTGTTGTTGTAGTGGGAGTGTGAAGGGCGTGTCAGACTAGAGCTGTACGTACTGTTCTGGGTCTAAAGGCACTGGAGGTAAACTTCCCCATATAATCATCATGTGTCTAAGCATTGGAGGAAAATCTCTTCTAATTTCTTACAAAAGTCTAGGCCAATAAAAGCCATGGACTACGATTGGTGGATTTGTGGGTCTTGTCAACCTGTTGTTGCTTTTTTTAACTTACATTTCTCCATTTACTTTAACAGCAACATGGTCCTAAGGCAGTTTATGGGAAGGATACAACCAGCTGCGACAATACTGCGGACGTAGAACAACAATATAACACATTTAGCTCCTATTGATGGCTAACATGTTCTAGTTGTCGGCTGAATTCCTCTAAAGTGCAGTTCACGTTGTTTTTTTTGTACATTTCCTTTTGTTCTGTGCGTGTAAGCCTGAGTTTTCCACCGAGTGCTGCCCTGTGTGTGAGAGAAGTGTTGTCCAGGTGTTAAGTGCTCTGCGGCCCCCGGTGCAGTGAGGACCGCACTGAACTCTGCTCTCGTGAAGACTGAACTGAAGACGGGGGGAAGGGCGGGATGAAAAAAAGAGGAGCAAAAAAAAATAAAAATATGGACCACTGCCTCCTCTCGCTCTTTATTCATTGCCAATTGTGAGCAGATGTTATGGCCCATGTGCTATTTTCAGTTCTTCTATATTTCAGTGCGTACCACATAATGGAGGAGGAAAAGGTGACTTCAGTGAGATGCAAATATTCTCCTCTCCGTGTGCAGTAATGATGTACTCAATTCACATTTTCATCTGCAGCGATTGAACTATCAGTCAGAAAGTCATTTAATGTAAAAAATGTGTATTATCACCTCTGTAGACCAGTCAATGCATTGTATCGATAAATCCACACTGTTTATAATTCACATGTAAGAGAAATATGTTATTATTTTAGTTTTAAGTGAAGCTTTTAAAACATGATAATAAAAAAAAACACCTAAATGTTAAGGACGCCATTCATAAAAGGTCTGTAGAGAGATAATATGAGATGTTTCTGTTTTAATATTGTCAATAGAAACAACATTATCAGTCTGAACACCCTACAACACAAAACCACTTAAGTGCTTCTCGTTTAAATTATATTTGACCGTTATTTTTGTGATTATCTGTCTTGTTTAAAGCTGTCATTTTAATTAGCTGCATTGCCCACAGTGAAAAGTCGTGGACACTATTTAACTTGTTTTTAATTGGACTGATGTGGCCCGAGGAGAAGAAATGACATCACCTGCAATTACTGCGAAAAGGTTAGCTATGATAATATTAGTTATCTAACTCAATCCTATTACTATAATCTAATTTGAGCTTTATCTGGAAACCACATGATTTAAATATGGTTATAAAATGATGGCGACATTTAAAAGTTACTTTTGGGTTAGTCATGAAAATACTCTTTTTTGGCAAAGCAAACGAGCCATTATAAGTTTTAAAGTGACTTTTCCATCTATGAAAAACAAAGTGCACTATGTAACCTTTCTGATGGAGGGTCTGCCACCTGCTTGTCTCCATGGAGATGTCATAAATACATCTGTATTTGAACAAATGCAAGATATATTAGTTTATTCATTTCAGACAAATCAATAACATTTCAATGGAGACAAAGAGTTCTCTATCACCATCATGAACACTTCTTAGCGCGCTGACGTCTAGGGACGGTCAAACATGGGAAAGAATCAATCTAAAAGCGATGTGCCCGTCCCGGAGACGCCTGACACACTGGCAATGTCAAATAAATATGGGAAACAGTGTCTGGAATGTCTGCCAGTGTGGTCCAATAGATTTGGTTTTCCATCTGGCACGGACAGAATGTATGATTCATGTCAGCAAATTTGTTAAATTTAATGAATAGAAATGAAGGTTTTGTGATTTCTGTCATGTCTTTGTGATTTTAATGCATTTGTTTCCCCTGTTGTGTGAAGTACAAACGAATAGTGCTCTACAAATAAACTTGCCTTAACACCTGTCACTATAATTTAATCAACAACCATCTCCAACTCATTGGACTGTTCACTTACTGCACTACATGTAATTACTGTAATTTTAACTATATATTTTGTGTATAGACTGTCTATTTTTATCTTATTAGTAAACTTGATTAGTAAAGTCTTTTAATGCATGCCTTATTTGATATATCTTGCTTTTATTGTGGTAACAACCTGGAGCTCAACGGCCAGAAGACAGTGGAGATGATCGTGGACTTCAGGAAAGTCACGGCCCCCCGCCCCCCCCGCCCCCCAGCCCCCCGGCCCCCCAGCCCCCCAGCCCCCCGGCCCCCCGGCCCCCCGCCCCCCCCCACCCCCCCTCACCGTCACAGACACCTCCATCACCACTGTGGACTCCTTCTGCTTCCTCTGCTCCACCATCACCAGGACCTCAAGTGGAAGCTCACCATCAGCTCCTCATCAAGGCCCAGCAGAGGATGTACTTCCTGCAGCAGCTGAGGAAAGACAAGCTGACAGCGCAGATGATGGTGCAGTTCTACACGGCTATCATCGAGTCCACCATCACCTCCTCCATCACCTCCTCCATCACCTCCTCCATCACCTCCTCCATCACCTCCTCAATCACCTTGTGGTACGCTGGAGCCACAGCCAGGGACAAACAGAGACTACACTGCATTGTGAAGGTGATCGGCAATATGCCGGTACATCTAAATCTGTTCTTTGGTGTCCACAAACCAAAGACTGTACATTTTATGATATGTTTTCAAAGTGACTTGTCCTGCACACAGCTGTGATTAAATTGTTGTTTATGCCATTTAACCAGATCAATAGTTGCTCATTAACTGTGACCATGAAGCCACTTTCACGCCTCATTAGAGATCTCTGTTCAATTGATCAGTGAAAAGCCTAAAGCAGGTCACTGACCAGGCCAAGACCTCGACACAAACGAATATCATGTGTGTTTAATGAGACAAAGGAAGGTTCTTCTGGTTCCCATAATTCACAAAGGGTCGTGGCCGGGTCAAGAGACATACATTTCAGCCATGTTTTATCATGCTGTCTTTCCATGTTACGTAATGAAAACAGATTTGCCTTCTTGTAGGTCTCTGCATGTTCACCCTTATGGGAAATCAATTCACTAATGCACCAGATCAATATCATGTTTAGGCTTAGTTAATGCCAACGTAATTAAGGAATAGTATTGAAAAGGCAACGTCATTTGTGTGTCTGACTATGAGTTACAATACAGTTGTGGAAATAAATCATGTAATTAGTCTTTGAAGTCACAATGTAACAATAAGATGCCACAGAAGTGCACATAAATTCCAATTGATTATTTTCACGACACTCATCGGTTTCAAATCGAACACATGAACTACAGCTTCACAGAGTCCCACATGTTTGATTGGCTGTGATATCTGAGATTTTGTGCGATTTTAAGTCTTTTTTTATTATTTCAAGGCCTTCAGTGGTGAAAAGTTGCACGGATGAAGTGTCAGAAAGGCTTTACACAAATTGATTGATATAGTTTTTAGTTTTTTTTTCATCTGCTTCACACCCAAAAGATAAGCAGGCCCGGAAAGGCAGCCGCTTTCTGTCATAGGCATAACCCATAAGTCATTTTGTATAATATAGCTAAAGGAAACTGTATTCAAGTATTCAATTTAATTTATTTGTAACGCCCAAAATCAAAACAGCGGCTGCCCTTAAAGGGAGATGAAGGAAACTTGGATCCATTTTCTTTCACGTTGATTCTGATTCTCCTGTCAGCTCATTTGCTCTGTCAAAGAAAGTCTCTCTGATTGGCCGTAGTGACGAGCACACTACATCCACTCGTTGCTGACCGGAGGGACACGGGTACATTGTTGCGCCGGTTCCATTGGGAAGGAATGGAGGAGTAAAATATGCTCTATTTTGCATTTAAATTTAAAGTGCACCATGTAACCAAGCCTGCCGCCTGCTTGTTTCCATGAAGATTGTGTTGCTTTGCCTGGAATGTTCCATAGCATGGCATTGATCAAACTAATCTATCTTGCGTTTATTACATTTCAGCTGTGTTAAAACAGGATCACCTCGTCACAGAAGTTAATTGTGAGTGAGTTAAATACGTTTGATGCCAGGATATATTTGCTTTTTGCCTCACTTGGAATTCAATCACGATGTAATAAACAATTCAACCCTCAATATTTCCATAACACGCATTTTCTCATTGATCATTGTTCTGTCTTTTACGACGTTCATAAACTTGACGGATAGAAAATGTAGTATATCTCCAGTATTAGTCTGAGTATTTCCTTGTTTTCTTTCCCCATCAGAACAAGGCCAGTATTCAGTGTTGGTCCTGAGGCTGTTGTTGCCTTTGAGCTCTCTCTGATGTCTTCCTGTCCCGTGTTGTTGCCTTTGAGCTCTCTCTGATGTCTTCCTGTCCCGTGTTGTTGCCTTTGAGCTCTCTCTGATGTCTTCCTGTCCCGTCTTGTGTAGGTGTGCGCCTCTGAAACGTCTCCATCAAATCCCCCACGTGTGGACGGGGTCGGCTCGGCTCAAATCTGCTGCAGACTCAGAAACACTTCGCTGCCCTGATTCTAAACAGACCGAGGACAGGCTTGTTTCGCTGATGCACGGTGTCAGGTCAGGACAACCGGCGTTTAGCTGAAACAGGGCGACATCTTCCTCCTGCAGTTTTTGAAAGGTTTGTGTTGGCAGGAGCATGTAGTACACATCAGTTGCGTGTCAGCACTTGTGAGTCTATCTCTCTTGGTGGGTGGTAACAGTTAAACTCCTCCAGTTGGTGGGATTACTCCTCCGCAGCGTCGTCTCTAAAGGTGTAGCTGCTGATGCCCTAATCCTCCCTCCTTCCTCTTCCCAAACTCAACCTTGTCACCTCCTTTCCTCTCCGCTCTTTCCTTCCCTTTCTTTCTGCTGAAGTGGCTGAAACTTGGTGGTGGAGAAACGGGGTTCTTGTGTTGTATGACGAATTCATCGCAAAACTGCTTCCTTGTGCATATTATTGAGTGACTGCCTGTTTGGACGATAATCAGACTCCTAACTGGCAGCGTTATTGATGATTAAGTCTATGAGGGTTATTTTAGGTCATTGTGATTCTTCAGGAGCTAAACAAGAAATGGGGAGAATTTTAAAAGCTAAATGCAATGGCTTCAAGATCAAATCTATTCAATAATAGTGGATCTTAAATGTAAAATCCTTTCACTTTACATTCAGTCAAAAATTGTTGATTTGATGAAACTGGTCACATGGGCTACACTGTAAATGTATATAACCTGTGAAACTTAAAGGATGGAGGATATCAGAACTTCTGAAGGAAATCTAATAAGGATTATAGCTTTTTTGGGGGTTAATGGTCTAGATAATCATGAATAAACATAAAGTGGTGATGTTTTTTTTTTCTAACAATAATACTGTGACGTATTGTAGTTTGTTTGGGGCCAGTCATAAAAATGCCTTCACTTCTCCTGTCTTTTGTACAGCGCCGTCAGGTATCATGACAGTTTGCCTCTCACTTTGCTTTACATTGCCTCTCACTTTGCTTTACATTGCCTCTTACTTTGCTTTACATTGCCTTCATGCATCTCTAAACATAACTGCAGTTTGATAACATGGCAGAAGATTACTGTTCAGTGCCATATTGAAAGTACTGTACATATGGAGGATGGATAAGCCTTTCTATCTGATTGACTGCAATACTTGTTTTGCCTGCCAGATATTCCTGCCAAGTGATTTCTTTGTCAGCCCCTTTTTCCTTTTGGTAGAATCTTTGTTGTAGGTCTCTTCCATTTAAATTGTGCACATTTGTTCCTACTTTTATTATTTTCCAATTCGCACTAGAGGCATTTTGATGGATTACAAAGTACGGTATACATGGTAGATTAAAAATGTCATAAATCCAGGGCTTTGGGTTTATGAAGCTTTAGTACTGGATCATTCATTTCACTTGCTTACTCAGGGGCAGTTTGACACACTATATTATACACAATATATAGTTTCAAAAAAAAAAAAAAACACAAAAAAATGGACAGCTGAAATCCTCTCTATTATCTGGCTTTAAACCCTTCAATAAAATGTGGGATATGCTTTACTCTTAGTCTTGACAGATTTGCGTTAAAGCTATTTTATGCTACAATTCTGGATTTAAAGTGATTTTTAACACAACACTTAATACCATGGCATTTCCATTATTAGCTACTTTTATTTTTAACTCAGTCATCATTAATCACACAATGCTGCTTCATTTTTGCCTTAAAATTGTGCTTTTCCATACACCATATTCATGTAAATTTGCCGAGCCCAAAAAAGCCAGTGTAGTAGTAAAACTGGGCCAATCGTATTCTCTCTCCACTTTTTAAAATGCAGGTGATTAACTCAACTCTGCTTTATGAATATGTATTAGATTCCTCATTTTGCTTTTGGCTGCCAGATGTCTACTGCCTGACCTTGTAATGAGGACAAACATGAACTGCTTCAACAGTATAGTTTGATTAATGTTTGAATGTATGAAATAATTTGCATTATTCAGGTGTTTTAAGCACAGCTGCACAAGCATAATCTTTACATACAGTACTTGCCGTGGGGCCAATTTAGTTGAATTGATGTGCCATCTACTTTACCTGCAAGGCAAATTACTCTTGGTAAAATATTTGGTTCTCAATTGATAATTATTTTTTTTTGGAATAAAGTAAGGATGTAAATATGTTGTGGCTCAAGAGCATTGTTAAGATTTTGTAGTGTTTTGAAGGGCCATTTACAGAAGAAAACACACTCGAATCATTCTATATACCCTATTCTTTACCTTTATGATGTATTGTTTGTGGTGTACTGGAAAAGTTCAAGGCTCTGAGGTCAAACATACACATTTGATTCCTCATTGTCGTCCTTACACATGTACAGTTCTGCCTTATTGTTTTCGAGATCATTGTAAACTCACCGTATATGCTCCCTTCAATGTACATTTGTTTATCATTTCACCTGGAGGATTGTGGGTGTATGTCAGACCTTGTAGACTTGACAGAAATAACTCCACGCCCCCTGTCTCATTGTAACACGTCAGTCCTGAGCTGTCCATCACTGCCTCTCACCTGATGTGGGCCGCTGTTAAGCAGCATCACATTATGAAGCAAAACAGCACCTGATGCCTGTCCGCTGTGTGACTGTCACTCACGCTGTATTCAAATTAATGAGACTGTGGCATGTATTTTCTCACCTGGTGCATGTGGCTGTGTGCATTCTGTGTGATATCTTGTCTGGCTTGATAGTATTGTGCCCGATGCTAATGGCAAATGTAATAGCGCCAGACAAGGATTGGCTGATATGACCTAAAGCAGTAAAAACTCAGTACAGGCCTGTGTTGTGGCTCTAAAAGAGAAAGGTAGCTGACCAGAAGGGATACGATCCTGGCAGCATACATTATTCATTAGCTCTACTTCGCATGGCTGCTGATAATGATTTTATCAAATCTGGCAACGTGGGTGTGTGGGGGAGAAGCAGGGCTCAGCCTGCATAGCCGTATTGTCCGCCGTTTCAATCCAGAACATCCATGAATGTCAATATGATATTTTATAGCAGATGGAGGCTTCAAATGTGTGTCATCTTTGTGCTATTTACAGATTTGCCCTCCCAGTGCGACTCAATGATAAGATCTGAGAAGAACTTAAAGGTGGACTGCAGCACAATATAAACAGACAAACCCACTCCAGAGAAAACCTCATTTATCATATTATAATACAATATAAATAATAATGCAAAATAAAATGATAATACATTTGATCTATTTACCAATAATGGCAGTTAAGAATATAGACTTGGTCCACATGGTGTTATATTAGTGTCTCAGGTGCTGGGGATCATTTCTTTTGGCTCAAACACAGAACAAACAAAGCTTGTTCACTTGTAGAACATAGAACCACCACAAAATTAACTTGAATGATGGTTTGGACAGAAATCTGTCACAGTGCAGAACTTTCAAGAGATTCAAGCTTCAAAACTCTTGGAATAGTGTTTTATTATCTCACACATGTTTAATTGTTCAACACATAATTCTATAAGTAGTGAGTGACAGTTATTTTGTTTAAAACAAATCCAAGCAGATATTCATACGACTGTAGCAGGAAGGCTTCCTGTCTTTGGTTTTAAACTAGAATACATTTGCATCTAAAGAGTTGAAGAGACAAAAGAGTGATTCAATGGTTTAATCAAAGTGACGCCCTGACCCTTGGAGTGGAGAGCAGGTTGAACAGCAGAGGATCTGGACCTCAGGAGTTGCCAGGTCTGTGTCTGCAGTTCAGCCTGACCCTGACCAGGCTCCTCACCGTTTGATGGCCTCGGTTTTACAGTCGAATGCGAACTTCTTATTGACCTTTTCCATCCTTTCTTCTCTGTTCTTGTAGGTTAATTTGCACTTGACGGCTTCTGGATAGAGAGCATTTGCAAAAAAAGTAATAAAAATGTATTTATTAATATTTCTGTCATCGTTATCTACGTGTATAGTCTATTGTGTTGTTTACAGACGTGTACTACCTCCCCCTGCATGTGCCCGTCACAAACAACATCCGAGGACTTAAAGGAGGGGACGGTCCCAGAGCAGCCCAGGTGTGCAGCGGATCCGGACAACAAAGCCAGGTACTCTTACACCGCCATGTTGCACAAGTATTTGTACTTATTCACAGCAAAAACATGTCAATGCCACTTTTGTATACATTTGCATATCTCCTTTCTGCCGTAACTCCCACGAGGCCATCCAAACAATAAACAACACGAGTCTTCCCCAGACAAGATGCAGATGGCACATGTATGAAGCTAACCCAGAATTCCTTCTCAGCTTACATAAGATCCTCCACCTGCTGCTCCTGTTGTTCTGATCCCCTCTGTCTTTGACTCTGCGACGCACTGAAGTTTCACCACTGAACCGGTTTCTCAACACTTTCCTCGTAAAATCTTATTACAAACGAATAACTCGTCGTGTTTGGATATCAGCGTGGGAAGTCTGGCCTCGACGTGTATTGGTTATTTCCTGCCTCAGCTGGCTCTCCGCGGGACGTGACCTTTTCCCAGCCCATGTTAGATAACAGTAAAACAGACAAACGGGAAGAGCATTGCAGCAGTGGAAACAGGAACGAGAGCCAACAGTAAAACCATGCAATGTTTTGGTCCAGTTTGTGTGTTAAATCACATTTGACTCTTTACAGTAGTTGACTGTATTCCTCTGTTTTCATTTGCATGCACTGCTTCACATACTGAGGAGGCGTTCACACTCTGGGGGTCCAGGTTGAGCCCTGACGTAGCCTTGGTTTGGTCCTTGTCTAGTCCTGGTTTAATCCGGGTCTAGTTCAGGTTTAGTTCTGGGTTTAGTCCCAAGTTTATTACCAATTCTGATGTGGTTCACCGTTGCCCGGGTGGAACAGCTTTGTGCAAACTTTGGGCATTTTGTGAGCGATTTATACAATTTATGGACTGTTTCTACTTTTGCAGAAAATACAGTATATTAAATTTCTAACAAATCTAATACCAACCCTGTTTCTCGATTGCAATAGTAGCAAATGCTGATTTAGTGGGGACATTGTATATTTAACTCTTTCATAGCAGTAGTATTTTGAAACACAATTCAATTATACCACCCGACCTCGCTCTCATTTAACAAAGGAAATATGAATACATTTCTGGGCTTTAAACCATTTTCACAACTGGTGCCAACTAAAAATGTATTTAGTCGCACTGACTCGTACATATTATTTGCGCAGACAAATATTGTGTGCCAGTTCACGCGATCATGATGCACTAATCATGCCTATGACAATGCAATTATGCAACTGCTTCTTTAATTGTATCAGAAGCACATTTGAAGCTCGTGTAGCGACGTTCTTCCACCGACACAAGTCCCCGAGCTGCTCCTGTCACAGCGGCTCGGAGCGGCTCGGAGCGGCTCGGAGCGGCCCGGAGGGGCTCGGAGCGGCTCGGAGCGGCTCGTAGCGGCTCGTAGCGGCCCGGAGGGGCTCGGAGCGGCTCGGAGCGGCCCGGAGGGGCTCGGAGCGGCTCGGAGCGGCCCGGAGCGGCTCGGAGCGGCTCGTAGCGGCTCGTAGCGGCCCGGAGGGGCTCGGAGCGGCTCGGAGCGGCTCGGAGCGGCTCGGAGCGGCTCGGAGCGGCCCGGAGCGGCCCGGAGCGGCTCGTAGCGGCCCGGAGCGGCTCGGAGCGGCTCGGAGCGGCTCGGAGCGGCTGGTCTGTGCAATTCTCCTTTACAACAATGATCATGTCAGGAGGCTGCAGCACCAATACAATACACAGATAAAGCGTTCTTTCACACTCTTTGCAATATAAAACTATAAAAGAGCCATTTAAAACGGGTGCACTCATCAGAAACCCCTACTATTTAAAATGTGTAAAGGCTTTCCAAATATTTAGATTTGATTGGATTGAAACTTGTTGAATTAGCATAACGCATACAATATTTCTCTTGGATCTCTTCTCTTCTACATATCCGGTTCCCAGCGGGGGGCGACCGCTTTCCAGCCGCTGTTACATAACAAGAGGACGAAAAGGAAGTAGCTGAGGGGGTTTGTACTTTGTTCCAGCGCAGGACAGTGGGACAGTCACGGAGCCGGAGACGGTGGTGTTGTCTGGAGCGGTGCTGAAATGTCACACGCGCCTGAGGGCAAAAGCCACAACTGTGTGCGTTTGTGTTCCTGTTTTCCTGTCCGTCCCCTGCTCCCCGGACGCCACGTAGAGCCCTTTGTGCGGTAGATTTGTTACCTTCACTTCCTTTTGTCCCCGGCATGCTCAGCACCACCGACGCCAAATATCTGCAACGCACCACTTCAGCGGCGCAGTGATAGAAACAATACCAATCATCCGCCTGTTATGTAATTGCCCTCATTTTGTTTCTGGATTCCTTTGTTCTTTGGCCACAACGTGTGAGTGTAAATGACTCACTGGTTTCGTGCTCCAGCTTGGTCCATTTGAGATCCAAGAATATCTCATTTAGTTTGAAAGAAATACACATAAGATAGTGCTGAATTGTCTTTGTACTTTTGAATATTACAAAGCCAAAAGATCCTTAGTTAATGTAGTTAATAAAATACATTACTGCATGCTAAGAGCTCAATGATTAAAAGTGTCATATTCATACATTGCGTTGATCGTTTATTTACCTATTTATATTGATTTAAGTTGACAGAAGGTACACAAATAAAATACATCTTTGCCGTTTTTTTTGGTGTCCTGTAGCCAAACAGCAGCAAATGAATACAAACTGCAAAAGTGTGGAGGAGGTGAGACCTTGATCAAAAGACAGGATAAA
Source organism: Eucyclogobius newberryi (assembly GCF_026437365.1). NCBI lineage: Eukaryota > Metazoa > Chordata > Actinopteri > Gobiiformes > Gobiidae > Eucyclogobius > Eucyclogobius newberryi. The sequence continues at coordinate 8,110,679 of NW_027315779.1, forward strand.
GGTGAAATTTGCAAAGACTGACTCTTGTTGGATCGCCTCATAAAGTCGTGTGAAGAGAGACTCTGTGGGAAGAGCAGACAGACTCTACTTTGTGTTTGACTCCTACTAGATGAATGTGTAAATCCTTTTAAAACTTTTTCTGACACATCATCAGACAAAGTTAAATCAAATGTATCTACATGTCTAAGTAACAAACCTTTTCTTTGATATTATAATGGCATTCACTTCAAAAGAGTTGAATTGTTGCCAGACTTTGGTGGTGGAAATGTGCTCAAATAAACACAATAAAAATCTTTGTTAAATAATAAAATGACAACTATGCTCCAAAAAAATAACATAAATGTAAAGTACTTTTTTTCATCTGGCTGTTTAGGTTGCATTAATTGACTCGAGCCTTTCCCTGGAATGGAATGGGATGCAACAAGTCTTCTTCTTCTTCTTCTTCTTCTTCTTCTTCTTCTTCTTCTTCTTCTTCTTCTTCTTCTTCTTCTTCTTCCTCTTCTTCTTCTTCTTCTTCTTCTTCTTCTTCTTCTTCTTCTTCTTCTTCTTCTTCTTCTTCTTCTTCTTCTTCTTCTTCTTCTTCTTCTTCTTCTTCTTATTCTTATTCTTATTCTTCTTCTTCTTCTTCTTCTTCTTCTTCTTCCATGGTCTTTAGACTTTATTCTTTAGACTTTATTCTTTAGACTTTATTATTTAGACTTTATTCTTTAGGCTTTATTCTTTAGACTTTATTCTTTAGACTTTATTCTTTAGACTTTATTCTTTAGGCTTTATTCTTTTCAGGGGTGTCAAACTCATTTTGGGCCGTGGGCCGAATTTCGACGCTCAGGCTGGGTCGTAATAGTTGTGGAGACTGTTTCACAAATGTGCAGCAGGTGAAAGACTGAGTCCATATTCATGCAGCAGCAGGAACATGGACTTTTGATGTGATTTATGATACGAAATGTTCACATCACATACATGTTTCTGCTCAAACTCAATATGAGCTCACTATTTTCATAGTTTAAGTTGATCTTAGTGACAAATGATTCATGTAGTGACTCAAATGAGGTCATTGTGTTTGTGTTCACAGTCACATTAGTGTGGACACAGTCATGTTCATACTTTATTACACTCTGACCTGTGTTTTTACCTGTGGCTCCTGATCTGTCCAGGTTTGTAGAGGATGTTTTCCTCACATCATCACAGAAGTTAGTTTTCTTGTTGTTAGCTCCACATTAGCTCCACTTTTAGCACAGCTCTAACATCCACATAACCGTCTCCTTTCTTTCTTCCACGTGTTACCCAAACCAGACGTCTCTTTCATCGCTCAGACCTCTGCTCTGAGGTGCTGTAAAGTGCTCAAACAGGCCCTCGGCAGTACACACGGCAGTGAAGAGCCGTATGGGGGAGGGGCGGCCACCAGCGGCATTGTGGGACGTGTAGTTACGGATACAACTACGGTTCTATGAACGAAAAAATAATTATATATATATATATATATATATATATATATATATATATATATATATATATATATAATTAAAAAAAATTAAAAATAAAATCTGAATTCGAAATGTTCAGCGGGCCGGATTAAAACGTTTGGCAGGCCGGATGCGGCCCGCGGGCCTTATGTTTAACACCCCTGCTTTAGACTTTATTCTTAAGACTTTATTCTTTTTGCCACAACTCGGGTATTTTTGACCCCCTGAACATCGATGAAAAGTCCCGGGTCACAGAGGCTCTCTCGCTTTCTTTCTGCTCAGGTCTGCGTTCAGCACGATCTTGCATTTTGTCAGGACAAACAACTATTTGAATCGCAAACTATGCAATAATCAACGGTGAATTACTGAGTGTCGTTTGGTATGCCGCAAAACGCAGAAGAAAACATGGAGGCGCGGGAAGGCGGTCGCGCGGGAAGGCGGTCGCGCGGGAGGCTAGAGCCATCATTGCTGCTCCTCGGCTTTAATTTTACTTTACTATTTCAAAAAGTATGTCAAATTAGAGTTGGTCATGATCTTATATCGAATGTGTATGAAAGAGTCCTGATGAATTGAATGTGTCAATAATCCAAACTAATCATAATAGTATGACGTGATTTCTCAAAATAATTCCAGTCTAAAATGTTCTCTTGTGCCATTGCAACAAACTTTGCCAGATTCATGTCAATTTATTTAAAATGATAGATTCTTTTGCAAAAAAAATATCCTTATTACTGCATGTTGCCTTTCTAATTATTTCTCATCCAGTCAAATTAAATGGAATCCGATGCTGTAGGTCTCGTATTTGGAGCTGCTTAAAATTGGCTGCGTTTCCCCTTTGTTTCCATTCATTTACTATGTACACACGGGTCTATTACTTTGTATGTGAGAGCATCTGTGCTTATCCTCTGTCTATCTCTCTCTTTGTTTTTTGTTCTAGCCTTAAATGAAAAGAAGGGACCGGCCAAGACATCTGAAGGCTTAAGACCCAGTACTTGCACACACGCTGGCAGTCAATTGGCAAGACGGGGGAGGTGAAATGGAAGAGAGGGAAAGAGGGAAAGGAGGAGAAAGAGAGAGATAGAGGGCGGGAGGGAGAAGAAGAGGCAGAGTGAGTGGGCGGGATTTAGCACAGCACTCACACACTCACACACACACACCTCTCCAAGTGTCAGTCTGGTTTGGGCTTGAAGAAGGCAGCATGTGTGGCTGTGTTGGGCTGTAGTAGTTTTCTGCGCGCCGGAGTCTGGGACATGACTGAGGATTCCCTTGTTTGCCCGGCTGCCTCTCCAACAAGGATACAACTGTTACCGGGAGCAACCGCCACACAAGAACAGGTAGAGCAGAGATCATGGTTTAAGGTGTAATTGACCGCTTTTGCTGCTAAAAGAAAGAGTGACCAATATGTATGGTTATGTTTTTATGAGGCATGATGTGAAGTCGCATGTCACTTTAAAATGTTGACTGTTTTATTTTTGTGTCAGTTTTGTATGAAAGCAGAAATATGGTATTTTAAGCCGACACGATGGATGGATTTTAGAGTATGATCTTGGTTGACGCTGAAGATATTGATTTCAAAGGGGAACAGTGGAAACGTGTGTGTGAAATAGGCTGTGCTAAAGCTTCTGTAGTAGTTTTGGCATTTAGTTTGAAATGCTGTTTGCATATAGACGAACTACAAGCAGCGTGTTGCTCTTTATGTAGAAGAATATGTATGGTTTCTATTAAAAATCACAGCCATTTATTACAAAAAACATGTACTGCGGACTTGCAACATGTAAATGTCTGCCCCGCTGTAATTTGTTGTGTCCGGGACAGAAAATATTGCCTAAATACAGAAGCTATTCCTCATATCCTGCATCCCAGAGTAGTCTACACTCAATGAATGAGTTCTCGTGTACTCCTGTGGGGGAGGATACTTTACTGTAAATTGCATGTCCAGAGTACCCGTTTTATTGGCTCCAGCTATAATAAAAGATAAACAAACAACATCATTATTAGTGCTATATTACACTACGCATCTGTTTAGTGACCTCATATACAAATACATATATTGTGAAGAGAGTATAAGGAAAAAAAGGCATTACTCCCGTGTTTTGTGTTTCTCCCGGGTGTGTGGATGAAAAGGCTTTATAAATCATTAATGCTCTCCCTGGGCTTGTGCTTGGTCTTTATACTTGAGTGATAACAAAATACCTCAACAGCCGTCCAGACCTGTGGCACCTGGATTCTGCCTATCATTAAACCCGAGCTCAAAGGGCACACAGAGCTTTGTATGCTGGTTCAGTGTCGACGTTGTTCTGTTTGTTTTGACTTGAGAAGAGACGACTTCAAACTAAAACTTCTTTGCATTTGTCTTAGTTTTAAGTTTTGGGTCGTGCACGTTTACGAGGTGTTAACGTTCCGTGGCATTGTGCACTGTGAAAAGGTTATCTGCTGTGCAAAAACTGGATTCAGAATTTCAAAGGCAACCCACTCTATTCATTGAACCACAGCAGTGCCCTTTTCTTAATAATAGAAGAATCAATCAACTGGGACGTGTTATGTGCTTTTTTGTGTCTTTTCTTGTATAATATATACAATATTTGAGTAAAATGTGTTCCTGGAAAGCGACTTTACTGAGTTTACACAGTTTTAGAAGAAAAGGGCTGTCAGAATTACGAATAAAGGGACAAGCGTTTCAACATAACTGTCAAAGTAAGAGTTAGGGCTGCGTGATGGAAAAAGGGAAGTATAGTTGTGATGCAAGTTTGAAAGTGCACATTGTGAACCAATAAAACAATCCCATGCATTTCAGAACAGAACCGATGTTTCTCTGATATTTTGTTCTTTGCAGAGCACATTCTATGATCTAAATAATTGCAGCCTCAAATTGCGATTTCAGTTCAAATACGACGTAGTGCAGCCGCGGTCAGAACAAGTGAAGATCTAAGTGTCAGTGTTGCTGGCTGTGCCCTTTTGTAGCATCTGTCACTCTCAGCTGTGCCCTGGGTCATCTTCAGGCATCCAGAGACTCAGGAGAGGTCACCGGTCCCCTGTGTCCTTTCGCTCAGTGTCCTGCGTAACGCTTCACAGGGGGAAGCAATTTGAAACTCGTATTGACTCAAATGTAACAGGTATTGTCAAGTTACCACTGTTTGGTTCTCTGTCTTTTTCTTATATTCTTTCGCTTCCTGCTTCACCGCTGCCACGAGGAAGTTGGATATTGGCTGCAGGTTTTGAGCAAGTGATCCGTGAAAAGAGTTACTGTGGCAGATAAAGAAAAAAAAAACTGGTGTTTGTGCCGAGTGTAGCATGTGTGGCAGTGAAAGCGTTTTGTCTTTTTTTTTCGGCAGACAAAAAAAACGACAATGAAGGAAAAGCCGTGAGCTATTATCTGGTGCAGGCTGCTTAACCAGGTGTGTTGGTGTGTGTAGCTGTACATCGCTGTGTGGATAGAGTCAGCTAATATCATGTATGAAAGGGGCGGAGGGGGATGGGGCTACGCTAAGTGCCTGTGGCTGTCTTTGTATCGTGTATTTTCACAAACTGACCCAGATTGATACACACAGCTCACCTTTACAATACATATGGCTCTATACATCCCCACTGGCTTTGACCTCTACTATATATAATAATAATAACATGTATCTTACTTAGGTTGAATGTAATATATATAAGAGTTCAGAGCTGAAACGTCTTAACAATTGTTTCGATGTGGTTTTGAATGAAGTTACGCGTCATTGGGTTGTGCATGTTTTGCGTTAATGACATTTGCATCTTTCCTTTCTTATTAGAATGAATGTAGACAAGAAATTAGGGTATTTTACAGTCGTTCGCCCTGTGTTGTCTAATGTTTGAGTTTTGTAAATTATGTGCCACCCTGATTCGATTTATCTCATTGAATAATAATTCTTTAATCAAAATCAAAGCACTCATGCAGCATCAATTTGTTTGCAGTCCATAAAGACACATTTGTAAGGGATTAATTTTATACATTCACAGACAATCATTACATTAGGTAAATTTAGTCATTGTCATCTAATGCCTGAACTGATAATGTTTGTACCCAGGGGAATTTGGCCAGGGGAGGGGCACACAAATCAGAGGGGCTGATTAAGTAAATTTGTGCTAAATAACCCTTTTTGTTTAATTTCACACCACACAATTAATTACAAAAAATGAAATAGACATCAATATGTATTCATTGTTATTATTTACAATTAATTATTTACAAAAAAAAAATGAAATGTAAGTGTTAAATTCTTAAAATCATCTACTTAAAGACTGGTGCCACTCTTGGGCCACCCCAGTAAAAAATAAAAAAAGTCTGTACACTATGTTTAAGATCAAACAAGATCAAACATGTGTTTATAATAAAAGGGGGGAAAAAAGTCAGTTTGTAACTTGAGTCAAGCCTCAAACGCTGCATAATGGCTCTCCTTCATTAACGCCGGCCTCGTGACTATCTCTCATCTACGTAATACTGCGATTTCTCTTTCTCCTTCACTAGACGAGGATAAGAGGCTCTTTTGACCTTGTGGCTGAGCGGGCGCCCTCTTGGTGGATCATAGTAAATACTTTGATTAGCATGTGGCAGCCATGATAAACGGATGAGGCAATTAACATGAGACCGATCATCTCTCCACTCCTCTCATGCCTTTCAAGCTTTTCTAGTGCCTCAGTCTTCCTCCGAGGTTCACTTATTTCTGCTGTTAAGCAAATATGAGTCTTATCTATCCCCCAGTGAGTCCCCACAAGCAATCAAGCTGTTTCAATGTTTGTGTTACGCAGCGTGGTTTCCCCTCTCTGTAGATGTCTATCTCTTTGTCAGTTGGGCTGAAGCTCACTGAGCTCCTCTGTGGGTTATGTACTTAGGGAAAAACTATGACAGAAAGTAGTGAAGTGGCAAGTGTTTGTACTTTACAGTTTACAATTACAAAAGAAAGGCCACATTGAAGTGAGTGGTTTAAAGAAACTTAAAATATTTCATTACAACATTGGTTTCCAAATGGTTATATTTTCTAACACAGGAGAGGGAGGAACATAAAGTAAGTATGAATCCTCTAGAAAATGTCTTGAATGTATTTTAGAATATTTGTCCCCCTTGACTGGCACATTTACATACACTTAATTGGTGATTATGTAAATGTTCAAATAATCAGCCAATGTATTTTTTTCCTTTTTATAAATGTCCTTTTCTATTTGAGCCCAGTTAACCCTGTGTCATCTATTTCTTTGTGAAAGCCTTTTTTCTTGCTGCTTAAAGTACTTTCCAAAAGTATTCATCTGATACACCATTACAGGACTTTTGCCCAACTCCAGTATAGAAGTCATCAAGAGCTAGTCTCCGGTCTGGAGAGACGGGAGATGGCGGAGGAGAGTGGATCGGTGGTCGAAGACGTTCTGGACGGCGTGGAGGAGCAGACTTTTCTGGCTGCACGTGCCCGGAAACGTAAAAAGTCCCTTAGCTCGTCCGAGGGTTCTGGGAATGAGCAGCAGGATGAGGCTGAAGCTATTGATATCCGGGGTGAGAGCAGAGACTGTAAGGTGATCATAAAGCTTGCACAGGATAGTGCATCCTTTAAGGAGTGGAATTCAGTGGCATTGTCAAAGAGCCTAACTGTAGCTGTGGGAGTGATCAAGAGTGCGAGTGTCCTTAGAGATGGCTCGCTGCTGGTCGTGTGCAAGGACGCGGCTCAGCAACGGAAGGCGATTGGAACTAAACGTCTGGGTGGAAAGGACATTCTTGTTTCTGATGCTGAAAGAAACACGGTCAGAGGAGTTATCGTAGGTGTCCCTACGGCGACGTCTGTGGATGAAGTTAAGGAGAATTTGACTGGAGCTACAGGACGCTAGGCGGTTGATGGTGACCCGGTCTGGGGTAAGATGTGACAGCTTGTCGGTAATGGTAACACTTGAAGGGAGGTGCCTGCCTAGTAAGGTGTTCATTGGGTTCATGTGCCATAACGTTAGGCCATATGTTCCACCGCCCCTGCGTTGCTTTAAGTGCCAGCGCTTTGGGCATATTGCAGCGGTCTGTAGAGGGAGGCAAAGATGTGATAAATGTGCAGGAGATCACGAGTATGGGAAGTGTGACGTGGGAGCAAAACTGAAGTGCTGTAACTGTGGGGAAGAACATAGCTCTGCCTACGGGGGATGCAGGTTTAGCAAAAGAGCTGCTGAGGTGCATAAAATAAAGGTCTCTCAAGGTATATCCTATGCAGATGCAGTCAAGAAAGTTTCAAGTAACGAGTTTAGAGTAAATACAGAGAGAGGAGCCAGCGCTGCTCCCAGCCAGGGCGAAATGAGAAAGGCCAGCGTGGCTCCCAAGAAGTGTGAGGGTTTCAAGAGTGGAGGTCCCAAGTGTGCAGGTTCCAGAATTAATGAGAATACCCTGGTTGTGGATAGAGAGGATTTTGTACTCTTTATGGTGGATGTTGTAAACTGTGCTGCTCAGACTCAAAGTAGAACTGAAAGGATCAGGATCATTGCTAAAGCTGCAGGGAGATTCCTTGGAACAAAGGAGCTTGATTGGGCAGATATAGAAAACAGGTTAAAGGCGCTAAATGGGAGTCGGAGTGATGGGGGTCTGCTTGTGGGGAGTCAGAGTGATCAGAGTGACGAGGTGGGGGTGGGGGTGGTCTCCTGTCCTCGCCCAGTCTCGTAGACGCACGGCTACCAAGCAGCGACATCAGTGGAAATATTAAAGCCTATAGAATGAAGCCTAAAGAATAAAGCTGTACGATGGAAGCGCCGAACGTCAAAGAAGGAGAGGAAGATGAAGAAGAGTCTCCCTGGAATAAAGCCGGTTGTTGTTGTTGTTGTTGTTGTTGTTGTTGTTTTATGGCGGTTGGCATCCAATTGTTGCATTACCGCCAGACTTTATTCCTCAGACTTTTCGTAGTCCTCAGACTCTGTCGTAGTCCGTAAAAGAACTCCTTCCATTGCTTTGGTGTTACAAAGCCCATGAGGTCATGATATGTCTTTGTGACTAGAATAGTTGTTGTTGTTTCAGAGACCGACCGGCTTTATTCCAGGGAGACTCTTCTTCATCTTCCTCTCCTTCTTTGACGTTCGGTGCTTCCACCGTACAGCTTTATTCTTTAAAGGCTTCATTCTATAGGCTTTAATATTTCCACTGATGTTGCTGCTTGGTAGCCGTGCGTCTACGAGACTGGGCGAGGACAGGAGACCACCCCCACCCCCATCTCGTCACTCTGATCACTCTGGCTCCCCAAAAGCAGACCCCCATCACTCCGACTTCCATTTAGCGCCTTTAGCCTGTTTTCTATACCTGCCCAATCAAGCTCCTTTGTTCCAAGGAATCTCCCTGCAGCTTTAGCAATGATCCTGATCCTTTCAGTTCTGCTTTGAGTCTGAGCAGCACAGTTTACAACATCCACCATAAAGAGTACAAAATCCTCTCTATCCACAACCAGGGTATTCTCATTAATTCTGGAACCTGCACACTTGGGACCTCCACTCTTGAAACCTTCACACTTCTTGGGAGCCACGCTGGCCTTTCTCATTTCGCCCTGGCTGGGAGCAGCGCTGGCTCCTCTCTCTGTATTTACTCTAAACTCGTTACTTGAAACTTTCTTGACTGCATCTGCATAGGATATACCTTGAGAGACCTTTATTTTATGCACCTCAGCAGCTCTTTTGCTAAACCTGCATCCCCCATAGGCAGAGCTATGTTCTTCCCCACAGTTACAGCACTTCAGTTTTGCTCCCACGTCACACTTCCCATACTCGTGATCTCCTGCACATTTACCACATCTTTGCCTCCCTCTACAGACCGCTGCAATATGCCCAAAGCGCTGGCACTTAAAGCAACGCAGGGGCGGTGGAACATATGGCCTAACGTCATGGCACATGAACCCAATGAACACCTTACTAGGCAGGCACCTCCCTTCAAGTGTTACCATTACCGACAAGCTGTCACATCTTACCCCAGACCGGGTCACCTTCAACCGCCTAGCGTCCACCACCGTAGCTCCAGTCAAATTCTCCTTAACTTCATCCACAGACGTCGCCGTAGGGACACCTACGATAACTCCTCTGACCGTGTTTCTTTCAGCATCAGACACAAGAATGTCCTTTCCACCCAGACGTTTAGTTCCAATCGCCTTCCGTTGCTGAGCCGCGTCCTTGCACACGACCAGCAGCGAGCCATCTCTAAGGACACTCGCACTCTTGATCACTCCCACAGCTACAGTTAGGCTCTTTGACAATGCCACTGAATTCCACTCCTTAAAGGATGCACTATCCTGTGCAAGCTTTATGATCACTTTACAGTCTCTGCTCTCACTCCGGATATCAATTGCTTCAGCCTCATCCTGCTGCTCATTCCCAGAACCCTCGGACGAGCTAAGGGACTTTTTACGTTTCCGGGCACGTGCAGCCAGAAAAGGCTGCTCCTCCACGCCGTCCAGAACGTCTTCGACCACCGATCCACTCTCCTCCGCCATCTCCCGTCTCTCCAGACCGGAGACTGTTGGTCTCGGAAACAACAACAACTATTCTAGTCACAAAGACATATCATGACCTCCATGGGCTTTGTAACACCAAAGCAATGGAAGGAGTACTTTTACGGACTACGACAGAGTCTGAGGACTACGAAAAGTCTGAGGAATAAAGTCTGGGGGTAATGCAACACTCGGATGCCAACCGCCATAAAACAACAACAACAACAACAACAACTCCACAAGATTGCTTTATTATAATAATTAAGGATTGTTTGAATTCACATGTTCATGTTTTAGTACAGGGTGGAAGAGCACGCTGCATTTTGTGCTTTCATAAAAATGGACTCAGCTCTGAGAAGTGTTTAATATAGCCTGACTTGTCTCATCTAATGAACCAAACAAGCTTCTTTTCACCGCTCCCCTTTGTCTAATGATGTCTAACAAAAGCACATTTCCGTTGACTGCTTTTATTGCATGTGTCACGTTGGCCTTTAAAGAATTAAAATGATGTAACTGGTAGGTGGTTGGGAGTTTGTGCATGCGAGCGCTCTGACAGGATGACGTGTGTTGTCATGTGCATCGATCTGTAATGTGACTTGTCTGGTTGAGCAGGACTGTGGATGCACTGGGAGTGTGCTGGGGCTGCTCATGCCTCCTGAGTCCTGACTGCAGTGCGCTGTTGTGATGGAGATGTCTTCACAAAGCACCAAGGATTCAAAATATATGGCGCCGCATTTTGTCCCCGATCTTAGAAGTAACTTGGGCGTTGACAAGCTCAGTTTCTGACATCTCGTGTCGGCGCACCTGCTGAGAGCGCAGGTCGTGGAACAAACACGAGGTGTGATTATGCCAAAATATGAGGTGGAGTGAAGCAGATTGAAGGTGTGGTGCACTCTGTGAATGGACAGAATCGTCACTAATAAACTTCAACCCCAGTGCACTGATAAACATAACACAACACACGTTTCCCGGAGTCCTGTCACTATCTCCCTTTAGATTAGATCATTAAAAAAACAACATTCATGGGCATAAATAACAGAAATTATACATATAGAATAATATCCAAAACCTGTGCCTTGAATACCTCGCCTTGGTGTTAGTTAGTTAGTTGACAAATATGTTCAACTAATGTATACTGTATTTTCCGGACTATAAGTCACACTTTTTTTCATAGTTTTTGGCCAGGGTGCGACTGATACTCCAGAGCGACTTATATGTGATATTATTGGTTATTTTCTGGCAACCGCATGTCATATGGTGATTATTTTCACACTGACAACCACAAGAGGGCGCTCTAGGCTCGAAGCGACGCAGAAGAAGAATCTGCACTTCCTCTGGAGTTTGTGGAGTTGTTTAAAAGTGACACAGAGGAAGAAGAATTCAATGGATTTAGTGATTTGGGGTAAAACTGATGCTTTGGTAAACTTGTTAGCATTTTCTTTATGCTATAGTTATCTGATAACTGTTCATATGTTACGTTAACATACCAGACACTTACCACAGTTCTGTCTGTGCGTCATGTAGCTGAAGGTGTTAGCGTTAGCATACGTCATGTAGCTGAAGGTGTTAGCGTTAGCATACGTCGTGTAACTGAAGGTGTTAGCGTTAGCATACGTCATGTAACTGAAGGTGTTAGCGTTAGCATACGTACACCTATTCACTATGTTCTCTCATCTGTTATTATTCTAAATTGCATTTCAATATTAAATGTCAGTTCTTGGTCTTGGATTTTATCAAATAAATTTCCCCCAAAAATGTGACTTATACTCCAGTGCGACTTATAGTCCGGAAAACACGGTAACGCTCAGTAGTTCCGTTTTTTGTATTGAGTATCTACAATCTCCTAAACGTTGTCTCACACTCTACAAATAGGTAGTGGCCTAGTCCCATATACAGTATTGTCAACTATTGCGTTACGTCACATTATTATATTTCCTTGTTTTAATTGTTTAATGTTGTCCAAAATCTATTCAAGTTCACTGTATTTTGAAATCTAAAATCATTCCATATTCTCCTGGCAGCGAAGCATTAGTCTGATATCGCAGAATAATGCCTCACAATGAATAGATTGATCATCGCTTCACCTGTAATTACTGGACTTGCCGAGAGCGGCTCACAAGCTCCATGTTTTAGCCTTGAAACTAAATTAAATTCCAACACAATTCAAAATACACGAAGACACAGGTGAATGGTTTCCCTGTCAGGCCTCCCGACATTAACCCCCCGATGTGAGCTGGAGCGATGTAGATGTGGGGATGGGGATGCCTCCAGTCATTTGCAGGGGGAGGGGCGTGTGTCGAGAGCGCGTGCCCCGGTTCGTTTCCTCCCTTTTGTCTCGTTAGTGTCTGCTGATCATTGTGAGTACTTCCCTTCCGTCCCTCACTCACTCCCTTCTCTTTGTCTCCTGTCTCCTTGTCTCGTCTTTCCTTCCTCGGTGGCGCTGACAGCAGAACCATCTCTGTCACGTCTGCCCATTATCTGTGATTAGTGTTGCGTCGCAGCCCACACGGCACCGTCACCACTCCATGAATCTGCATAAAACGGTTCGAGTTACAGTACGTTTGGGAACGTCATTTGCAGAGAACAAATAGACGACGTTGTTTTGAATTAGGTTATGCGTCATTGAGTTGTGTTTCGTTTGAACGGCAGTCGTTAAAATTAGGCTCAATAATGACAAGAAACTAGATTATATTAATTAATCTTTATTAGGTATATGACATTTTAGTGTTATGATTATTCTAATTCTAAACATTGGTACCATTTTGAATTACATCTTTATTATCCTGCAGAATTAACAATGAACACATTAAGAATGACCGCCCAATAAAGGGGTTAGAAATTAAGTATTTTATGATGTTCTATTAAGGCTATTTTAAGAGTAGTTATTATAAAATGTTACAGAAACATCTTGATTTTTACAATTATCCAAGATTATTGACACCATAACCAAACAACAGTGAATTGATTCACACTGTCGAATGTATTGAATGTATTCCATGTGACCAGCTTTCAGATATAAAACACAATGTGAAATTAAAAGGACTATGACACAATAAAAGATCAGAAAAGCACTTTATGTTTACTTTTTTATAAATCCCTTATTTGCTTCTAAAATGGTCATGAATCTTGACATCCCGAGTCCCTTTACTCTGTGTTTTTTATCTGATATTTAAGATTTATAAACTTGGAAATCATGTGGAACCCTGCATGTCTTATGGCTTTCTAAGTGGGATAATAGTTGTTTCATGCTCAACCAATAATGCATTCAAGGTAATCCACATATGAGTGATCTGCATCATGGTACAGTCTACGTTTGACAGGGTTTGTCCCACCTGAGGCTTAGATCTCGTCGCATCCTCTATAAAGTCATGATTATTGTAATGTTTGGCTTAATTACAATGCAGTTTCACAATGAAGTTTAAAGGGAAATGGAAACATGAGCAGGACAAGAAAATGATGTCTTGTCGTGCGATGTGCTGAGTACAGACTTCAGAGGGGAACTACTCAGGGATTACTCCGACCGCCTTTTAAAGATTGTGTTTATGCCCTGCTTGCACCAGGGAGATCCAGCTTCCTTTATCTTCTCCTCTTTATCTCTCCTTTGAAATCTTTACAACCCTTTTATTTGTGCTTTTTCTCTTTCCAGTCTTTCAACTCGTCTTTATCTAGAAACTGACCCACTTGCGCTCGCCATAAAGATTTGACCCACTCATCGCTTACACTTTGCGCATGTTTCTGCCTCCTGACCTGGAAGTAACGCCGTCAAAGCTATCTCAAAGGCGCTAGCTAGAGATGCGTGTGCTAAATATACTTTTCCCCATCGCTTTTGCATGATTTTTGTGGGTTATGGATCACGTTTCTTAAGGGAAAGCCCCCTATTGTGAAAGCTCTCATAAGGTTTCTATTCACCCCCATGTTTCGCCATTGTCCCCGTGTGCGTTTGAGCTTTTAGGCACGTGAATCTGGGTTTGTGTGGTTAGGTTGCCTTTGTCCTGTCCCCTCGGGCCTGCACTCAAATGTAAGAGTCATGTGGAGCAAATGCAGGACGCTAATGCACTGAAAAGGGGGACTCTATTCACTCGACCCACTCACAGACGAGAGCAAGCCCAGGCCAAGATCGAAATGGACCCGTTGACCTAAATCTAACGTGGAAGTGATCTACATCCTTGACATGTTGACGTCTATGTTGAGCAGGGATAATTCAGGGGTTTTCAAACTTTTAGCTCAACATTTGGATGTACACGGTCCGATATGTGTCAAAACCTGGAAGGGAAATAGCATTTTTAAACAAGAACTTGGGCCAAACAAGAAGATGATACAACATGATGGACTAATCAGGACTAATCAGGACTAAGGAAGGTTTAAATCTTCAAGAAAATATTTAATGTTATCAAAACTATAATCTATAATTTATTGAATTTGACAATTTTCGTTGAGTCAGATTATAATTATAGTTTTGTTGATACTAATGTTTACTTGTATTTATTTGCACGGTGTAGAGAAGTGGTCTTACACTATGAGGATCTGCTGCAATCTGGGGGTGTATTTACTGTCATTCATTAAACATGTCCGACCTCTCTGTGCACAGTAAGCTTTTTGTTGTTTGGTCGATGGATTTTTCTTATTATTTTATTGGAATAATAAACATTTACATGAACCACAGCCAGAAAAGTGGGAGTTATCTGGAGTTTTGTGAGCCACCAATTGATTTATGCTGCTTTTTTGTGCAGTTTAAAATAAAAAAGAGCTTTTGTGTGTATTTTGCGTCAGATTTATGGACATTTTTTATAGTTTTGGAAGCTCTTCTAAGCCTCCCTTAATATTAGTTGACATGCAAAGGGCAAGTCTTTAATCGACCAAGAATTGCTGTGGTCGATTACAGCCCCAGTGCACAGAAACACTGGTGCAATAGGCAGGTTATAGTGAAAAGATGTACAACAATAAACACAGATAGAAATTAATGGTTTTACTTATTTAACAAATTCAGAGCTGTGTTGGACAAGTTGTTTTTGAGTATACTAGGCCAAACATGGATAGAGCCCATTATTCATCATTTATCAATTGCTTCCTGTCTTGCCACCAATATTAAAACACTTATTTTTAAATGTAACTGACATCTATTTAGGGCATTGCCTTAACACATCGATCAGTTTCCTTCCTTTCCTACACAGAAGATCATGTACCCCAACGTTATTTTTTCATAATTAGAGGCAGAAAGTCAGATTTGACAATATACTCAATGTGGCATAAAAAGACTTTAAGCTTTAAACATTGTCCCGGTGTTGTGTTGTCTGAGCCCACAGTGAAGAGCGGAGACAGGACTGTGTTGTTTGTCGGCCACATTCTTGTTGAACCTTTTAGCCCCTCTGTCAGTCCGTCGCAGGCTAATCTCACTGCAGGACTCTGTGTCTTGTCTCTGCTTTAAGGGCACTTTGTTTGCAGACACTGCTGTTGACTCAGGTGTTTGGATGGACTGAGATTACTTCCTGTTCCTCCCCCCCAAAAAAGCCCATGTGTAAACTGTCTCTGTAACTACAGCGACCTCTTATTACATCTGTGGACCGGAGCGTACAGTCAGTTCATGAACAAAACCATAGCTTACCTGACTCTATTTGTTGCTAAATATCTTTAAACTATTTGGCCTTCATGAAACATAAAAAGTAGGGGTAATAATAATGATTATAATACAAATTTCCAGAGTTCAGACTTTGAATGAGCTTTGTTACTCAAAGCATGTCTTGTTTATGCTCAGGAAACTAATATTAAAAGTCGCATTCTGAATGAGAAACAGAATGAATAGCCACACAGCAAGTCGGTGAAATTTGTTTCTGGTACAGCAATAAATGCATCTTTTCGGTCAGTTACAGTACAACATGATCAGACAATGCATTTATTGTATGAAAAATAAGATCAAATTGAAAATCTATCAACCTGACCAAACAAATTGTTCTTATTAATTATTATTTTGCCATTTATAGCATAAAAATATATCAAAAATACTTGTATCTTTACTATCGCTTACTACATCTTTGGATTTTTTCCCTTTTCCTTTTAAATTCATGCCCATTTTCCCCTAAAAGCCACAACTTCCCTGTTTCTCACCACATCTACTGTATCACCACGGCTCGTCTATAATGATTTGAGCGAAACCATAGCGACGGTGTAGCGCTGTCATAGACACCTGGGTCACCTCTTTGTCATTGCCTGTGTCCAGACCTTCCCGTCTCCATCAATTCTGTCTCAAATCTGGGTCATCTACCGCCAACTCTGAGCTTTGAACTGACACCACATCCGTCACCACAACGAGCCCCTCTCCGTTCATTATCAACCGCGGCCCTTTCAACTCGCCCATGTCTGAACGCCATCCCTCATCTGGATACCTGTGGCCTCAGCTCTCCGAACCCCACACAGGTATAACAACCTCTCATCTCGGCTCTCACCACCTCCGCGGTCGGTCCCGTCCCGTCCCGTCCCACCCACCCCCGCCCCCCTCGCCTCCGCCTGAGCTCCTCAAATCCCCTCTCAGCCTCTCATCCGCCCTGTTATTTGGCTCCCCCGACCGAACAGGACGCATTAACCTGCCAATTTAGCCGCTCTCTCACCAGCCAGCGTGTTGTGAATGTGGCTTCCTGACAGCGCCACAATGCACTGCAATGACAGATTTTAAACAGGCTTTTTCACTCTTTGTCTGAACTGGATTTAGCAGAATGGTAGTGATTTTGCGTTGTTTTTTTTTTGGTAGCAGGATTGACTGAAAGGCAAAGCTGAGTTAATGAGCTACAGTCTGCAAAGTGACAGACTATGCAAGACATTTCTACCATAGACATTGTTTCTGTTAAGCTGGCGTTATATTTTAAAATCTGTTTATTACGATGATAAAAAAAAAAAAAAGTTTATTATTTCTTTATGTGCTGAGCAGTGAGCCCAGAAGTGATATAAAAATGCATTGATTTAGTAGACAGCATAATGGTGTGCAATTAGGGCTGTGCAATTAATCAAATATTAATTGAGATTGAGTCATTTCTGACTAGAAAATCTGCAATGGCTGAAGCCATTGCTGGAGTGTCTGCGTCTCTCCCTCTCTCCCCATCTCCCTCTCTCTCTCTCTCTCTCTCTCTCTCTCTCTCTCTCTCGCTCGACTGGCTCCGTCTCAAAATTCTAAAGAATAAAGCCTAAAGAATAAAGTCTACCTCTCTCCCTCCCTCTCTCCGTTCCTCCTCTTTATTTTCCTGCCTCTGGACAGGCGAAGAATAAAGTCTCTTTATTTATAATCACGAATAAACATGATTATTTCACATAATCAAGTTCAGTATACAATTATATAATTAGAGTATACATATTGCATCGATGTATATAAAACACAAGATAATCGGTTGAAGCTTTAAGGAGTTGAAACTGGCTAAAAATACGTGAAATACAAGAACATATAGTGCCTGCGTGACATCACGCAGACGCTAAATTATCAGAGATATCCTTGGGTCTTTTCAATCTAAATGCCAAACCTCAATAAAAACAATTGGTTTGCAGAGAAGACTTAGAAAAGACGGTCTGTGTTGTTTATGTTCAGGATATTAATATTGAATGCTATTTTTGTTTTAATTAGACAAATCAAATCAAATGAAAATTGTGATCGATCAAAATGAAGAAACTAAATCTGATCTTTTTCCGTCTGTCAAATGGCCGAGCCCTTAGTGCATAATCAGTTCCTTTCATCCCTTAACTCCGAGCTAGAACATCAAACAGTGAAGTATAAATGCATTTCTTAGTCCACTGCATCCGCGTGGTCCCATTTAATCTTTTCAAAACACTCTTTCTGTATGTTTCTTGTTACTCACCGCCAGACGCTTCACCCTCAGGCTGTTTTTGCCCCAAAGGCTTTCCGCAGTTACCATCTGAATCTGGAGCGGAGTGAAATGTCTCATCCCAATCCTCTTGGATAATTAAACAACGCGTCTTTTACTGCCTCTTACGCTTTACATGGGAGGGATATGAGTCATTGTTGGATTGGGTTTGACAGTATGATGGGGATTCTCTGCAGGGCTTTGACTTAAAAGAAATTATATGAGGGACTGGAAAGAAAGAAAGCCACGGTTTGGATTTTCCAATCTACCCCTATCAGCCATTACATTATATCCACCTGCACTTGCCTAATTCAGCACTGAGCAGCACAGACACAGCAAGATACCTTATCAAATCTATCTTTACAGTAATTATACAGAGCTTTGCAAACATAATTATCTTACATTTTTTTTGTAATAAAACCATCTGTCATTATAGTAGAGGGACATGGTCTGGCCTGTGTGAAATCTATTGATTCATTGGAAAACGTTTAAGATGTTGTTGGTTCCGGCAAATGATTAAGTATGATTTAAGCACAACTCATTTAAGAGTTACAACTGCGTCTTAATAGAGCTTGTGTTGAAGTAAAAAGAGTCTTCTGTAGATGTTAAAACACAGCAGGCGGTAGCAGCATTTAGCTACAGTTAGCATTTTTAGATATTTATAGAAATTTGAGCTGTTCTCCATGTCTTTATATCTGTATGTGGCACAATATAAATCTTCTAAAGTCCTGATTTGCTCTTGTAGTTGTTGAACAGTGGGTGACAGAGCAGCTTTTCTACTCAAAGATGAATTCATCGCTTACTCCATGTACTGTAGGTCCGTTAGTCTGCGTTTCTATCAGATGCTGTTTCTATGGAGACGTACAGGTGGAGGACAAAGTCAGCGCACCTTTAAGAAATGCTGGACTGGATCTCTTACAAAACGACCTCCTTTCACTGCCCCCACGCTTCACCCGTAGCCTCTTACCAGCCACAACGACTGAAAACATCCCACGGAAACTGCCATTTTCAAACGCCCTTTGGCTCGCCTAAAATCCTTTCACGTGCTCTTTATCCCTGGTCGCTTTAAGACATCACAAAATTCACGTGTTGCCTTCATCCCGT
Organism: Eucyclogobius newberryi; assembly: GCF_026437365.1. Taxonomy (NCBI): domain Eukaryota; kingdom Metazoa; phylum Chordata; class Actinopteri; order Gobiiformes; family Gobiidae; genus Eucyclogobius; species Eucyclogobius newberryi. Next base: position 8,129,534 of record NW_027315779.1, read on the forward strand.
CCACTAACAGGTGCCATGATGAAGACGTACAGTAACCTGCTCAAGCCTGATCCGTGTCTATCCACCAACAGTAGACTTTAGCTCACACCGTAACAAAAGTGGAATTTGCACTAATTACAATTGGTAGCTAAATCTTATGGTAATTAATTTCAAGATTTTGAGAACTACGTCTCAGATTTGATGTCGAGCGATTATCATAAAGTGGAATTTGAAGCTTTTCCTGGCGTATATTTCACACAGAGTCTCACTGATCTAAGCAGCAGCTACAGCAGCAGCAGCAGCACCAGCAGCATCAAGCGTTCAGCCGGGCCTTCACTGCAGTCGACTGGCGGCGCAGGGATTTTCCTTTAAAATATGGTAATCCAGCACCGTGTAGTGCAGTAGAGACAGTCGAATGCAGTCAGCGTTAAAGAGCGTACGCCATAAGCTCCCACAAACTCAGCGCGCCGCCTTTAATGAGGTTAGTGACACTTGAGGAGTGAAGCACCACACTGACACAAATTGGCGCTGCTGCTTATATTTTCGGTTGATCCTCGGATGCCACACAGACACACTGACCCAGAAATTAAATTGTAAATCTTAAATAGCTGTTTTTTGAAATATTTTTTTCCTGCATTTCTTTTTTTTTTTTTTTCTTCAATGAAACAGATAATATACAGTGTGGATTTGGAACCTGTTATTAATCCCCGAAAGGCTTAAACGAAGTTGTGGTTTATATCTATGTTGTGTGTAATCAGAGAACGGGAGGGGGAGGTGTTCAATCCCGCACGGATGAATAAGGAGCTAATCTCTCTCTTCCAGGGACTTGTGCCAGTGTTGTCTCAGAAAGTCCCCTCTCTCTGGAAACGTGGAGAGCGGCGAAGTGTAGTGCGGCTATTATCCGTCCGGTTTGCGTGCGCGCAGAGGTACACTGGAACAAGTCTTTTTTTTTTGTTCATCACTTCAAACAGGTTCAGGCCTTCGAGTCGCAGACGGGTTTTGACTTTCTCCTCTGTTGCTCTTGGAGTCTATTTTTGGTTTGTGTGGAATGACATTGGTCCCAGCCACAGATTCTTTTGTTTACCCCCCAGAGAGACCCTTAACCTTTAGGGACATCTCTCCAAGCCGGGGACGAGCGTAACTATTTGAGGAATGTGAAAGGTGCAGGCCCACAGACACACACACACACACACACACACACACAGAGGCAGGTTTTAACCACTCCCAGTCCACTCTCTGTTTGACATTTGCAGCCGCAGCGATTGTTTAAAAGTTGACAGGTTTTGGGGGCACAAACGTTCGCCTCGGTGCTGCACAGCGGTTCTCCTTTGAGTGAAGCATCTGGAGAGCAGCCCTGTGTCGTTTCGGGTGGAGCTGAGAGACAGGTGGACAGATAAAACGATTGGCGGGGGGCAAATGGGGGGAGTGCCGGAGCGCCGCGGCTGTTCTGACAGACCTTTGGTATTTCTCCAAAGAGTTTCGAGTCGGAAAACCTGCTCATTTCTCTCCTGGGATTGGACATGTGTGTGCAGCTCCTGTCCCCCTTTGTGCACTGGCGCTTCAACGTGTCACAAATACTACCTGCGTGTGCACAACTCTGTTTACCGCCTGGGAAAATGACAACATAATCCAGTGTGCCATGCCTAGCGGGGTTACTTTATTTACCTCGTATGTGTGTTGTATAACAGAGAAAAACTGCTATTCAAATGTCCCTTTTAGTCAGATCGTCTTGACGCTGCGGAGAGGTTTTAATAGTCCAGTCGTATCCATTAACAGCACATGGTCGACCTGTGTGGATGATGATGCCACCTTTATATGAGTGCGATGTGTTCATATGCCCTCCGCCGTCTTTTAGACAAGCTGAGAAGCGAAGATTGAATGAAAGAGAGAGAATAATTATGTTTCTGCTTTTGTCTCAACCCCCTCAATTAGGCCTGAAGAGATAGACGGTCGACTTATTCACTCAAAGCTGCACAATAGGACCCCACAGTTTCTCTACTCTCCCACTCTACTCTAAGCTCTAGTTAGTCTTTGTTTCTGAGGTGTAAAAAGATAAAAAAATAAACAAAATGGTGATGCTGAATTTGAGCATACAGGGTGATATTGTGGGCTGCTGTATCAAGAGTATTTTTTTGTACATTTTTTCAGAAATATTTTGTGACTGCGCTTTGACTGAGAAACAAAACGTTTTAAATATTCAGGTTGTGGTTTAACGACGAAATACTGTTGGTAAAATGTATTCAAAAATCATGAGGGACCCGGTGCTTCCCAGTCCTACTTTGCTACGTTCTGACAGTCCTGGTTTGGACCTGTTTGGACACATTTTGTACCTAGTCCTGCCTGGTTTAGTGGATTGGTTCAAGTTCAGAAGGGTTGATTTTGTCTTTGAAATGACTGTAAATTGAGATTTCTTTATCAGGCGAGAAGGGTTGTGTTTATGTTTAGCATCAGGTTTAGGTGCCATTTAGCTGAGCAATTTGGAAGGGGAAAAATATGGCATATTTAAATTTAAAAACACCATAAATTGGCTTGTAAAATGTATCCCATTTGCATAAACAAGACACTATCAAGTTCACTCCTCCTAAAGCCTGAACCAAACCACTTCATCCAACGCTTTTACTGACAGAGCTTTAGCTATAGAGCTCTAGATGTTAAAAGAAGCAAGCGTTTCATTGAATATAATTATTGCATCTCAAATCAAAGCTGTATTAACTGTACATTTCTAGTTTTGGACCGTCAGACAGATTTTTTAACTTTCTTCTCGCCTTTGTATCTTTTCACAACATAAACAACTACTAACAAGGTGATAAATAAAGAATCTCTCCCAGTCCTTTGTCTGAATATTCTCTTCTTCTATTTGTGTTCCTCCACTGTACGTTTGCACTGACCTCAGCACTTCATACCTCGCCTCTGGCCTTTCCTCACCTCCATGTGGGATCTGTCTCCCCCTGTCTCCCCCTGTCTCCCCCTGTCTCCCCCTGTCTCCCCCCTGTCTCCGCCCTCCTCCCTCCCGTATCTTGCTGTAGGGCACCAGGAACTGAAAACGAAGAGACTAAATGTTTTCGACTGTACGCTGCCAGAGGAAAAAAAAGAAGTGAAAGAAGTGTTTGGATTTCCCATGTGTTGTGTCAGACGTGGTTGTCTTGTTTATTTAAGTGTTTGCTATTTTTTTTTTCCACTGAGGAAGAGACAGACCGTTTATAACAACATGGGCTGCACAGTCTCAAAATGAGCAATGGCAAGATTCGTTATAAGAAGGCAAATCTTTATGTTATTGGCAGAGATCTAAAGATATGTCTGATTATTTCCGATGAGGGCTGTAGTTCTTTATTCGTCTGGTCGATTATTCAGGCGATGGATGTCTCAGTCAACCAATGTTTTTATTTGTCGACTAATTGTTTTAGGATGTATATGGACCTCAGCAGAATGGAGAAGTTAGCAGGAGTTATGGTTTAATCAGCATTTTCACTTTGCTTTAGCTTTGAACTTTTGCCAAATCCATGCCACACCCCCTTATAGTGGACAAATTGATGCACAGGAAATGTCTTTAAAAAAGACTTTCTTTTGTCGTACCACATCCTTATTCCTGATGTAGCCTTGGTTTTGTCCTGTTCTAGTCCTGTTTTTGTCCTGTTCTAGTCCTGGTATTGTCCTGTTCTAGTCCTGTTTTTGTCCTGGTCTAGTCCTGTTTTTGTCCTGGTCTAGTCCTGTTTTTGTCCTGGTCTAGTCCTGGTTTTGTCCTGTTCTAGTCCTGGTTTGGTACTATTCAAGTCCTGTTTTTGTCCTGGTCTAGGTCTGTTTTTGTCCTGGTCTATTCCTGGTTTGGTCCTGTTCTAGTCCTGTTTTTGTCCTGTTCTAGTCCTGTTTTTGTCCTGTTCTAGTCCTGTTTTTGTCCTGTTCTATTCCTGGTTTTTTCCTGTTCTAGTCCTGGTTTGGTCCTATTCAAGTCCTGGTTTTGTCCTGGTCCAGTCCAGATTTAGTTCTGGGTTCCGTCCTAATTTAAGTGTGGTCTTTGTGAATGCATCTTTTTTTTTTTTTTATAATGACTGGAAACATTACGCATTGCTTGTTTTCACACCCAGCTGTAACTCGAATAAGAACAAATCCAAAAGCCATTCTCTGTCCCGCACTGTAAATCTCTTACTTCCTTTTAAATTAATATGTAATCTAAAAGAGTGGGCCCGGATCCAAAGCAAATGCACAGCCTCAGCGCGTTAATATTGTGCGTGTTACATGCTGTTTGCTTTGGGGGCGGGGGGCAGATCGTGTGGTTAGGATGAGATTCACGAGGCCGGATGGGACGGAGGAGGGATGAGAAGAACAGCGGAGGAAGAGGAGCAGGACGCATCAGGGTCAACGGACTGTTTTATGTAACTGCATCTCATCACAGCAGCGTGGACCAAACAGACACTATAAATATACAGGACGTCTACAGTGGAAGTTTTCAAACAAGGGCTGCAAGATTAATCGAATACAAATTTAAATAGAAGATGCAATTAGCAAAACTTTTTTTACGTTTTCCTCCACAAACAACTAAATATCGTGTTTCAAGCTGATGCTAAACTTGTTTTTTGTGTTGTTCTTAGTCTTTGTTTTTATAGTCTTTGTTCTATAGATCACGCTTTTGTGTTAATGTGTTTTTAAACGCTTTCGTCTTCGTGCTTCTAATAATAAAAGGTGAAACTGGCATTGTGTTCACTGCAGTGGCAATTTCACCAACGGCTAAGCTCTGCTCCACTTCACATCCCAGTGTTTATGAATTCTTAACCAAGAATTTATTTTCATGTTTACTTTAAATGTACATGAGATTTGTTGCAACTTACCAACCATGAAACAGTTTTGTTTATGTTATTCCTGACAGTTATTTCATCTCAAGTTATAGAACTTTCTCTGTATGTCAGGTTTTTAGGAACATAACGGTAGTTGCTGCAGAAAATACTATGATGAACAATATTGAAACCACTGATGTATAGTAACTTAACCATGAAATAAATACAATGAGATGCATTCAATTATTGAACACAATGAAACACTTGAGTATTTAGTATATGTAATGAATCATATATGTTTATTCAACACCTCAAATGTTATTTTACAACTACAAACGTGAAAGTTCTCCACTAGTGCAAAGAAAAACATGGACACAATAAACATTGAGCTCCAAAAAATATTGTTCCATCTTTCATTATGGAACGATGGGTCAATATAGTTATTTTGGCGCTGGCATACTTACTTTGAAATGTTGATTAATATGCAGCATCCCTGATATAAATGAATAAATAGAAGTACAACAGGCCTACGTTCCTTTATCAAAATATCAGGTTTGAATTACCCTCAACAATGCATGTACATATCTTGAGTAATCACCTTGGATTCCTGCAGACTATTGCGCATTATGGAAATGAAGGTCTATCCCAAGCAGCTCTAGGCTAGTATTACGGGAAATTAGGTTGTGTTGACAGGAATCATTTAATTGAGTTTTAAGCAGAAAATCACACTTTGCAGCGTCTTTCATCTGCTGTCATTTTGTCAATTAGAGAGCGTGCACGTGTGAGTGTGCGTGTTTCTTTGTCTGTGGAGAAAAAAAACTAGGGGTGTTTCCGAGATGGTTCAAGTCTGCACACGCCCGGACGGTTTGAGCCTCGCATTGAGTTTCAGGGTGCAGTTCAAAGACACACATTTTTTGGAGGATTAGCCCCAAGGCTTCCCAACAGTAGCTTAATTCAAATGATCTTTAAGTCTGTGTACACATATTTCATTTGTATGAGTTTAAACAAGAAACATTATTGTCTTTCATCATCCAAGTACCGCTATCTCCCCTTGCTTTCATTTCAAATATTCCACTTGTAATCCACCTGACCCCTTTTCTGGACCTTTCTCTTCTCATCCCACATTTGACACGAGGTCACTTTGAAGTTACAGGAGTTACAATAAAACGTCCTTCTTTTCTTGTTCCCTTCAGAGTTGACGCCGCCGTTTGAGAATGCACAAGACCCATCAAACCTTCCCGCACTGATGTAGTGACACAGATGATGCTGCAGCTTCATCAAAGGTATGAATACCACTTGGAGTTTCTGCCCTTTGACAAGACTATGATCCAAAATGTAGTGAATGACTCAGGACTAGTTGCGCTGGTGTCCCTATGACTCTACTTTCTCTGGAATTATGTTGGAAGATGACAAAAACAAGACTGACTATGGTTTCCTGTCATTCTGCTCGTAAAAAAATGTCAGCAGTTGGATAATTCTTTGTGAGTCCCAGTTGACCAACTTTCCAGTAAATAATTACATCTTTAGACTGTTATTTGGTCAAGACAGTGCACGTTAATGACAAATGAAACAAAGGAAGCTGCTTTGCATACAGCGGCAGATGTACATTGTAATTTCTGATTACGCTCCGGCAAATAGCTTTCATCACATGATTTTCTTTCTTTCTCTGGACACGATGGACGAGTTTTCACCTGTTTTTTCACGTTCACATTCACAAGAACACTCGATCTCAATGAGTTCTTCCTGGTCAAATAAAGGTTAATAAATAAATAATGTACAAATAAAACACCCCTGTGTACATGGCCACTGGGTGACTGGGTGGGTGAAATGCCTTGTCCAAGGACACAACCGGTGTATGCACTTCATACACTGCCTTACCACTATGGCACCTGGTCTCCCATCCTGGACTCGCCAGACCCAACCCTGCTTAGCTTGATAGATGCTTGGCCATAGCAAAGGTGACCAATAATCATGAAATAATGATAATATATAAAGGCTTTTTTCTAGTAATTTAATGCATCGTCCATTCACTTCTTCAACAAACAATAGTAAACAATCATATTTAGAAACTATAGTCATATATGTTTAACTACTGATCCTGATCCTGTTTCATTCTGCATAAAAGCTGCTGCTGTGCAAACAAAATACATGTGATTATTTTATTTGTTGTGTTGTTTTTATAGTTCTGTTCTACAGGATCACGCTTTTGAGTAACTACATAGGGATTCAAACTAAAATTCTGTTATGTTCATGTGTTTTCAAACGCTTTCGTCTTCATACTTCTCATAATAAAAGGTTGCAAGAGTCTGAAGTGTGGCATATGCAAGTCTGAAACTGGCACTGTGTTCACTACAGTGGCAATTTCACCAACGGCTAAGCTCTGCTCCACATCCCAGTGTTTATGAATTCTCAACCAAGAATCCATTTACAAGTTTACTTTAAATGTACATGAGAAATATGAGACAGAAGAAACACCTCAAGACTCCAGAGATGATCCTAAAGTTTATGTTTGCTGACTATTTTTCTGTATCTGTTGCAACTTATCGACCATGATGACTCAGAACTACTGGTACATGCACTGGTGTGTTCCTATGAATATACATTCTCTGGAATATGTCAGAAGATGATGAAAACAAGACTGACTATGGTTTACTGTCATTGTGCTCGTAGAAAAATGTCAGCAGTTAGATCATTCTTTGTAAGTCCCAGTTGACCAGTAAATAATTTCAGTATTAAAAGATAGAGGTCGTAGAAATGATGCGTTTATTTGGTCAAGATAGTGCACGTTAATGAAAAATGAAACAACAAAAGCTGCAAGCTGCATAAAGTAGCAGATACGTTTGGGCAAATAGCCTTCATCACATCATCTTCTTTTCTCACGTTCACATTCACAAGAACGCTCTCATTCATACTTGAAAAAGAGGTCTCGATCCCAATGAGGTGAAGGTTAATAAATAAATAATGGACAAATAAAACACCCCTGTGTACATGCATGGCCACTGGGGGAAGGGTGAGTGAAGTGCCTTGCCCAAGGACACAACCGGTGTATGCACTTTAGCACCTGATATTGTCTCCCATCCTGTCCTCGCCAGACCCAACCCTGCTTAGCTTACAGATTGGGCATCGCAAAGGTGACCAATAATCATTAAATGATTATAATGTATATCGTATTTTCCTATAAGCTGCACCCTTTTTCATAGTTTTGGCCGGGGTGCGACTTATATTTATATTTATACTTATATACTTTTTTGGCTGGTGCGACTTATAGCCCGGAAAACACGGTATCGGCTTTTTTCTAGTAATTTAATGTATGCAATGTAATTTTACTTAGTAAACAATCATATTCAGAAAAGGCATATACACGTGTAGCTAAAAATGACCATATGTCTCTTAAATATTCTTATTCAGTTTCATTTCATTACAGTTGAATCATGGGAAACGTGGAGAGCCAGAACGGCGAGCTGTACCGCGATGCGTCGGGGCACATTTCCCGCAAACAAACGTCCCGCTCCCTCCGCCTCGGCACCAAACAGCCCGCCATCACACGGCGCTCCAGACTGTCCTCCTCCGTCAAACAAGAACACAGGAACTCCGAGGCCTCGACGCGCTCCTCCAGCACACCCAGTATCCCCCAATCCTTAGCGGAGAACGGGATTGACCCCTTCGACGCTCCGGATGGATTTGGCGATTTCGGGATCAACCCTCATTGGACGCAGCGGATGGCCATGACGTTGCGGCCGGAGTCGTTCCAACAGGATGACGATAATCTAGCCACGCCCACGCCGGAGACTTCCGAGGCGGACACAGTCGCCCCGGATGGAGGAGAGGATTCGATGGGGGAGGGGGACGACGATGGAGATGAGAGGTATATGCTGAGGATGAGCGAGGGGTCTCAAGATGGCGGCACTAGTTTCAAAAAGAAGCGCTCGAAGTCTGCAGATATGTGGAGGGAAGACAGTCTGGAGTTTTCTCTGTCAGACCTGAGCCATCTGACGAGCACTGAAGAGATCATCGATGGGGCCGAAGAAGAGGAGGAGTTCACGCATCCCAGAGGCAACACAGGTGAGAAGGGCGCGGCCTGTAGTAATCAGGGGTAAATAAACATGATCAGAGGACAATAAAACATACATATTTACTATTCTTATTATTTATGAATTACTTCTTCACTAAGAATATGAAATATGAAAGTATTGAATCACCTGTAGGACCGGGACTGGCCCAGATGGCACCCTGGAAAAAAAAGCCTGGACACGCCTCTGAATCACTGTATTTAAGTTTATTGTCGTTTAGACGTTTAGAGTCAAGAAAGTCGGTTTCATTTCGATTCTATAACAATTCCAAACAAAAAGGAACAATGATTAATGATAATACTGTTGCCCTTGCTCTTTCACAACAAATTGCCTCTAAACCATGATGTCGGTGTAATCTCTCATTCGTCCAGGCGTGTTCCATAGTAGAAAAAGCTTCAGTTGTAGTCATCTGGACTCAGTTTGAAAAAATAGACGTTTCGACTCTCATCCAAGAGTCATTGTCAATAAAAGAATTTAGATCGAGAACTCCGATATTAATACTGTTCTGTGGTAAGACCCGCCCATTGGGAGGAGCCTTCCTGAAGTAGAAAGAGTTGTTTGTTTCAACAGAAACTCCCCCCTTGTATCTACCGAGCTAGCCTATTCAGAATTTTAATGGCCTATTAGAATCCTCTTTGTCTTTGTGAGACCCTGGCTCAACCACCCTGAGTACCTGATTAGCATCTAAATGTCCTGGTCCTGGTCCTCTACCTTTCCAGGGGTTCAGTATACCATTATAGATACCAGGAAGATTGAATCTGAGCCCTCCATTTCTGTTTAAAGGTCTTTCTTTTTTAACAAAAATAGCTTCCTTGACTCCTCTTTCAAACCATCTTTTCTCCCTGCTTAAAACCTTCACCTCACCGTCTTCAAACGAGTGATTAGAGGCTTCAAGATGGAGATGCACGGCACTCTGAGGTCCTGAACTTGTATTTCTTCTGTGCTGATAAAGCCTCTTGTGTAGAGGCTGTTTCGTCTCACCTATGTACCGTTCTTTACAGCTTTCTTCACTGCATTGGATCGAATAAACTACATTGCTCTGTTTTTGAGTCGGCAACTTGTCATTAGGATGAACCAGTTTTTGTCTTAAAGTGTTTCCTGGTTTAAAATAAACAGGGACTTCGTGTTGTCTAAAAATTCTCTGCAGTTTTTCCGACAGGCCAGACACATAAGGGATAGAAACACTCTTCCTTCTCTGTTCAGTTTCCCTTTTGTCCTGCTTCTTGGTTCTCTTCACTCTGTTGAGAGCCCAAGCAGGGTAACCACAGGCTGAGAGGGCATTTCGGACATGTTTTTCCTCTTTCTTCTTGCCCTCTGAGCTGGTGGGCACACCTTGAGCTCTGTGTTGTAAGGATCTGATCACACCCAGCTTGTGCTGTAGTGGGTGGTTGGAACCAAAGAGCAGGTACTGGTCCGTGTGTGTAGGTTTCCTATATACGTCTATTTGGAGTTTCCCGTCCTCTCCTCTGATCGTGGAACAATCAAGAAAGGCCAAGCGATTCTCCTTAGCGTCTTCTCTTGTAAACCTGATATGTGGGTCCACAGCATTGATGTGATCAGAGAAGGTTTCCAGTTCTTGTTCCTTGATTGTTACAAACGTATCATCGACATAGCGAAGCCACAGTTTTGGGGCTATGCCTGAGAATGAGGCCAGTGCCTTCTTCAAGAAGGCACTGGCCTCATTCTGAGCCCACCAGAGAATTTTTAGACAACACGAAGTCCCTGTTTATTTTAAACCAGGAAACACTTTAAGACAAAAACTGGTTCATCCTAAGGACAAGTTGCCGACTCAAAAACAGAGCAATGTAGTTTATTCGATCCAATGCAGTGAAGAAAGCTGTAAAGAACGGTACATAGGTGAGACAAAACAGCCTCTACACAAGAGGCTTTATCAGCACAGAAGAAATACAAGTTCAGGACCACAGAGCGCCGTGCATCTCCATCTTGAAGCCTCTAATCACTCGTTTGAAGACGGTGAGGTGAAGGTTTTAAGCAGGGAGAAAAGATGGTTTGAAAGAGGAGTCAAGGAAGCTATTTTTGTTAAAAAAGAAAGACCTTCTTTAAACAGAAATGGAGGGCTTAGGTTTCATCTTCCTGGTATCTATAATGGTATACTGAACCCCTGGAAAGGTAGAGGACCAGGACCAGGACATTTAGATGCTAATCAGGTACTCAGGGTGGTTGAGCCAGGGTCTCACAAAGACAAAGAGGATTCTAATAGCCCATTAAAATTCTGAATAGGCTAGCTCGGTAGATACAAGGGGGGAGTTTCTGTTGAAACAAACAACTCTTTCTACTTCAGGAAGGCTCCTCCCAATGGGCGGGTCTTACCACAGAACAGTATTAATATTGGAGTTCTCGATCTAAATTCTTTTATTGACAATAACTCTTGGATGAGAGTCGAAACGTCTATTTTTTCAAACTGAGTCCAGATGACTACAACTGAAGCTTTTTCTACTACTTTCTAAACCATGATCATTTTTTTACCTGGCTCCCTTAGATATTGTACGCCCATAAAACAGAATCATGAATATTATCATCTGAAAACAATTGCCCAGCAGTTTATTGTCACAAAACCACAAAATATTGAACATACAAATACAAAATCATAAAAATACATGAAGTAATCTCAACAACAAAACATTTTCATACTGTATTTCCCCCAAAAGGCTAATAGAAAAGACCTTTAAATGAATCTACAGATTATGCACAGGAAAGACAAATCATAAAGTAATGTTAATCCCCCACGAATGAAGGTTTCACAGCCTCCGTTTCTCGATGTAGTTAATTCTTAATAGATTTTGATGCTGTGCAAGAGCAGCGGGAAATCAACGGGACGGGAGGCTGCGGCTGCTTTAACTGCAAAGAGTCCACAGTTAAGTGTTCTCTGCATGTGGTCAGCCAACTCGCCCAGTGTAATGGACAGCCCTGAAGCACAGAATAAATCAAATACTCCAAAACTTCCATGCAAGGTTAATGAGAATTAAACGTGACAAAGTATGCGATAAAAGTGTAATTAGACGATGATGAGTCTATCTTACATCACTTTTATTTAACTAACTGGATTCCGCGTGACGCTGTTGCATTTACCGCCTGCGTGTGTGTGTCAGGATCGACAGAAAGGGCGTCGTCGCTGGACCATCTGTGCGGTCAGCAGAGCCCGGGCCTCAGAGGGCAGAGAAAACGCTTCACCAAAAACCGCAGCGAGCCCGACTGTGACGGCGACGAAGAGGAGGGCGAGGAGGGGCTCATGTCCCCCGCAGACGATGAGGGCGGCGGGTACGGGGCCTTCACTCTGCCCTGTCGGAGGTCTCACTGTCTCTCCGAAGGCCTGTCGGGGCTGGGGATGGCTGCTCCGCCCTGCCCCACCTTTCAAGGGCGGAGGGCACAGACCACACAGGTGAGTTCAATAGTTACAGTTCAATGACAATTTATAGCGCATTTAAGAGACAACAGAACACATACTGAAAAACAGACCCTCACACTGACAAAGTAGTAGAGTATTAAGAAGGATAATTGAAAACATGGAATGACTCGACCCATCCGGTTTTAGTCACGTTCATCCGAGCTCTTTGGTCGGGCAAATTTGAAAGGATTAGTTAGATGAAAAACATACATACAGCGTCACATAGACATTTTAAATACAGTACTCCATTGGCTTCCTTCAGCCTGGTCTGACAGTGCAGCACTTATTATTTCCACCAAACAACTGCTAAAGTGTTCTGTCGAAATTAAATCAAACTAACTGAATAAAAAGGTTATGATATTGTCAAATAAACAGGATACTTCATACATACGTCACATGTAGTTTGACTTTTCTGGAAAAGAAATAGAACTGAAACGACTCATTGTTGCTGCCTACAATTCTCACCTCACGATTATTATTATTATTTTTTTTCAGTTTTTATGACTAAATTGCAAAAAATTGGTTAAAAGAAAAAACAAAAAGACACAAAAAACATGAGGTTAGTTGTGGAGGATCCCGTATGTAACCTGCAGGAGCCTCTGGTCATAGCCATGATGGACAGGAAGAGCGATTAGTAACATGTAAATAAACTCTTACTTAGTTCAAACTTGGGGCACGTGTGGTACATGCTCTTCCATTGACCATTGCCAAACTTTTTTATTATAATCAGTTCCAGCTTTGTGTTTTACAAGTCTTGCCTGACCCCCAAAAAGGAACTAATATTATTTATACGTTTCCTCAAGAGCAATGACTCTCCCGACTGCAGCATGGTGGAAGGTCAAAGTTCACAGCTCAGAGAGAGAACACAACCCAAACCAGAAACACAAACTAATGACTACCAGAGACTTTTACTGTGTGTGGTCTGCTCTTCACGTAGTGTATAGACGTCCAGGAGGCACTGACCTGGTTTCCTGTAACAGTCTCTGTCAAGCTGATTGTTAGCTTCAGTCCTAACGTTGGATTTCCTTAGAAGGTCAAAACAACCTTTTACAATGCATCTACTAAGCCTTAGAGTGGATAAAGTTGCACAGGCTTAAAATCTTTAGCTGTCTCTTGTTTTATTTATGCAATAGCAGAAAAATGGTACAAAAATAGCAGGCAGGGTTTTCTTTCAGCCCTCGCCCGGCTCCGTGGACTGCACTGCCTCCTAAGTGCTCATTATACATTTATCTTGGCGAGTTGAGGGAGTCGTTTGATGAAATAAAAATAAACATCACAACACAGCGAAACAAAGAGAAGTGCTAAAACACAAAGTACTGTTCAGAAAAGAGACCGTCTGAGGCAAAAAGGACAAAACGTTTCATGTGAATATGTTTAGCTGACGTGATGAAAGTTTTTAAAAACTGAAGATTTGTAAATATTTTTTTTATCCTCTGGAGGAATGGTAGTAGTTATAGTTGTAGCAATAGTAATGATAGAAGTAGTATTTCTGTAGTTAAGTAGTATTTTCAGTTTTTCCAATTTATAGTTCCATTTACTTGATTAATTACTAGACATGATATAATAATAAGAGCAATGGTAAAATGATTCTAAATAGCAGTAAAAGATAGCAAAAGAGATCAAAACATACAGCGTTGTATTATGTACAAGTAAATTAAATATTGTAAATATAAAATAGATCTAACGCGTCCTCTAGGCTTGGGATGGGATAAGATCTCGAGTCACAACCTTTCACAGGATAAATTAGCCACAAGATGCACACATGAAATGAATAAACACATGTAGAGTAATCTCATGTAGAGTAATCTCATTCCATGTATTCCCCTTTGTCTTTACATCTGGCACTAGCAAAAATAAACGCTATAATTACAACAAACATCTCGTTCTCATGGAGCCAATCTCGTGTGTCGTCTTGTGGGAAATGCGTCTCGTTCCGTTCCATATGTATGTATGTATACATATACATACATACATATGTATGTATGTGTAATGGAAATACAAGTGGAAAACTGAAACACTCACAATAACAGCTGTAGGACCCATAATACTAATAGTACACACACAATAAGTAGTATTGTTCTGGTTCTCGGTGAGAGAAGAGAGTGAGTGGTGGTATAGTTTTGCCAGCCAATTTTTAAAGGTGTCCAAATTTAGGTTTAGAACAACTTAATTTGATCAACCCTAATCCTAACCTGAAAAAAACATTATTCGTCGTCATATTTTGTGGCAAAATGTCACTTGTCACTTGTAATATTGCCTTGAAGTACCAGTTTATACCACATACTCTGGACAAACATGATTGTATTGTTTTACAGGACATCTCCGGCGTTCTAGGCGAAGGCAGTGAATACGGCGACAGTGGCATTGACGGCGTTACCGCGGAGATGGACGGAGAGGCGGAGCTCCTGTCGCGCCGCTGTAAGGCCATGTCCACCTCCTTCTCCGTGTACTCAGCGGCGGACAGCAGTATCTTCAACGGCAGCGACAGCGGCAGCAGCAGCGCCGGAGGAGGAGACGGACGAGGGGGCGAAGGAGGCCGAGGAGGGATCTATGAGAACTTCCGCAAAGAGTTAGACAATCAAGCATGGGTAAGTTCACAGATACTGAAAAATACAACGTGAAATACATTTAATCCGACACATTGCAGTGCAGGTCATTAAGACAAGAACTAAAACCTATGCAATGTGAAATTTGAATGTGAAAAAGTCCTTATCATGTTGCATAAAACATCCAATCCAAAAGCTGAAACCCAAAAATACACAACAAATCCACTTAGAAGACAGTACAGGCTTCAAGGGAAACAACTTTGGATGATTAGAAGAACGTCTATGATCTTATGAAGGCCAAATGTAGTGTCTGCATTAACAGTCAGTGGTGGTCTGAGGGGCCAGCTTCACTTCCATCTTTCTACTGCAGTTGTGGTTACAAAAGTATAAACTGGAGTGAATGAATAAGTCATTCTAATGTGCTTTGAACATCTCCACAGACACTGTTCATAACCATGATTATTATTACATGAAAACAGCTGATTCATTCACTTGTCATGCACTACATCCTTTCAGTGATTGGCTTGTTACGCTTTGTTTGTCAAATAAAGCATCCGCGCAATCATTTACTAGTACAAAATCCCACGTTTAAACGGGGCAAACCTCCAGTGTGAACTCTGAGGACTTTTCATCATCATCCTGATTGGAGGTTAGACGTTGATCCGAACACTGTTTGTGCCGTGGTAGACTCACTTGGGCAGAGACTGCACAGAGGAGGGCGGCTCTGCGGTGAGCGATGAGCGGAGCAGCACCCTCAGCAGCGCCTATCCGTCCGACCCCGGGGTCGGCTCGCCCCAAGGCACCGTCCGAAAGGCTGGAGCGCTGTCCGTCAAGAACTTTCTGGTTCATAAGAAAAACAAAAAGGTGGAGACAGCCACAAGACGCAAATGGAAACGCTATTGGGTCTCACTAAGAGGTAATATCGTACGTTATTGTCTGTTTGTTATGTACCTTAAAGTGTTTAGAGTTAGCTAAATGCTGCAAATATTACATCATATAATAGTAAAAAGCTAATTGCTAAACTTATTGGTATTTAATTAAGCTTAGTTAAGATTTATATTGCAATTCCTGTCTTACCTACCTATCTAAATCAAAAGCGGTTTGTATGAAAATATCAGCTTCTATTTACTTGAATGCATACCTCACAAATACTGCTTGCATAATAATATCTATATTATATCTAATCTAAATCTAATCTAAATCGAGTTGGACAAATAACGCTCTACCTTCTCTCTACAATTTTCCATCAGCTGCTTGTCTCTCTAAAACATGCAATTTACTCATGGCGGCCATAAAACTGCCCCCTTTGTGTCATTTTACCACCGTCTTGTTACTCTCAGATTAATAACCTCACCTTGGCCTCGCCTGTTAAATCCCCGCCTCGTGCTGGAGTCGGGCTGTTATCACGTCAGTCCAACCACCGTCTGTGCCCTTGGTTCCCATCTCCACTCACCCCCCCTCACCCCGCTCACGTGTGGCCCACAATTTAATTTTACAGCTCCACTCGCGCGTAATCCAATTCTGTCCCCTTCAAATGCACGAGACGGAGCATCTGCGGCCACGTTCCTGTCTGTCACCTCGACTGTCCTTAAACGAATAACTGCACTGTCCACCTGACCCCAGCTCGTGTTTTCCTTCCCGTTTGCCTCTGTTATTGTTGAGAAATTGTGTTCAGTATTAGGTCATAACTCCTCTAACGTGCTTACCAAGGAAATTTCATAGATTGCTTTTTTTCCCTTTTCTAAATGAATTCAGTGTCAGTAATGACTTTGCCTTTGTTTCTCAAGGTTGCACATTGTACCTGTATGAAACGGACGGCCGGTCGGGGATAGACCACAACAGCACGCCTAAGCACGCGCTGTGGGTGGAGAACAGCATCGTACAGGCCGTGCCCGAACATCCCAAGAAGAACTTTGTCTTCTGCCTCAGTAACTCGATTGGAGACGCATTCCTCTTCCAGGTGAGAGACGCTGCTATTCCAAACATGCCTGTTACACAACATTGTTCACAACATGCCACATACTAAGCATAAGTGAAGCATCTTGGTCTTGTTGAAGTTACACGCTGGTGTATCTGGGTTCCTCTTCAGTGGTTGGTATGACACGGAGCAAATCTTGGCTGTGGATTGGGATGATTCTCGTTTTCATGATAAAAATTCCAGACTCTTCTACTTTTCGAGAAGCATGGAAAGACCCTGTGCGTATATATCATTGTTTGAGAGCTACTGGTCCGTAACAAACCATTTTGATTTAACTGCTGCTTTTATTGTTTTCATTAAAGAGTGTTTAATGTAATATGGGACATTAAGCTCCCAAAAGAGGAAGACGGATGCGAACAAAAGGGTTCCTCATTTCCCCCGGCGACTCTCTGTGAGCGAACACATGTACATGACATTTAGCTGCGCGTGTTTGTTTTCAGTGTGACATGTTTAAAGGCCACGCTGTCCGGAGTGACAGTGATATCCACAGCAGGGCCCATTGTGCGATGTTAAATTATATCTGTTTGTATTCACGACTGCTGTCCTCAGTGACACCCAATCAATGCACGAGGAGATAAGTTATATACGGTGATGAATGTGTTATAATGGCCACGGTTCCCCAGAGAGACGCTGTGGCGTGTGCATCACATCAGTTTTCCGACAGTTTCCATCATTTCTACTGCGTTTATCTGCTGATATTTAGAGCTCAACTGTTCATTTTCTAACCGTCTCTAATGTGGAAGAGGACTCTATTGATCTCACAGAGAAATTGATTTGTTTTGGCCACTCTTAATTAAATTGTGCAGATAAAAAAGATCAAAAATGAAATAAAACTGTTTCGATAAAACATCCAGATGCGATAACACAAGAACGATATACTAACAATGAATTAAAGAGCAGAAATGTTACAATGAAACATTTACGAACGTGTCCAGTTTCAGCAAAAGCATAATATATTAAGTTTAAAAAGTACATACATTGCAATTGTAAGAAGATTCACTGTCAAAAAATCGAATAATGAGCCTCACTCCTCCTCAGACCTCGAGTCAGACGGAGCTGGAGAACTGGATCACCGCGATCCACTCGGCCTGTGCCACGGCTCTGGCCCGACAGCATCACCGGGACGACACGGTGCGGCTGCTCCGGACCGAGATCCGGAAGCTGGAGCAGAAGATCGACATGGACGAGAAGATGAAGAAGATGGGAGACATGCAGCTGTCCACGGTCACCGACACCAAGAAGAGGAAGACCATTCTGGAGCAGGTTTGACGCGCAATTTAATCATTCCCTGCGTATATTAATAAATAAAATGAAAATAAGATGGAATGATGAGAAATCTGCAAAAGGTTATGGGGAAGTTTTGATGGTTTTTGAAGGTTTAAAGTTCAAATGTTTTGAACTGCCTTTCATCCAATATAGTTCACAATTAAAAATACATTTGTTTTAATCGTTGTTTTTTCCCCGCTGTTATGAATATTTGAGAATTGAAGTACAAAATAGTTACTCCATGACAACGTCTGCATTGGCCAATCTTGTTTAGTCTACGCTCCAGCTCCTCAGAGTGTTTTATGGCCACGTTCTTTTTAAAACTTTCAATAAACGTCTTTACTACATGTCGTCATCTCAACAGACTGTTCAGCCCAGGTGTTTCCAAATGCATAACCTTTTCTTCTCATTCATAATTGTGCAAATGCCACACAAAGACATGTCAATGATGTTTAAATGTGCACATGCAAGTAAACGCCAGTGACTTTAATTACAGTTCTGGTTCAGCTTGAATCAGGTTTGTTCACTTTGGGAGAAACTTTAAGCACAAAAGCCTCATACTTAATCCGTGCGTGTCTGGATGTGTTCGTAAATCACGTTGAATGCACTAACCTTTTTGTATGTACACACTAAAATAGAGCCTGAGAATTTGCCTTCACATAATAGACCTTCCTGTTTGAGCAGGTCTGTGTTTCGTACATTTTGAGTCAATGAATGAACCATTAAAGCTCGGGAAGTTGGTCATTAAATGCACTCCCCCCAGAAATATTAGATTGTTGAAAAATTATATATTTATCGAGGTTTGATTAGTTTGAAAAAGTGTATTTAATGGACGAATCTGCCTGTTTTATTAGGGTTTCACAACTAAATGACATGATGTTACCTGGAACCTACATTGGTTTTCATAGTATACGCAAACTTGTTTTACCACTGGATTTAATTGATCAAAACTTCAAATCTGTCTGCTTTATTTTCTATTCATATGATTGAAACGTTACACAATGGTGCTAAAGGATGGTTTTCACAGATAAACAGCCGTAGCATCAGCCGTTGCAGTGTTTTCTCAGGCGTTAGTGCAGCTCGAGTCCAGTGAGTGTGTCATGTTGCCGTGTGCACCTCCCACAGTGTGATACATTGTGCACATCGCGGCAGGTCAGGGACCGGTGAGGGCTGTGTGTTTGTGAGCAATGCTTAGGCAACACTCCCACATCTCAGCACTTATTAGACCAACGCAGTAATCCACACTTGTATAACGAATGCTCCATTTAAAAAGGTTTGAAGGATATTTGCCAGCTGAGTGAAATAAACAACCTGCTGTCAGTCAGCCCAGGCTCGTAATAATGTTTCATGATCTCACAGTGGAGAGGAACATCACTTGAAATGGTAAAAGATAAAGTGCAGGAGATAAAACGTACGGATTATACAAAATAAGCAAAGATTCGAAACGTATCAAAACAAGTGCCAGAAATCAATGAAGACAAAGGCAAAGTTTCCAGCAGCAATGTGGAAACTGAATGAAAGCACCAAACTGAAATGGAAATTGTGAACAAAATACCGAGCAAGTTACATTAACTACGTTGTCCAGTTTATGCCGATAAATGACGATCGCATTTTGCCGTGTTTTCTTAACTTTTTTCTTTTTTCAAGAGGTTGTATAATCATCGATATGTTGTTGGCCTGTGTATCTTTGTGTTTCCTCAGATATTCCTGTGGGAACAAAACCTGGAGCGTTTCCATATGGATCTGTTCCGCTGCCGTTGCTACCTGGCCAGTCTGCAGGGGAGTGAGCCTCCCAATCCCAAACGTCTCCTGGGCTGTGCCTCACGGCCCTCCAAACTGGCTATGGGACGATTGGGCATCTTCTCTGTCTCCTCTTTTCATGCTCTGGTATGGTTTTTCAATACTAATACTACTGTTTCTCTTTTTCTACGCATTCCTGTCAATTACAGTCTGTGTTAACCTTTAGGAAAAGAGGAAACATCTGAACTCATTTTAATCTTTCCTGTAATTTGTACTTAAAAATATATGTTCTTCCTAAGACTTTTGCACAGTGTAATATCTTGTTCTAAAGTAACCCACATGACTCTTTACATGTACCAAAACTAATGGTTAATCAATTCTATGGGCTTGAATTAACATGACTTCTGAGCGTTACATAAGTTAGTTATCGTGAGAAAACAAACTATTGGATTTCCCATGATCACTAAGGAGCATAAACAGCTCTTTGATGATGAAACAAAAAGGTTTGTTATACACAAAATGTGACCAATAGTAAAGTACAGAGCAAGTTGTATTTCTTATCCCACAACACACACATGTTACCATCATCTCCATAGTCTCCACATGGATCACTATCAAACTGAGTGCAAAACAAAACAAAAATACCTCTTGCCAATATTTTGTAATTGATGATGACAGTTTCAGCCTGAGGCGCAGAGTCAACTCATTACCTCATGTTCAGTTCGCTTTTATTGACAGCTTGGCCTCCAGAGAATGTTCAAAATGAAACTCGGTATGGAAGGAATGATCAGTATGACGCTGGCATTTGACGTCCAGGAATTCAATAACCGTGAGACACTTTCACCTTAGACTCACCTGGTGGCGATCTCAGGTACTGACACTTAAAGGAGGTGTTCAAACTCACACATTCACCACGAGGAAATTGGGACTGAACCTGAAACAAAACCTGGATTAGATCAGGACTAAACAAGGACTAGAACAAGACCATTCCAAGTCCACATCAGCAGCAAGCAAGATTTATGTGTACAGCACAACTCATACACTGCAATACAAAGTGATTTACAATCATTAAATGCATCAAAATAAAATACAATACATCAAAGTACAATATAAAATTGTAAAAAACACATACAAAAGCAAATAACTAGTTTAAAGTTTTTTTAAAAGAGGAAAATGTAAATACAATTATTTTTCGTCACTAGATAAAACAAAACTAAACAAAACCATTTAACCCTAACCCCAGGAAGACTTTAACTCTGTAAAAATGAAACTAAAATTAAACTAAAATGGGCTCAATCGAAATAAGTGTGAATGCACCGTAATGCTGACAAAGTGAGTTATTAATTCATTGTGTTCTGATATTAAGGGTAACATGAAATTCCAAAGCATTGTGTTATTTTACATAATAAAAGTATGTTATTGCACCACCATAAAAGTAACATATAGCGCACCTTTAAATCAGGCTTTTACTTGATCTTACAGCATTACAGTGTTTGTGTGTGTTAAATTTCACCTGGAGAAACCCGCTGTTCCCCTGACACGAGCTGTCAAAGGTGGATGTATTCTTTTTGTGATTGGTGGATCAATACCTGCCCTGTCAGTGAGCCGCCATCCCTCAGGCTCTTTCCCACAAACAGGCTTAGCACCCTCTCCCCCGCTGCACCCCACTGCACCCCGCTACACCCCGCTGCACCCCGCACCCCCTGCCCACGTCCCCACATCCTTTGTCTCGTGTACTCTCTGTTGTTTGGTCTGCCCCCCTCCACATCTGTCTGTGTTTTATTACATCTCCACCAGATCAAAGTCTGGTATAAGCATTTCTCTTACCGCTGTTCACCAAATATCACCACGAGCAAACAATGCGTCGGTGAAACATAAGACAAGATAAAATATGCCTTTATTTGTCCACACACGAAATTCCGAAGTTGCAACGCAAATAGATACAGAAGAAAAGAACAGATAACTTATAGGAAGTTTTAAAAAACACTCTTATACTCTTATAAACAAAACTCCTATAGACAGAACATCTGGTATAGAGGGGGAAAAAATATAAAAGATAAAATAAAATAAAAATAGCAAGCATAAGACAAAATAATACTAATAATAGTAGTAAAGTAAACACTCTTATTTACATCAGTTCTATGCACATGAATATGCCATTATTGCGTGTGAGTATGACGTATTGCACATGATTAAGTCAGTATTGCACATTATTGTATTGCACATGATTAAGTCAGTACGGTTAAGTCAGTATGGTTAAGTCAGTATTGCACATGGTTAAGTCAGTATTGCACATGGGTATGACAGTATTGCACATGATTAAGTCAGTATTGCACATGGGTATGACAGTATTGCACATGGTTAAGTCAGTATTGCACATGATTAAGTCAGTATTGCACATGGTTAAGTCAGTATTGCACATGGGTATGACAGTATTGCACATGGTTAAGTCAGTATTGCACCTGGGTATGACAGTATTGCACATGGTTAAGTCAATATTGCACATGGGTATGACAGTATTGCACATGGTTAAGACAGTATTGCACATGGGTATGACAGTATTGTACATGGTTAAGTCAGTATTGCACATGGGTATGACAGTATTGCACATGGTTAAGTCAGTATTGCACATGGGTAAGTCAGTATTGCACATGGGTATGACAGTATTGCACATGGGTATGACAGTATTGCACACGGGTATGACAGTATTGCACATGGTTAAGTCAGTATTGCACATGGGTATGACAGTATTGCACACGGGTATGACAGTATTGCACATGGTTAAGTCAGTATTGCACATGGGTATGACAGTATTTCACATGGTTAAGTCAGTATTGCACATGGGTATGACAGTATTGCACGTGGTTAAGTCAGTATTGCACATGGGTATGGCAGTATTGCACATGATTAAGTCAGTATTGCACATGGGTATGGCAGTATTGCACATGGTTAAGTCAGTATTGCACATGGGTATGACAGTATTGAGTATTGCACATGGGTATGACAGTATTGCACATGGGTATGACAGTATTGTACATGTCCAGGGCGAACAGTGTTTGTTTGACAGCAGCAGAAGGACAGACCTGTGAAACGTCTCCATGGGCTTTAGTGTCGCCTGATTGAAAACTGTTCCTCAAGTTATTGCATTTTTAAAATCTCTTTACTCTGATCCTCATGACGGTGTTGGATTAGGACTGGGTCATTCATGTTTTGCTTGGATTGATAGATTACAAATTTCAATTCAATTTTATTCTTTCATTAAAAAAACACACACTTTCACTGACGAGTCCGGACCTCTAGATTTATGAGTCTCCAGTTGATCGTGATTCATGTTTGATTCATTTCACAGCGTTATATTTGATGTCTTGTTCATAAGAAATGTCTTCCATATTCTCTGGTACAGTTTAATTTTAAACATTTACAGTGTTCATAAAGTTATTTGGGTAGATCATTCATAATCTATTTAGTGGTTTAACATATATAGATGCATAGCTTATATATATTTTAGGGTTGTCAAAACTATCAAAAGTCTAAAATTTAAACTAGACACTCATTAGAGCAAGTATTGTGTAAAAAAAACAGGACACAATTTGATCTTTCCTTAACAGTTTTAGAAAATAAAAAAAATACTATTTTTGTGTTTAAAAATTAGTATCAGCATTTTTCATGATCATTGCGGCATCAAGCCAATTCCTTATTATCAAGTGCAAACGTGTAAACATAAAATCATAGCCTTCTGACAACTACAACTACATTACATAGATATAGACATAGAATAAAAACAACCAACATTTTTGAATCAAGTTCCAACTCTTCCATCTTCTACAAGACGAGTGCTTTGACCTGTTCACTGAGCTGGAGCCAGTGTGCGACCCCCACACGCCGCAGTCCAAACGTGCACGTTCATGTAAAAGACATCCTTGTATCACACCACAGAGTGAGTCAGTGTGGCCCAGTGGTGCGACTCGAATTCACCCAGAACTGCCAACACTCGTTCCTGTTTGCATGGACAGAAAAGTACTTGAAGAAAGAGGCTGAAAGTGTTGATTTTATGTCTCCAGCAGCTGAAATGTGGCCTCTGTGTGCAGTTGTAAATGTCCCAGTTGTAGCGCTTCATGAGACACACATTTTCAGCTCCAATCAGGAAAGTCATTTTGTCTACATTTTACCCAGCTGTGATTGACAAATAGTCTTTATAGTAATGTGAAAGTACCACTAAAGTACAGCTCTGGAGCCTACCACCTTCACATCACTCAACCTGTGTGCCATTCAGACATTTACAGGACTGTATGAGTAAAAAATGAAGTTAGAAAAGCACTACCAGAATCCTGTATTGTATTAAGTGTGGTCAATGTTATATGTTAAATGTGTTTATTGTATTTGCTGCACTTTACATACAGTGATCATTTTTGAATGTTCGTTAGTGACTCACCTTGAGCTTTAAGTACGACGTTCTTACTTTCTTCAACCACTGAATGCAAAAGGTGAGGACAGGGTGTGAACCTGAATGTCGAGCCGTATGATGTGTGTCAAACGTGCATGTCTATCGTTGCTCAGCGCTGAATATAATGTGTGGATTGCAGGTGTCGGCGCGTACAGAATGCACCATCAGACGGAGGAACCAGGCCGCCATGCCGCGCACCTCCAGCAAACGCAGGAGTCGTTTCTCCTCCTTGTGGGGCCTGGACACCACCTCCAAACGGAAGAGCAAGGCACATCCCTCCATCAACCAGGTCCATAGATACAACTACTAGGGCTGGGGATTTGACCAATAAATAATGTTCTTTAACTCAATAAGAAGGTGTGTGCTGCAGAATAGGGTTTGGGCCAGTGGTTCTCTTTTCTGGCAACTCACTCTTTCTAGTTGGTCACCTCTTGTAACCCAACCTATTTATTTATTTTATATATATTCTTTAAAAGTAGGCTGTAGGGTTGTAAAATAACATGTCATAATATAAGAATATATTATATTTTTCTGCACATTTAAGCCACTATATTGTCGTTAGATGATGTAAAGGCATAAGCAGTAAGTCAGTCGGTCGGGCAGGGCGATGTGACCAAACATTTGCAAAAACAATATAATTTACCTTATAATTAATTCTAGACAAAATACTTAAAAAACAACAAATTTAACAACAAGCTCTTTCTGATTTACATTCAAGCTATCATTTTATACCAGCTTTATAAGCCTTTACACTTTATGAGTAATCTATAATGCAACATCCTCCTGCTTTTAAGTTCAGTCATTTAACTGTCAGGTAGATGAATGTAACTGTAAACTGTGTAAATAGTGAATTAAAGTTAGTGGAGGAGTCGGAGCGTCTGCTCGCTCTGCATCGGGCCAATAACAACCACACAGTTTAGATCAAGTTAGATTTAATGTTAGAAGACCGTAGACCCTCTCTCTGTCATGAGGCACACAACGATTTAGCTGAAAATGTTTATCATCCAAAGTGTAAAAAAAGCCCAAAAACAACTAATTCAGGTTAGTCTGTGTCAGTTAATGTGTTTTCTCCCTCTGCTCAGCCGCTGCAGTGCTTCTCACCACGGGTGCTCTCCGTGAAAACAATAGCACTGTGCATGCACCTTTTATCCAATTTTATTGCAATATTTATATTTCATATCGTCACTCAAAAGCATGTGGGTAAAACACTGAATGGTATGATATTAGTCAGATCATTATTTTTATTCATAGTAAAATCATGAGTATGTTTTGGCCTTGGAAGTGCAGCTCTCTCCTTTCAAATAGGCTTCATTTATCCTTGGGACAAACTGACAAAACTAATAAACATCCCTAATATTTTACCATTGCACAAACCTCCCCTCAACCTGCACCGAGGGCGGGAAAGAGAGAGGAAGAGAGGAAGAAAGTGTGGGCGCCACTCGTCTCATCACTCAAAAAAGACCTTCTTTCTACATGAATAGTTTTGAGATGAATTACCGGTACAGGTGTTCGATGCATATGTGGTATATACATGTGCATATGCAGCAGGTATTCTCACCTGCGCTGGAGGAGCAGCGTCCAAACGCTCATTCACTTTTTACCTTCACATAACCCAACACAAATCTGCCAAGACTCTAAGTTTGAGAAGCAGTGGTTCAGGCTGCAGCAGACAGGGCACAGCACCAGCTCCTGACATGTTCACACTTACACATGTCATTTACAATCCATGGGTTTCAGAGTAATGACAAATGTGCGCTGTTGCTATAGAAATGTACAATTCAAAATAAAATATTCTGTCTTTTGAATTGTGATTGGTCCTCAATATGTCACCGTAAACAGGGAACTAAAGGGCCAAAACAATGTTCACTTTACAAGCACAAAATAATTTAGTATCAAATAGAAATTGCCACGCCTGTGATAAGATTAACCAAATATTCAGATTTGCAGAAGAGTTTAATACATTTCTTTGATGTTTTTAGGTGTTTGTCGAAGGGGCGGAGCCTGTGCAAAAACCTTTGGAACGAATGTTTGAGGATTCAGCAAGCGAGAAATCTGTGAGAAAATCATTCATTCTATTCTTTTTGTGTATTTTATTACCCGTTGGCTTTATTGGACAGGATGTTTTGAAATGGGGATGAGGGAAGGGAGGACATGCAGCAAAGTGTCAGAGCCAGGATTCAAACTCACAAGGCTGCGGCTGACGGCACAGAGCCCGGCATATGTGCTGCCACCTTCAACACTCCACCACCAGCTCAAGAATACTTCTACTACATACTTCTTTATAGCAGCCTTGTTCAGAAAGTTCAAGCACAACAGCCGATACAGTATTTGCCGATACATTAGCCACTTGCCCAGAGCTAAAATCCCACTTATCTCTTTGTTTCTTGCATTGGCATTTTCTCGATACAAATCTAAATTGCAGGGCTGTGGGCGAACTCCACGCCGATGTTTGCCTTACTCAGAACTCAACATTAAAATGAGTGAGGCAGCTGATAGAGCCTTGTCTCAGTATAATGGGCTCATAACGAGCATCAGGCCATTAACTGCATTGGATTTTCCACCTTGTTTCACTTAAGCAATATCGTTTTGGTGCTTCTGCTTTAGTGGGCTATTTAGGGTGAAGGTTTTGATCCTTTTGCTCTTCATTTTAAGATTATCTCATTAAACAAGACTTCAGTGAACCTCGGCTTAATATTAGATAAGGGTGTGCAACATATTGGATGATTTATTGATAACTGACATTTAGAAGTGGTTCAAAGATACTAAGTTTACAACTGACTCTTTGATCCTTTGGTGTCTAAACTAAGCCATGTTTCCCCTGTATTTAAAAGAAAATATATATATTATGTTGTTCAATAAATCAATATACATACTACACATGTTTATGAACGCTTAGAGTAAGATTTTAGATGTATTATTTACCCATCATTTCTTGCATATTCTCTTGATGAAACTACAGTATTTTCTATTCCACCTTCAGTTTCTTTATCTGCCCAGTCCCATAAACATTCCCATATATAGTTTCCGTTTCTTTATTTTAATTGCTCGAAGCTTTAAATCTACCACGATCAGAGACCATCGACTGGGGGGGCGTTTGTGTCTGCTAATCCAACTGAGGAGAGTTTGATCTGATATGTTCAGATCATTAGCTTTCTGATGTTTGGCTAATTATGCGGGCGCTTGGTACTCGAGGACTTGGCAGATTTGCACCATCTGTTCGCTTCCATATTGACTGCTGCAACTTATAGACAATTTCAAATAATGAGTCACTTTTAATTATGCAAAGACTTGACAGGATTGAGACTTTCAGGCAAAGTCTTATCTGTGATGCAAGCTGAACGTGTCCAATTACCCCAGGGCTGCACTTGGATAAGGCTGTGACTTTTATATTTTATGAGCACTGGCAAAAGACGGCTTCAAAAGACGAGCAAGAAAGGACTTTGCATAAACTCAAGCCAAAAGTGCAATATGAGGGAATACAATGTAATAATAAACTACCCTTTTGACTGTCGGTGTAATCCCTCATTGGTCCAGGCGTGTTCCATAGTAGAAAAAGCTTCAGTTGTAGTCATCTGGACTTAGAGAAGACGCTAAGGAGAATCGCTTGGCCTTTCTTGATTGTTCCACGATCAGAGGAGAGGACGGGAAACTCCAAATAGAAGTATATAGGAAACCTACACACACGGACCAGTATCTGCTCTTTGGTTCCAACCACCCACTACAGCACAAGCTGGGTGTGATCAGAACCTTACAACACAGAGCTCAAGGTGTGCCCACCAGCTCAGAGGGCAAGAAGAAAGAGGAAAAACATGTCCGAAATGCCCTCTCAGCCTGTGGTTACCCCGCTTGGGCCCTCAACAGAGTGAAGAGAACCAAGAAGCAGGACAAAAGGGAAACTGAACAGAGAAGGAAGGGTGTTTCTATCCCTTATGTGTCTGGCCTGTCGGAAAAACTGCAGAGAATTTTTAGACAACACGAAGTCCCTGTTTATTTTAAACCAGGAAACACTTTAAGACAAAAACTGGTTCATCCTAAGGACAAGTTGCCGACTCAAAAACAGAGCAATGTAGTTTATTCGATCCAATGCAGTGAAGAAAGCTGTAAAGAACGGTACATAGGTGAGACAAAACAGCCTCTACACAAGAGGCTCTATCAGCACAGAAGAAATACAAGTTCAGGACCTCAGAGTGCCGTGCATCTCCATCTTGAAGCCTCTAATCACTCGTTTGAAGACGGTGAGGTGAAGGTTTTAAGCAGGGAGAAAAGATGGTTTGAAAGAGGAGTCAAGGAAGCTATTTTTGTTAAAAAAGAAAGACCTTCTTTAAACAGAAATGGAGGGTTAAGATTCAATCTTCCTGGTATATATAATGGAATACTGAACCCCTGGAAAGGTAGAGGATCAGGACCAGGACATTTAGATGCTAATCAGGTACTCAGGGTGGTTGAGCCAGGGTCTCACAAAGACAAAGAGGATTCTAATAGGCTAGCTCGGTAGATACAAGGGGGGAGTTTCTGTTGAAACAAACAACTCCTTCTACTTCAGGAAGGCTCCTCCCAATGGGCGGGTCTTACCACAGAACAGTATTAATATCGGAGTTCTCGATCTAAATTCTTTTATTGACAATGACTCTTGGATGAGAGTCGAAACGTCTATTTTTTCAAACTGAGTCCAGATGACTACAACTGAAGCTTTTTCTACTACCCTTTTGACTGTTGAGTTCAATTTAAAAACACAATGATTGCTCTTTAAAATGTTTTATCAAACATATAGCAGATAAGTTGTACGTCTGGGTTAATTTAATCACATCAATGCAGGCGATACATGGTGGAAAAGTATGTCTGGACAGACATTTTTTTTGAGAAGTAATTTTCAATGTTTCAATTAAAATGGAAACGCTTCGAGGATAAGAAATCACAACATTCCTGTCATGCTTTACACCAGTTTTTCACATCAACTTTGCCCATCTTTAAACTGCTCTTTCCTGTTTTGGTCTGGCAGCGTTAGCGATGAAAGAAGAACACACGTTGGTGGTCGGTGCTGTATTTGTCCGGAGCTGTAGATGCGAGAGGAGCTGCGAGAGCTGATGCTAAATCGTAAACAGTGTCTCGTTTCCCCCTCTAATTGTTCATATGCCGCGCCAGTGTTTGCTCTGGGAAACGGGAAGAGAAATGTGTTGCCTTGGACTCTCGCCCTCAGCAGGGGGAATGGACCAGGAGGGGAGCCAGATGGTGCAGAGCCGAACTGGGGAGCGTGATGTGCTTGAGGGGGGTGAATATCTTGCCTTTGCCCCGATAGTCTGTTGTCTGGACGCTTGTTTTGATTGTTTTGTGCGCGTGAGAACGGGCGCGTCTTATCTACGGCCAACATGAAACGCCATCAGTTCATTTAAAAAGAGCAGATTGCGTACTGTCAGCAGACTGTGTCGCATGAATCAGAAGTGATGAGCAGCTCAGGATCACAGTGAAATAAATTGAATAAGATGCACTGGCACAAGACGGATGAGAGACTCGGGTTTGTAATTATGAGACACAAAACGCAGTCTGTTGTCCATTGTCCAGACTTTGGTTCATTTATAGTTGAGTTTAATATGTTACTGATATCATTCCAGGTTTAAGACTAATAGTATCTAATATTAGTAGTGCAAATGTGAATATGTAATGTATTATTTAGCAGTAGTATAAGCAGTAGTACCACTTTGCTCTTCCTATATTGGTAAACACTTACAACAACTTGAATACCAGATTATTATTATTTTTTTAAACTTCTACTCAAGAATCATTTGTGTTTGCTTAAATTATTTATTTTGACCTTTAGCCACTAGGCAATATTTTATAGTCCCCGGACAATGAACGTACAAAACTGTTTACAGCTATTTACTACTCGCACAGCCATTAGAAAATACACAGACATTTAAGTTTAGTAAAAGACATGCTGAGTTTAGACAGACGTACTTCTTAATCATTGATAATAATTCAGATTTTGAGCGATTCCATGCGGCACTTCTGGACAAAATCCCCTTAAACTCAAACGTCGCTGTTATTGAGTCGCAGGTTTAAATTGAACCCGGGTTGATGTCGGACTCAATGGTCAATAACAAACTGGACAAAAGGCGGGAATGGCTCGTGCTGCTGTTGTAAGGTGATAGGAGCAGATTCGATTTCGTTAACGGACACTGCTGGGTCAAATAAAAGGACGGGGAGGGAGAGGAGGAATGCTGTCATGGCTGCCAGATTGTGAGAGGTCAAAGTGACAAGATGGACGCTGCAGCTCCCACACAAGAGGAGGAACGCACACGCACACGCACGCACGCACGCACACGCACACGCACGCATGCACGCACACGCACGCACGCACGCACACACACACACATCGTATGTATAAGGGGGAAGGTCTCTTATCAGTTCAAATGAATTTGATTTTGTTACGAGAGCTCCAGACCACCAGCGCGCTTCATCGCGTTAGACCAATCAATTTGTGACTATCTGGTGTCTAAAAGCACAATTATGATTTATCAGAAGCGTATTGTGTGCAAGAAAATGTTCACTGTCTGAAACATTGATCTGAACTGAGAGGCTTTTATGATCACATCACGTCATGCTGTTCTTTGTTGATCCCGGGGTGGAAATGGCAGTTAAACGATGCATTGAGAGTCTTCGTCTTGTGTTTTACAGAAGGAGAGAGAAGGCTCGGTGAAAAGTCTTCCACAGCAGAACATGGACACTGACATCTGGGTGCCCGATTACCTGGCGCCGTCCTGGGTGTGTTTGCCCAACGATCAGCCCGTCCTGGCCATCATCCGACCCGGAGAGATGGCACTGGAGGTGCTCAGCTCCGTCTGCAAGGTGCGGCACTTTCACTTTTAACTACCATGAAGCAAGACATGGCTGTGCGAGTGCATGATAACACTGTGTGGCAATGGAAATTAGCAAGTCTGTTAGCATAGTTAAGAGTTAAGAGTTGGATCCAACGACAAAATACATAATATGGGTTCTTGTTAAATAGCGTTTGAAAATGGCATGATGAATGAACATGAATCGATTGTGCTTCGATATCATTATTATCATTCTTTTGCTGCAATGGTGTGACTTCATTTCCTGCCGGCCTGAACAAAACTCTGCAATATACACATGAGATGACAGAAAATATCACTATCAATAGAACACATTTGCTGTACAAACTCAACTGCAGACATTGCTGCTATGCTACATGGATTATAATGGATGGATATGATATTAAAACATGCAGTTGGCATTTTAACAAGACAATGTTGCTCACAGTCTCAACGTTAAGTGTGACCTATTATATCTTGCTATCTACGTATTATTTTCTGTATCGCATCATCTGCTGCCCGTGTGGACAATGGATCGGCAGTGACACTTTCCTCCTACTTGAGGCAAACCCATATACACTTATATATAGCTGGATGCTTGATTGACGCGTCTGTGGGCGCCGAGCACTGTATATACGCCAGAAGGATGTCACAAGAACTGGAGCGCTTAATTCACAGTCGTGTATGTCGCATCCTTCAACTTCACATAGATTGCATACATTATTCGGTGCCTATATATGACTATGTAATTTTTATAGGCGATGTCATAATGCTGTGTATGTACTTGGTTGTGCTTTTATTAACTTGCACTGTAGTTAGCTGCTTTGACAGATTTATGGATTGGTAATGGTTATTTTGTAACACTTTAGTTTAAGGAAGACAATATTAATGTCTAACTCATGGTAAAATGCATAGTAAGTGATTAATTACATTTTTGTTACTATATATTAAGTACATTTTCATATTTTTCTATTTAGCCTATTTAGCCATTAACTTCTTTTTCCACATTAACACTCAAAAAACTGTTCATAAGCATTGTTTGCAGTGGATGTTATTGTACACTATCTTTATTATAGCTATAGCTTTACTATAGCATTAATAAGTGCATAAGAAACACTAACTTAAGGCCAGCATGCCAATTAGCACTTAGTTAGTGATTAATATGTGGTGCCCGAAACAAAGCGATGCCATTATTTTGATTCTTAGATTATTTAAATGTATTGCACTTCCCTTTTCAGACCCACAGACTTGAAACGTCCAGCCACTACCTTCGATTAAAAGTTTGGGTTGATCACCAGCTGCTGATTTACGTTCCAAAGCTCGAAGAGGACATTTCTGATGTGGTAAGAATGCGATAAAACACATCATTTTGCTACAATACAGTTGATGAAGTCATATTTATAACAGTTCACGTTTGAATCCTGCGCGAAAGTTCATTGTCAGTCACTTTTTAATTTGCATTTTGGGGTCATCACCTGATTATTAATTAATTTCTGACAGTTCTTGGCAAACACAAACGAGGCTTGTGCATGTTTTATGATTTTCTGTGCAACTCCCCGGACGCGTAGACCACAGTTATACAGTGACATAAATAATGCAAAGCTGTGTATCCTCCCCTGTTGTCGACAGTTGCGTTTGTTTGTGTGTTTAGTTATTCAGTTTATATATTTCAGCTGACAGAAATCTTAAAACTCTTTTGTATGTGACACATTTAACCCCATCTGAAGCACATTCATTGTTGTAATCCTTTCTTTTATCTTTTCCGCTTTGATCGTTCGGCCCACCACCATCTTTAGCCCATAACACGTCATTATATCCTTAACCAAAGTGAACTTACTTCTGTTGCTTCTCACACACAGCTGTGCCTATGGTTCACCGCTCTCTGATCACCCACTGCCTCCACCCGGAGTCTCGACCCCGCGACCTTCACGTAGCAATAGCTTTATTAGGGAGCCTGAATAAAACATGAGTCTCTTTGCCAGAGCAGCGCCCTTGACTTTCTAACGAGTTGCTGTTTTTTATTAGGTTGACTGCTGATTAAATGTCTCTTTTTGTTGTTTTGCAGCTCTACAAAGAGGTTGAGATCAGCCCAAAAGCTACAAAGGTGGTCCGCTTTGACAAATACGAGTCCTGCACCGCCGGATATGGTGAGCTTGTAGGATGCAAATAGTAGTTAAGTGGGAGTAAATATAATGGAAAAATGTACACAATCCAGTATTTATGTTAATATTCGGTTGTTATAACTGTCAAAATCCCCACAATAACACACACTGAGCTATGGAAATCAATTGACTTCTCTTATTCTAATTCATAGAAGTGTAAACCCTCTTGACATAGATGGATCTGCCCGGCCCAGGCCCAGCCAGACTCCTAATCACCAAATCAAATTGAGTTCAGAAATTGGATTTTAGCCTGTCATGCTACATTAAAATGAATGAGAGATTGCCATTTTGGTTGGTTGTAATTGTTCCAGCGTCGATACATTGAGGTCATTTAATGTAATATTGTCTTTCATAATTTGTTTTTTTGTAGGTTTTTCTGTGGCGGTGATTGATGAGGACGGGACACAGCAGCTGCACATCACTGAAGTCAAACCGGACGGACTCGCCGCAGCTAAAGGTGAACACACAAAGGTTTACAATGTTTATGTCTTGTTGAGAAGTTAAGATTAGTAACTGTAGATTTACAAGAAATAAGGCAACGCTTCTGTCTTTATGAAATCTTCAAAAACGACTCACTAATTAAAAGTATGATATGGGTTTTTACATTTTTTTTACAGTCACATGGCTCATGATAAAATGCTTCTTTCCTAACTGACCTGCTGACTGCAGTGTCTCTCTCGCTCAGCACTGCACAGGCCTAATAGGCTTCAGAAATGGAGGGCAGCAGATAAAACACTAATGTACAGAAATGGCAGGCCCCAGGGTCAGAGCAGGTTATTGAAGTGTAATGGTGCCGTCCCAGTGCCCCATTTGCCATGTAAAAGATGCACTTTCAGCAAACCGCTCCACTGCCTGATGTATAAATTCAGCTTTGGCAATATTTATGAATTATCATATTATTAGCTTAAGCAGAATGAAATGACCAGGATTAAACTTTACACTGCACTTGGTTTAAATCAGGACTAAACAGCGACTTGAACAGGACCAAGAGTGAAATATAATGCAGCAAACCAGGACGCTGTCACATTTGTCATTTATTAGACATTTGCAGTCTTCGTTATTGGAATGTTAAGTTCTTCTTTATACTAAAACAGCAAATATTGTCTTTGTTCAAGTTCAACACGTCGCCCACCGTTTGATGCGTCCACAGTCAGTGTAAAATATGCCATGTTTAAAGGATAGTAGAAAAAGCTTCAGTTGTAGTCATCTGGACTCAGTTTGAAAAAATAGACGTTTCGACTCTCATCCAAGAGTCATTGTCAATAAAAGAATTTAGATCGAGAACTCCGATATTAATACTGTTCTGTGGTAAGACCCGCCCATTGGGAGGAGCCTTGCTGAAGTAGAAGGTATCTATAATGGAATACTGAACCCCTGGAAAGATAGAGGACCAGGACCAGGACATTTAAATGCTAATCAGGTACTCAGGGTGGTTGAGCCAGGGTCTCACAAAGACAAAGAGGTTTCTAATAGCCCATTAAAATTCTGAATAGGCTAGCTCGGTAGATACAAGGGGGAAGTTTCTGTTGAAACAAACAACTCTTTCTACTTCAGGAAGGCTCCTCCCAATGGGCGGGTCTTACCACAGAACAGTATTAATATTGGAGTTCTCGATCTAAATTCTTTTATTGACAATGACTCTTGGATGAGAGTCGAAACGTCTATTTTTTCAAACTGAGTCCAGATGACTACAACTGAAGCTTTTTCTACTATGGAACACGCCTGGACGAATGAGGGATTACTCCGACATGTTTAAAGGAATCGCCAAAGCTTGTTAAAGTATTTGACTCCATTGGTTTGTAACACGAGTCAAAGCAAAAGAACTGGCAACTAAGATTACTACTCAAGGGCTGAAGCAAGAAACCAGGCCAGTGCTGGACGAGGCGGCCCGGAGGCGCTTCTGCAATCTCTCCTTTTTCCTCTGTGTAATTTCCACCCCAGCGTCTCTCATCTGTAACAGCACAAACACAGAACACGTACACACTGTTTATTCTGCGCTGCGACTCCACACTACAGTACATGTCCACAGGGCTTATCTGCAGAGCAATAAAGCCTGACAGTTCACTTCGCAGACAAGTAGGTCATAACTGAAGGCAAAAAAGTGCG
This sequence comes from Eucyclogobius newberryi, assembly GCF_026437365.1. Taxonomy (NCBI): domain Eukaryota; kingdom Metazoa; phylum Chordata; class Actinopteri; order Gobiiformes; family Gobiidae; genus Eucyclogobius; species Eucyclogobius newberryi. Next base: position 8,164,830 of record NW_027315779.1, read on the forward strand.
GCTATACGTAACGCTGCGTACATGTCTGTTTATAGCACGCTTTATGAATCATACCAGCCAACAGAGAATACGACATATTTCAAAGATTTAAGATGTGCCAAAACCTTGCTCCAGGCTAACGAGACTTCAGACCATTTGTCCTAATTTTGCATTAAACTCTAATGAAAGAGCTGTCGAGATTGCTAAAGTAGCTGTCACGAACAGTTAGCCTTATTAGCCAGGGTTTAGCGTCTAATTGGTCAGCTGATCGAGTGGTAATTCTCTATTAGCGCAACAAGGAACAGGTGGTCCGCACGGGGAGGGGGGGTCCTTCAAGCACAAGATATTGTTTATACCGTACACACATTTATCACAAAAGGTGGACGGATATTACGCAAGCTTCTTATTTCTATTGTCACAGCTTACCACACATCTATGATTATATCCACGTTGAAACATATTTGATTAGCCACAGATCATCGCAGATCATACTCCTCAACGGGTATTGATCTGTTTCAGGTATTCGAGCGGGCGATGAGATCTTGTACCTGAACGGTAAATCAGCGTGTGCCCTGGAGATGGAGGACATGAGGGGCGCGTTTGTGAACCAGGCGGTGACCCTGACCGTGAGCGTCCTGCCGCAGCTCGACTCTCGGACCGTGTGCCCCGCCCCACCGCGGCGGACGTACGGGGAACAGGACACGTCCACCGATGTCTTCTCCCAAAGCCAAGGTAGCTCCTGTGTCACATGACCAAACTGTAAGATGCATTTAGGTGTCGGTCGAGATAAGACGTAAAGAACACACGCTCATCCCAGAATGTAACGTAGATTTCTTACAGGTTTGCGATTGCTAAAATGCTTTTTCATTGGGCTATGTTCACACTGCACTTTTGCCTGAATGTGAGCCAGAATGTGCACTCAATATACTACTATATACTATATGTTTATGATCACATTTTTGGAGTCACTAGTTTATTAAAATGGAATGTAAACAGCAAAAACATCTGCTTTATTTCCCAGTTTGCATGTCATTTGAATAATCTTAATTGTCTGATAATAATCAGATTTTTGTAATGTGACCCAGACCACTTTCATATGTAGTACTTTTGAAAAGTGACTGCAATCTGAAAACGCAGATCACATTTATCAGACTTCTACTGCGTTGAAATGCAAGAAGTTCCGCAGTTTCCACCAAAAAAGGAAGGAATGAAAGAATAAAACGACTACAAACAGCAGTGAAGCTGGATTATGCAAATAAAGGGAGGTTTTTAAATGAATTGGTATTGGTAGAAAGACTGACAACGATAAGATACTTTTTGTCTCATAATGTGACACCAACTCGGCTGTCCTCGTCTGCACTTCAGGCTTCTTCAGAACTGAAAACTGATTAGAGTCACAATTTATTGTAGTGAAAAAAATCTGTTGCAGTGGAAACGTTGCTCATGATGAAGAAAAGTTCCCCAACTTTAAAGAAACACTAAAAAAATAACTCTCACTGATGCAAATAACTTCTGCTCCTGTACTTTCCTTTAAATGATGCCTGTTTTGAGCTTCGCTTGCAGCTAAATCAAGAGTTTGGAAGTGTTTAGCTAAATAGTCAGGTAGACAGCCTGTGGGGACTGAAGTCGCTGTAGGAGGATCAAGAAAGACCTTGATGTTGGCGCATTACTTATTCCTGCTCTTTATTGAAGCCCAAAATCACAGAGCAACCTCAAGGTCGTCCCTCTGTCTTTCAAGCGTGCTTCTTTTTTAGTCTTTTTGCTTCACACAAATGCAAATAGGTAAAGGTGAACATGATCCTGGTCATTATGCATAGCTATTGTCTTATGTCACTTGGCTTTCCCTTGACCTCCACTCTTCATCTGTGCAAGGGCACCATTTGTATTCTGGGTAAATTGGGGGCTCGTGTTGCATGGGCTGACAAGCTGCTGTTGTTTATACTGGTGCAGTATGAATATTAATATGAATCCTTGAGCTGTGTGGCCCCGTCATTGCACCAGAGAGCACCATATGTAAGGGTCACAGCCACTCGGAGAGGTCAGACGTTATCGAGCTGAAGGGTAAATCACGACGGGCCTTCAACGCAGAGGACATTTTGTAATCACTGATCTGGGGAAGATAAAAGCCACTTAAAAATAGAGTACGCTCTGTCCTTCTTCTATATTCCTCTGGTCGTGTTGAATTTTGGAACTGTATTCTGAAAAAGGACTGCTGGATAATGGAAGAAAAAAAACATAATAATTTATTTTATTCTTATTTATTTAGTCATTGTTCATGCTATTCAATTTTGTCAGCACCATTTTCAGAAAAAGAAAATAATCAAACAGAACGACAAAAAAATTAAAAACACATCTCATAAACTCTGCTCCTTTCACAAGAATTCAAAGATTATGATTTTTATTTGTAATATTTTGTGGTTCATGTTTTAAAACCCATCGTAAATTTGCTCCAGGTTCTGAAGGGCAGAACATGTGGTGATGTCCTTCAGAACACAATGTTATCAATGTTTTTTTGTATTAAATGATCATTATTATTCATTGTTTTGTTTGTTTATTAATAGCCCCACTCTGCACTAAAATGTCCCTGAATGCACTGCTAACATGATGCTCTTTTTACAGAGGATATTCTGGATGAAGTCTCAGGACTGACACTGGACAGCCTGAATGAAACTCTGGACTCGCCTCAACTCCAGAGTCCTTCAGATCCCGACGACCCGGCCTCCATCACACTGGGACAGAGGGTAAGACTGCTGATAACATGAGTATTATCCTGCACAAGGAGGCCATAACAAGCCAAATCAAACGTGCGGAGCGCTGCGGCGTCCCGGGCGAGCTCTGCAGAGGACCACCGAAAATAATGACCCACAGGATCAAAAGCGGCTCGCGCCTCTTCATATGCCACGTTTGAAGGGGCTGATTATTTGCGTGATCGTGTTTCAGCGCGACGACAGGACTGTTTGTCACACGCCCGAGCTGCTTGATACGTCTCACTTACGCTGCAGGATTAATCGCAATCAAATGGAAATCGCAGTTGGCAAATCGCAAAAGCTGAGAAGAATATCCTGACTTACAAATGGCAAACTAACTAAACTGAATAAAATGTCAACTTTGAACAGAACTCTTCTTGTTAAAATCGTTCATCCCTACTTGGATCTGATGCTCTTAAAGGGAAAAACGTCCATGATTGACGTGCCACAAAAGATGTTTGTAGAATCCTCAGTAGCAGATTGTAAGTTACATCAGAGATATAACAAACAATTTGCAAATATGAACTTTAAGGAGTCAAATGGTCCATGTGATGTGATGTGCCCAGTTTTGTTTTCCGTGTTCTCTCCGACAAGCAGTGTGATAAAATGTATGTTTTAAATAGTTGGATTCTGTTCAAATTGCACATTTCAGACCCGGAGCATCAACATTTGAGGGACGATGGGAATTCCATGGTTTCAGCGATTTGCAGGTTTTATAAGTTAGACAGGATATTTTGTTGTTTGCAAAGGACTTGAATACTTGCAGTCCATGGAACCATTCAAATTGCCACTTTGTTACGATTGCGGAACATCTTGCATACTACTCAGCTGTCAATCAACTGTCACCTATCAAGCTTCAAATATATATATAAATGATTACGGTCTGAGATCTTAATTTCCTCACTAATTCCTCATCATACTTGTGTCGCCCACACATGTATCGTGTGCTGTGTGGTTGTGCTTTTCATCCATATCATTACAAACACGTTCCGATTTTTGTCGAGCGAAGCTGTTTCCCTGATACCGTTGCTTGGATTCCGCTCTGTCCATCGTTCTTGCGCTCGTCGAGTCCTCGAACACGTGTCTTATCCGAGGTGAGAGTGGAGAGACAGACAGGTGTTACAAAGAGCATCCACAAACAGGATCACTTTGTAATTACGCCACTGTCGGCTCTGATCAGGGTCAGGCCGGTGATGGCAGTGTCGCCCCGTTTCCCTTGGTTACGCCTGTCGCATCCATTACCACGGCAATGGCTGACGAACAGTAACGACCGGAAATAATTATTTTTGTTCCTGTCGATGGCCCAGACTGAAATGAGGAAAGGGGAGAGCTTGTGCCACGTGTCTTGTCGGTGCATTTGTGTCGGCGAGCTTCAGTTTCCAGGCAAACGAACAGGGTCAAATTCAGTCTAGATCCATTTTATTGAATATTTGTAGCTCTAATGTGTCTTTTAAAAGAGTGAAGGCTAAAAGCGTGTAAACTTGGATGTTCTATAATACACTATCAGCCTCTTGCTTAACACAAAGGTACAGTATGTGCAGATTTGAGGCCATTCGTGTGTTTTCCTGGCGTTTCCCTTTCAGAAAGATGTGAATGACAGGTCACCTATGGGAAATATTCTTGTTGAAGCGACTCTTATTGTCAGTGGGACTTTCTGGGATAAATAAACAGTGTGACGTGCAATGTCTATGCTGTCGGTACACTTTAATATGGTTGAAGTCGTTGCCTTGGTGTTGGTGCCGACACTTACACGCTCGAACAGGTTTAACAAACATGTCCATGCTGCATTTGATACATTTTTGGGGGGATATTTATGAAAAATGAATTGTGTGGCTATGTTTTTGAATAGGTTTTAGTCTATTTTGCTTGTCCTTTTCGTACCCTTCACTCAAACCCCCCGTTGTCATGTCTAAATGACATACGAGCATCATTGTCTCTCCAAACAGCGCAGCTTGTCTGACTCTCCATCCTCCAGTAAACCATGACCCAAGCCTGAAGCACTCCCATTGTCTTCAGCTTCTCCCTTGTATTCCCTGGAACCCCCCATTGCAGAATTCACATTTTTCCCAATTATAAAAAACAACATTCTTACAACACCCCATTGTTTCTCCACCGTTCCCGAGTTTGGTGAAGTCTGGACTTGCATCTTACCTCATTTTCGTCTGCGCCCGCGGTCACATGCTGTCGAGATTGAAGAAAGACACTCAAAGTGGGACATTTTTAATTATCTGCACATTCTAATTACTCCATTCTCCACAGTGATGCTCATCATTTAGAGGAGATAAATGGATGCCTGCCTCGCCTCGGGAAACAGAAAGGTTCATTATTGTAGACAAAGCGTAGACCGTCGTCTTTAGTATGATAAACTAAACACAGAATAAAACAATGATTGCCCAGGATAACAGTCATTATCGAGACAGTAGTGGTTTTGGATTTAAATTGAAACACCAAGAAGAGATGTTTTGGTTGTCATGAAAATGTCTGGCAAGATCGGTAATAGGCCAAGGACAAAGTGGTTCATTTTAGTTTGTATTCCCGTTTCCGTTTACATTTGGAGCATTAAATGATGTAATGTAATTTATCATAATCAGAATTAGAAAATGGTTTATTGCCATTGTCATTGAACACAGTTTGCAAACGTACGAACAATATATAATAAAACAATAATAATAAACGTCTATAGAATCAAATAAGGCATGCATAAAATAAGAATTTACTATTAAAATAAAGTTAAAATAAACACTTTTTTTTCCAACAGATGGTCAGAAATGGTGCAGAAAGTGAAGAGTGTGTCAATTGTATTGGTTGAATAGTTGCAAAAAAAAGTGGCAGGTGTTAAGTGTCCATGAGTCCAACGAGAAAGGGAAAGAGGGAGGTTCTGGTACGGATGGACCGTAGCCTCCTGCCTGAAGGGAGTGGCCTCCTGCCTGAGGGGAGTGGCTCAAATAGTCCGTGTCCAGGGTGAGAAGGGCAATGATGCCGTGTAGAACTGCACCATCATCTGCGCTGGCAGCTTGGCTTTCCTCAGCTGCCTCAGGAAGTACATCCTCTGCTGGTCTTTGATGAAGGAGCTGATGGTGAGCTCCCACTCGAGGTCCTGGGTGATGGTGGTGCCGAGGAAGCGGAGGGAGTCCACGTGGTGATGGAGGAGTCTGTTAGGGTGAAGGGGGGTTGTTACCGCGGCACCAGGACACCAACCGGTCCATCTCCTGTAGACAGACTCATCCCTGTCTGAGATGAGCCCGATGAGGGTGGTGTCGTCCGCAAACTTGATCAGTTTTACGGAGTCGTGGCTGGAGGTGCAGCAGTTTGTGTACAGGGAGAAGAGCAGAGGAGAAAGTACACAGCCCTGTAGAGCGCCTGTGCTAGTTGTCTGAGTGTCTGAGACATTCTTCCCCAGCTGCACGCACTGCCTCAGATCCGTCAGGAAGTCAGTGCTCCCCCTGCAGGTGGAGTCAGTGCTCCCCCTGCAGGTGGAGTCAGGCACGTTGAGCTGGGAGAGCTTGGCCTGGAGCAGAGCAGGAGGTGGTGTTGATGCAGAGCTGAAGTCCACAAACAGGATCCTGGCGTAGGTTCCCAGGGAGTCCAGATGCTGCAAGATGAGGTGGAGTGCCAGGTTGAAGGCGTCGTCCACAGCCCTGTTGGCTCTGTAGGCGAACTGCAGGGGGTCCAGCAGGAGGTCCAGCAGGGGGTCCAGCAGGGGGTCCAGCAGGGGGAGGTGAAGGACTTGAGGTGGGGAAGGACCACTACAGACATAAGCGCCACAGGTCTGTAGTCATTAGGTCCAGTGATCCGGGGCTTCTTGGGGACAGGGACGATGATGGACGTTATGAAGCAAGCTGGGCCCCTTATAGATGGGAAATTACTCTTACTTCATTCTTCATCTGTGTCCACCCATCGTCTCTGTATGAAACCTTTCTCTGACTTTGCATTGTACTGTTTTGTCTACATACATTTATTTTAAATGTTACAATGTGCTTGGTTTGTTCTCTCTCAAGTTGAGCTTTTGCAAAGTGTTTTGTACTTTCTTGTACCTGCCACTAGAGGGAGTGCTGTACTTTTTTGTCAGCATCACACATACAGTAGTAAACATAATCCTGCCAGAAACGCTCAATTGAATAATAATAATTATACAATTTTAAACACGTTTTTAATGTGTTTATTTTCTAAATATCTGTTTAGGAATTGAATACAGTTGTAGTTCTATAAGGTAATAAATGCATTCACTGCATACACACATTTAACCCAACTGAGCATTTACAAAAACACATAGTAGTACATTGTTCATATACTTCTGATAAATGTCATATCCCATCAATCTTTGAGAGATTTATTATTTTCCAGAGCTCTTTTCAAAGTGACATTCACAAGTACGAGCCTGTTCAGCCTAAGATGACAAATGGATTTAGGCGATCTGAAATGTCAAACTAAAGTAAATGGTATGTCTATATACTTATTTTGAATGTCAAAATGTACAAATACTGCTCCCTTTTGAGTGATGTGTCGAGCGTGTATTAACTCACTGTGTCATGTTTGATTTAATTCAATGGATGATGCAGAACAGGTTGGCCCCTCCCCCCCTCCCTCTGCTCTGTACATGTTGTAATCCATGGCTGTAATGGGCGTGTACCATTTCCCAGCCGCATAACTATGGATAACTTGGGAATAACATGGCTGGTCGGTTGTCAAGCACAAAGCAAGTCATTTCTTGTGAGTGACATGTGAGTGACGGGTGCTTTGACTTCTTTTCTGCCACTTCAATACAATTTTCAGTGTTTTTGAGCACCTTTTTTGCACAGTTTTTTGTCATGAATCTTCCTGCAATAGAGATGGCGAGTTATTAAAGGCAAAAAAAGAAAAAAGGCTGACTCCTGCATGCTCTTTTTCTGTTGGACACTGCTTCGTTCTTGACCCCGCCCCCTCGCGCACAAGAATCCTACACTTGATCTTGTTGTTCTATGTTGTAATCCTTTCTGCTTCCGTGGCTGCTTCCACACACCTGGACTGCAAAGGGATGTTGGAAGTTGCAGATCGATGAACACGCAGCTTCAAAGACCTAAGGGAGTCATTTTGATGCACTGACAAGCTTTTAAGCAAAGTGTTGCAGATGATTGAACTGCATATTTCTTCTTTTTAATCATTACATTTGAGGAAAGAAAGAAAGAAAGATAAGCCATTTTTGTGACAAATGGCTGTGGAAGGATCAGCTCGGCAAGCATCTTGACGTTTGATTGTTTTTGACCTTTCTCTGACCCGAGTCGAGATGTCTGCATTTCGAAGGAGCAGATTTGACAAGCGCTCGACTGGCTCCATCTATGAGGCGCTGCAGCTGGTGAGCTCTGGTCCTGTCGCTCTCTGTGTGCGAGTTTAGTGCGAGTGCGTCAGATCGAGACGTGTGGATGTGCATGGGCAGTGGTTACATCATAGGGACCAGGGATGCCAATATTTACTGCTTGTGGGTACAGTTTAGGCCAGGGGGGTCCAAACTATGGCCCGGGGGCTCAGAATCACTTTTGCTGACCCTCAGGCTTCATGCTAAATTGGTCCAAGTGGTACTTTTTGGTGTACCATAGGAAAAAAATATTTCTATTATACCCTAAATGACAAACATTTTGAAATAATTAAAAGTGTGGTGGCTCATCAACACTGCACCATTGGTTTGTGGTGTAGTATGTGGCCCCCAGCTTTGTATTTGTTTCATAATGCGGCCCTAAAGTTGGGACACCCCCAGTTTAGGCCCTTTTGGTGACTGGATAAATTGTGCCAAATGTCAGCAGAGGTGAGTGGTTCTGTGTATGTTTGGAGACCATAGTAGAGTGGAGTTCAATCATAAGGGTAATCATAATGTAGCCAATAATTCAGCTCAGTTCATAACCATCATTTCGATAGATGTTCATGTTACAGTTGTGGTATTATTCAGTCATCTTCAAACATTTTCAAGTACCAACAGTACAGAAAACCATGTTTAACCAGTTCTAAAAGTGAGTTCTAGTGTACAATAAGTGACTCTTTTCTTTGACATGAGATGATAAATACTTACATTTTCTTTTGATAATGACATTCATGTGTTTTTATAATATATTGCTCAGCCCAGTGCGAGTATTGGAACTGTTGTATGCAGTGCCAGCCGTTCTTGTGATATGGAGATTATTTTTTGTTGTTGGTTTGTTTCAACTACTGGTTTTGCTTTGTTTTCATGAAATTGACATGCAATTCAATTGCAATTATGCCACAAACATAACCTATCATCAATTTTACGCCACTTCATTTCACCAGAACTGTAATATTTGTTTATTCACAGGTCATTTATTTACCTATTTCAATTTCTGAAATGTATTATTATTGTCAGATTGGTGTTGTGCTGTTGTGGTTAAACCGGTTTAAATACAATGAAAATATTGTTTGTCATTGGTGCCGAGAAGTCGTGCATCAGCAGGAACTATCTCCCGACTTCTCAAGTTTCACCATCAACAAACAGTGTGTTCATATCATACTTTAAGGAACACTTTCACACCGTGGAAACATAAACGGTGGTGCTACGAGTGATTGGAACACGTTAGTTCTAGTTCAGCCACTGCCTAATATACAGTAAAGAGATTGCATTATGTATTTGCCTAATTGACATTTGATAAACCTGTAGTAGATGGACAAACAAACCTGGACATTATGACTTTATTTGAATTAACTTAGATGAAGGCATTCAGAAATCGTCACGTGGTTTTACAGAGCAACTTTGCAACTTCTAAATGTCTTTTTTTTGGTCTTGTTTACACTTTTTTTGGGAGGGAATTGTTCTTGTTCTTCTCTCTCAGTGTTCACATGTTTTGATCTGAACTCCACCGCTGGAACATGATTGATGCTCACTTTATAGAGTCAAAATTATAGTCACGAGGCCATATTTCGAGTCCTCATTAAATCACGCGTTCTGCTTCTAATACTGCAGGTCTGCTCTTGCTCGGTATTTTCTTGGAACTTTCTGCACTTAAGGTTTCAGGGTGCAGTTATTGAAAGAATGTGTGCTGTACTTTCCTGCTCACTTTATGCCCTCATACCAAATCCCTGAAGTCATGTTGTTCCCGTTAGTAACAGGCCAAGGTTTAAGGAGCGTGCGCACGTTTTGAAACACCCGCAATGGCCAGTAAATAAGTAAAGTCTTTTATTACGCAAATTCTTTACGCGTATTTAGCCAATGACTTTATACAATACAATATATTTTTAATTAGACACAATATGGGGGCATCTCTCGAGAATTTTCCCAAAAAATTATAATAATATCGAATATAGCTAAATTTTAAATGGCCTCTATAAAATACATTGATTCATCATACCTAGTACTAGCCAATGCATTTATTTAATCCTCAAGGGACATTATCTGTCTACGTTTTACCAGGTAGATCATTTGACAACACGTTCTCATTCATAATACCGACCTGTCTGAGAAGCAGCACATTAATCATGACAGAATCATTTAGTCATTATCAATTATTAAACAGTTGTCGTGAAAAGAAAAGTGCTGTGATTAAAAACATGTGCATTGATCTTATAAAAGGAACAAATTAACTTACATTTTAAAGTGTGCTATAGTTGTTTCCAGTCACCTGCTGCAGAATCAAAATGAGAAGCGGCCAAAAGATGTGCGGGCTTTAGAACAGAACAATTTACCACATAAAACATGAAAACATTGATATTATCTGCAAATTAAACACATGTATTTTGACAACGCAGTTACATCACGCGTGCTTTGTCCTCTCCAGAGCTCCGAGCAGGTGACTGGTTTCTGCCGCAGTCTCCACGACTTAAACACCCACGATGGTTCATCCGAGTCCTCCCCGACCTCCTCGCTGTCCCCGAGTCCCGTCTCCGCCGCCTCGCCCGCCGTTGGCACCGCGGCGCAGAAGCAGCTCACGCACGCAGACAAACTCCGCAAGGTCATCAACGAGCTGGTGGACACCGAGAAAACCTACGTCAAAGTCAGTCGATGCAACAGTTATTCCCATCGGTTCACGTAATCATTTGATAAACTCGTACTTACGACAAATGTTTGCGTTCCGGCCTGTTTAGGATCTCAGGTGCCTCATAGACTGGTACTTAAAACCTCTGCAGAAAGACAACATCCTGCCACAAGACGAGGTGCGAACAATCGTTTCAATAACACAATACCAATATTATGATGAGGATTACGATTCGGATCGGCTGAGGAAACAACAATGTGTGTCTGTTTTTGTGTAGCTGGACGTCCTGTTTGGAAACATCGTGGAAATGGCGGATTTTCAGGTGGAATTCCTTCGCACGTTGGAGGATGGGATCAGACTGGTGCCAGATTTGGACCGGCTGGAAAGAGTGGAGCAGTTTAAGGTTTGCCAGACATTTATTTTCATGGCTATTGGTCGTAGTTGTTAGTTATCACTCCTTACAATTAGTCACAAATAAACAGCGGACTTATGCAATACAATACGAGTACAAATGTATGTGTTACGTATGTGTTCTACAGAAGGTTCTCTTCTCTCTGGGAGGCTCTTTCTTGTTCTACGCCGATCGCTTCAAGATTTACAGTGCCTTCTGTGCCAGCCACACCAAAGTCCCAAAAGTCCTGGCCAAAGGTAGAACACACAACACACAAGCAGCATGATCTGTCCTGACATGACATGATGTGACATGACATGGTATGTAAAGTTAAAGGGCCAACACCTGATCTGTTTTTTGTGCTAAAGTAAAAATTGTTTTGCCCGATACAGTTATATTGTAAAAGCAGCTCTTCGGGTCAAAATGAGATGGCTGTGTGCTGTCTGAAGTGTAAAACGTTTTTATTGGTTTAGCTAGTTGTTGTTTTTTTTTGTTTTGTTTTTTATTTCTGGTCTCTTAAAGTTGTGAAAAGTGCTTATAAACTCATTGTGGTGAATAATTAGGACGCATGGCACATTTTTAAGACCGTAAAAAGCAACTACAGCAACTTTTAATGAAATGACGACAAAACAGTAATAATGGTCAAACATAGTATAGTAACACAGTCAATTTGTAATGATTATTTTTGTATTTTGTATTGTCATTTTCATGCAACAGAAGCCAAGATCAATGACAGTTGTGTAGGACAACGATCAGAATTGGCCAATAGTCCACATGCAAATCACTGTAAGATCATTATAAAACAAACTGAAAGAAGATCTTTTTTTTTTGTTCTCAGCCAAAACGGATCCAAACTTCAAGGCCTTCCTGACTGAGAGAAACCCCCGGCAGCAGCATTCGTCCACTCTGGAGTCATACCTGATCAAACCCATTCAGAGGGTCCTCAAGTACCCGCTGCTGCTGAGGGAGCTGTACTCACTGACCGACCCCGACAGTGAGGAGCACTATCATCTGGATGGTAAAATATCTCTTTGATTTGTTCATTTTTTTACTTCCCCTGCTGTGTGTAATATCCAACATTTGTCCTTTCTTTTTGTTCTCAGTTGCGATGAAAGCCATGAACAAAGTGGCAAGTCACATCAACGAGATGCAAAAGCTTCATGAGGAATACGGAGCGGTGTTCGATCAGCTCATCAGTGAACAGACGGCCAATAAAAAAGAGGTAAGAGCATAAGATTATACGTATTATCTTAAACCAACTTTTCATTAGAGTTAATATAATTTTGTTTACTCCAGGTGCCCGACCTCTCAATGGGAGATTTACTGCTCCACTCCACAGTGACCTGGATCAATGCTCCGTCTTCTTTGGTCAAGAGCAAAAAGGACCCAGAGTTGGCTGCTTTTGGTACGAGACCATTAACTGCATATGTCAACTTGAATTTTATTTCATGTTGAGCCCATGATTATCTACTTAATGGTTAAATTGTACATTGTGTATTTTTACGTGGTGATTTGTGAATAATACATTTTTTTGTTCAAACATTATACATGCACAAAGAAACTCCACAAACAACTTTAACATTATTCCTGTGACAAAGAGGGAATTGAATAGTATATAATAAATAATAGATATGTAACTAATATCAGGCCAAATGGAAATGTAGCAACATACAAATGAGTGTATTTACTCGTTAACCGCTGACATCTCATTACGTGGAAGCTGTGCACAGATTTTTTGCTGTGTCATTTCTGCTTATTTGAAAATACATATTGAGCAAATCATGTTGAAGAGAAGCTTGTGCGTGGCTGTGCACTTATGTAACTCTGACAATCCTGCCAGAGCAAAAGGATGTCAGACGGACAGATGAGAACTGTGATAATCTCACAATATAGAACATTAAACCTGTGCAGAGAACCAGGCCTGGAGAGAATATACCATTTCATTTGGCTTCCAGTTATGGCCCTGATTTCTGCTTAGTCCAAACACTATTCTGTTTAATCCAATCATGTTGTAATGTTTGTGCTGCATAATGAAAAAACACACTGCAACCAACCAACCAAACAACAAACAAACAAACAAACAAACAAACAAACAAACACAAAGCTAACAGGGCACAGTATTGTCCTTATTTATGATGTATTGCCCTGATTAACCACCATTTATCAATGTTTTTATTTTTTTGTGCCATTTCATCACGTAGACTGTGCAGTGCTGTCCAAATATAATTTTAACTAATTATTAACAAAACTTACTTAGCAATATATTTTACAATTCAATGTGTTTACTTTTAGTTTTCAAGACAGCCGTTGTATTTGTGTGCAAGGATTCCTCCAAGCACAGGAAGAAAATTGTAAGTACATAGTCTATTACTTTATTATTACAGGAGCTACTCTCACTGAGCACGCACCAGTGTTTTATCATTGTACAGCGCCCCCTACTGTCGTGTTGATGAACCTCCTCCTTCACTTTCAGGTGACGTCACACAGAGTGTCCGTCAGTGAGGACAAAGATCCTTTCCGATTCCGTCACATGATCTCAACTGACACTTTGCAAGTTCGTGTACCTGCAAGTAAGAGTTTGAGTACACAAGCACATCTGGATATGGATGGAACAATATCTGAAACAATCATACTCACACCTGATCATTCTTTTACAGTAGTTTATTTTATTGTGTGGCATCTGGCGCCTCTAATGCATGAAGCGTTGTAGCTATAGTTTCTCATACCTAGTGGCTTTCTGCCTCGTAACACTTAGTCATCCTCCCTTCTGAAACACTTAGTCATTCTCCCTTCTGAGCTTCTCGTCCAAACATAAATACTTGTGTTAATGTAGATCATATTTCTCTTCTCTGTCAGACTCCGAGAGCACAGCCATGTGTGAAGTTGTCCATACCAGGTCTGAATCTGAAGGAAGACCAGAGACGACCTTTCAACTCTGCTGCCGGTACGCTGAAGATAGTTTATGCTCCTGTCACGACCACGAGAGAGGCCTTGGTTATTTGTTTGTTTGGAGTGTTTGTGCAGATGCATGGTCAGGGTGTGTAGGAGTATTGTGTTATATATAGTATTGTATGATGCAGATGCATGGTCAGGGTGTGTAGGAGTATTGTATTATATATAGTATTGTATGATGCAGATGCATGGTCAGGGTGTGTAGGAGTATTGTATTATATATAGTATTGTATGATGCAGATGCATGGTCAGGGTGTGTAGGAGTATTGTGTTATATATAGTATTGTATGATGCAGATGCATGGTCAGGGTGTGTAGGAGTATTGTATTATATATAGTATTGTATGATGCAGATGCATGGTCAGGGTGTGTAGGAGTATTGTATTATATATAGTATTGTATGATGCAGATGCATGGTCAGGGTGTGTAGGAGTATTGTATTATATATAGTATTCTATGATGCAGATGCATGGTCAGGGTGTGTAGGAGTATTGTGTTATATATAGTATTGTATGATGCAGATGCATGGTCAGGGTGTGTAGGAGTATTGTATTATATATAGTATTGTATGATGCAGATGCATGGTCAGGGTGTGTAGGAGTATTGTGTTATATATAGTATTGTATGATGCAGATGCATGGTCAGGGTGTGTAGGAGTATTGTATTATATATAGTATTGTATGATTCAGATGCATGGTCAGGGTGTGTAGGAGTATTGTGTTATATATAGTATTGTATGATGCAGATGCATGGTCAGGGTGTGTAGGAGTATTGTATTATATATAGTATTGTATGATGCAGATGCATGGTCAGGGTGTGTAGGAGTATTGTATTATATATAGTATTGTATGATGCAGATGCATGGTCAGGGTGTGTAGGAGTATTGTGTTATATATAGTATTGTATGATGCAGATGCATGGTCAGGGTGTGTAGGAGTATTGTATTATATATAGTATTGTATGATGCAGATGCATGGTCAGGGTGTGTAGGAGTATTGTATTATATATAGTATTGTATGATGCAGATGCATGGTCAGGGTGTGTAGGAGTATTGTATTATATATAGTATTCTATGATGCAGATGCATGGTCAGGGTGTGTAGGAGTATTGTGTTATATATAGTATTGTATGATGCAGATGCATGGTCAGGGTGTGTAGGAGTATTGTATTATATATAGTATTGTATGATGCAGATGCATGGTCAGGGTGTGTAGGAGTATTGTATTATATATAGTATTGTATGATGCAGATGCATGGTCAGGGTGTGTAGGAGTATTGTGTTATATATAGTATTGTATGATGCAGATGCATGGTCAGGGTGTGTAGGAGTATTGTATTATATATAGTATTGTATGATGCAGATGCATGGTCAGGGTGTGTAGGAGTATTGTATTATATATAGTATTGTATGATGCAGATGCATGGTCAGGGTGTGTAGGAGTATTGTGTTATATATAGTATTGTATGATGCAGATGCATGGTCAGGGTGTGTAGGAGTATTGTATTATATATAGTATTGTATGATGCAGATGCATGGTCAGGGTGTGTAGGACTATTGTATTATATATAGTATTGTATGATGCAGATGCATGGTCAGGGTGTGTAGGAGTATTGTATTATATATAGTATTCTATGATGCAGATGCATGGTCAGGGTGTGTAGGAGTATTGTATTATATATAGTATTGTATGATGCAGATGCATGGTCAGGGTGTGTAGGAGTATTGTATTATATATAGTATTGTATGATTCAGATGCATGGTCAGGATGTGTAGGAGTATTGTATTATATATAGTATTGTATGATGCAGATGCATGGTCAGGGTGTGTAGGAGTATTGTGTTATATATAGTATTGTATGATGCAGATGCATGGTCAGGGTGTGTAGGAGTATTGTATTATATATAGTATTGTATGATGCAGATGCATGGTCAGGGTGTGTAGGAGTATTGTGTTATATATAGTATTGTATGATGCAGATGCATGGTCAGGGTGTGTAGGAGTATTGTGTTATATATAGTATTGTATGATGCAGATGCATGGTCAGGGTGTGTAGGAGTATTGTGTTATATATAGTATTGTATGATGCAGATGCATGGTCAGGGTGTGTAGGAGTATTGTGTTATATATATATATATAGTATTGTATGATGCAGATGCATGGTCAGGGTGTGTAGGAGTATTGTATTATATATAGTATTGTATGATGCAGATGCATGGTCAGGGTGTGTAGGAGTATTGTGTTATATATAGTATTGTATGATGCAGATGCATGGTCAGGGTGTGTAGGAGTATTGTATTATATATAGTATTGTATGATGCAGATGCATGGTCAGGGTGTGTAGGAGTATTGTATTATATATAGTATTGTATGATGCAGATGCATGGTCAGGGTGTGTAGGAGTATTGTGTTATATATAGTATTGTATGATGCAGATGCATGGTCAGGGTGTGTAGGACTATTGTATTATATATAGTATTGTATGATGCAGATGCATGGTCAGGGTGTGTAGGAGTATTGTATTATATATAGTATTGTATGATGCAGATGCATGGTCAGGGTGTGTAGGAGTATTGTGTTATATATAGTACTGTATGATGCAGATGCATGGTCAGGGTGTGTAGGAGTATTGTGTTATATATATATAGTATTGTATGATGCAGATGCATGGTCAGGGTGTGTAGGAGTATTGTATTATATATAGTATTGTATGATGCAGATGCATGGTCAGGGTGTGTAGGAGTATTGTATTATATATAGTATTGTATGATGCAGATGCATGGTCAGGGTGTGTAGGAGTATTGTGTTACATATAGTATTGTATGATGCAGATGCATGGTCAGGGTGTGTAGGAGTATTGTATTATATATAGTATTGTATGATGCAGATGCATGGTCAGGGTGTGTAGGAGTATTGTATTATATATAGTATTGTATGATGCAGATGCATGGTCAGGGTGTGTAGGAGTATTGTATTATATATAGTATTGTATGATGCAGATGCATGGTCAGGGTGTGTAAGAGTATTGTATTATATATAGTATTGTATGATGCAGATGCATGGTCAGGGTGTGTAGGAGTATTGTATTATATATAGTATTGTATGATGCAGATGCATGGTCAGGGCGTGTAGGAGTATTGTGTTATATATAGTATTGTATGATGCAGATGCATGGTCAGGGTGTGTAGGAGTATTGTGTTATATATAGTATTGTATGATGCAGATGCATGGTCAGGGCGTGTAGGAGTATTGTATTATATATAGTATTGTATGATGCAGATGCATGGTCAGGGTGTGTAGGAGTATTGTGTTATATATAGTATTGTATGATGCAGATGCATGGTCAGGGTGTGTAGGAGTATTGTATTATATATAGTATTGTATGATGCAGATGCATGGTCAGGGCGTGTAGGAGTATTGTGTTATATATAGTATTGTATGATGCAGATGCATGGTCAGGGTGTGTAGGAGTATTGTATTATATATAGTATTGTATGATGCAGATGCATGGTCAGGGTGTGTAGGAGTATTGTGTTATATATAGTATTGTATGATGCAGATGCATGGTCAGGGTGTGTAGGAGTATTGTATTATATATAGTATTGTATGATGCAGATGCATGGTCAGGGTGTGTAGGAGTATTGTATTATATATAGTATTGTATGATGCAGATGCATGGTCAGGGTGTGTAGGAGTATTGTGTTATATATAGTATTGTATGATGCAGATGCATGGTCAGGGTGTGTAGGAGTATTGTGTTATATATAGTATTGTATGATGCAGATGCATGGTCAGGGTGTGTAGGAGTATTGTATTATATATAGTATTGTATGATGCAGATGCATGGTCAGGGCGTGTAGGAGTATTGTGTTATATATAGTATTGTATGATGCAGATGCATGGTCAGGGCGTGTAGGAGTATTGTATTATATATAGTATTATATGATGCAGATGCATGGTCAGGGTGTGTAGGAGTATTGTGTTATATATAGTATTGTATGATGCAGATGCATGGTCAGGGTGTGTAGGAGTATTGTGTTATATATAGTATTGTATGATGACGTGTAGTGGACAATACAAGAAAAATAAATGAAGACTTTAAGCACAAGTTTTAAAGGCGCCAGGCACAAAAGTCGGGGTCATGACGCTCCCCTGAAGGTTTTATGAGAAAAATCCACTTCATAAAGTTAAGCACCATTTTTGTGTGAGCGTGTGGGCCCAGGATTTTGCAGCTTTTTTTTTATCAACATTAACTTCATCCTCTCAAAGAACCAGCAATCTTTTTTTTGTTTGACTTTTACAATGTGCTCTCGTCCCTCCAGCAGATCCCCGGAGAGTAAAAAGGACTTCCTGAAAGCGGTGCACTCCATATTAAGAGAGAAACAACGACGACAGCTTCTGAAAACAGAGTCTCTGCCTCTGAACCAACAGTACGTCCCTTTTGGGGGTAAACGCCTGTGTTTCCTCAAAGGAGCTCGGCCTTCCATGCACAGAGCGGGTAAAATAATCACTTTGCAAACCACGTTGTACAAGTTTGGCTTAAAAAATAGATAAGTGAACAAATAAGGACATGAGAGCAGTTGACTGTAGCTGATATTATCATAGGAAAATACATAAGGACTAACCATAAACTAAACCAGAACTAATTGAATCACTTTCAACTGCGAGTGGGCGATATTGACAAAAATGTAAACCTCTATCTTTTAGTAGTAGAGTATCTCATTAACAATAGCCATATTATGTCCAATAGAAATGTGTCTTCAGGTGCATGATTTGAGGTTTAATTAAGGTTTTATTATCGTTTGTTCACATTTTACACACAAAAGTACAGAAATATCCTTTTTATTTAAAAAAAAAACAGACGAGGCAGGACCAGAAACACATTGACATATAGTTTTAAGATAAATAAGATGAATAAGACATCCTAAGAGACAAAAAAAGTGATTGCACACAAGGTCCAAAATCAAAATAAGAATCCAATTTGGTCCAGGTTTTCACTGTATTATGTAAATGTAAATATATTGCCCATCTCTACTTCCAAATATTACACAAAAGGCCTGCGTTCTACCAATGCTTGAGTTTAAAGAACAACTGACCACTTGACTTAAAAAACTGTACAGGGTGTAAAAATGTCTTCTAATCTCTGTAAATGTCATTTTCCAGCCTCTGCTCCATCTCGAACTCTCGGCCGCAGAAAACTGGTGAGAAACCGCTTCACTATTGACACGGACCTCATCTTCCACGGCAACAACAACGGCCAAGCTCCGGATCCGTCAGACCCGTCCCACTACCCTGCTCCCTGCTCCACGCCGTCCCAGCATGCACTTCACCAGCCCCACAAACCTCAGGGGGAGGACACGGACCGGTGGGTGGAGGAACAGTTTAACCTGGGGTCCTACGAAGAGCGAGGGGAAGCTACCGTCGCGCAAGTCAAAGAAACGGACATTTTGAGCGACGGCGACGAGTACTGCAACTCTGTGAGGGCGGCGTCCGCAGATGCCACGGATTTAGGGGCAAAAATGGCTGAAGTTGACATCAAAACAGAAAGACGCTGCGGTGAAGCTGGACACATGCACTCGGTGAGCTCTTTGTCCCATTCTCCGTCGCCTGCGCTGAAGGTTGCTCCGTTAAAGCAGTGCGCGGTGGAGGGGGCGGCCAATATGGAGCGCAAGATCATCTGGGTGAGGCGAGATGACCGCTGCAACGGCGACGTCTTCTAACGCGTAAAAGACCAGCATTGACCATCGATTCACTTAGGGGTTCGAGAATAAAAAAAACAAGCTTTAAATTAAAACTGGAGGAAGACGAGTGTAATGCGTTCCCACTGACTTGTGTCCCTGATGAAGCCAAATGCACAGGGAATTTTAGCTTTTGTTTTGTCTGGAGCAGTTTGGAAACACAAGTGATTTAGACTTATTATCTCACACTATCTATGCTTGTATGTGAACAGCCGCACTACATGTTTACGTCGATACAAAGTGCACGCACAGACGCAAACGCACCTCAGCGTAGGCGGCTAATGCATAAACACTGAGGATTTCTGGCCAAAAGATGTATATTTTTCCACACAAAATGTTGGCTGTTATTTTTCTGACATGGAAACAGTTTGTATTGGAACATTCAAGGGCTGTGTTACTGACTTTCTCATCAGGGGCCCCTGGCTCAGCACCACTCAGCAGCAGATGGTGAAATCCAACTAGCTTTACTGTGCGTTAATTGTGTTAAATTAATATTGACTGCACATTGCGCTGTGTGGACAGGAGGACAATGGTGTGCCATTAACCTTGTGTACAAAATGTTTTCAGTTCACGTTGTCTCCTCGAATACCTTTTTAATAATATAGTTTGGACAATATATAGTCTAGCTATTTAATATACGCCTTTTTACTGTATTTTTACACTAATGATGAGATTCCCAGTGTTAAAATAACTGTCTGTAAACTGTAAATGGTGCCATATGTCTTAAAGCAACACTTTGTAACATTTTCTTTAACTGAAACCTTGGGCTACATTGATTATAGCCACTATTACATTGTGATTATGATAATACATCAGTCTAATAAGCTACAGCGCTTCTATGGGCATGGCCTTTGTATTATATTTATTCATTCACATAAAAAAAAAAAAAAACTGTTAATCATGAATTCTTGTTGTAGCCACAACTGTCTTGGGACAAACTAACAAACGTGGCTGCCATTGTTATTCTATTGCCTGTTCAATGACCATCGAATGTGTTTTACCCAAGGACACAATCAATTGAACTGGGGATACTGTTCTGATGAGGAGACTATAAAACATAATTGTAATCGTTATCTGGGCTATAAACTCCAAAAATAAGTTTTGAAATGACAAAGTTGGTGGCAGCTTGTCTGGTCAGCCAAAAATGATGATCATCTTCTATTCCATACGGAGAAAATATCTTTTGATGACTTTCTTTGTGTGAAATACATGGGTTTATCAGTCTTAAGATGGCAGCAGCATTATTACATCAACATTTCAAAAAAGAATGAGCTATTTCTGATTTTACACATTAATATTTCGCTAACTAGAATCCTTCAGTCACCATGTTTCAACCATTATTCGGTTAATACAGTCTCACAATAAAAATAATGGTTTAACTAGTCGACTAATCAAACAATCGCAGACTGGTCGACTCTACTGCAAAACCTCCTGTGATGGCGCCTAATTATTATGACATTTACTTTCTTTACTTTGTGAACTTAATAACATCTTGGACATTTAGTTACTGAAAGTCCCATAGTGTTGCTTTATGACCATTGAGTTTGTGTCACATGAATGTCTAGTATCCATTTTGTGTTAAGGAAATCCTCTCATTGTTGTGTAGTTGTGTTGTCTTTATTCTGAACGCCGTTACGATTACCCATCACGATCCTGTTTTACTTGAATTTTCTTTGTTGTTTAGGGAACATTTGACCGGAGCCATGCTAGTGACTATTGTAGTTGAAAAATGAAATCATGCAGTTTACCCACAGCCCTTAAACCTTAGCATCAGACCCACGTCACAACTTATTCAGGAATGCCAAACAATACCTGTAACGTAATTCCCCCTTGTGTCCACCAGGCTGCGCTGTTTCACTGTACGTCACCACGTTAGCACAGCCTTGCACCTTAATGGATGTAATCAGCAGCACTTATAAACAGTATAAACAGGGGACTGTGTGTGCATGACTTTAGCTTCCTGGCTCATGACCCAGACTGTGAGGTACAATCTCCTTTGAGGCAATATCCTGTGAGACATTTGACCTTTTGTACTTTGCAATGAAAAGGAAAAAAAAAGAAACTGTTCGTACAACCGCTGTGGAGTGTCATTTTTACGTCAACGAAATAAATTTTATAAATTGACCTATGGCCTGCTTTTTGATGCCCACTCACACAACAGTTATGCCATTGTTTACAGCTTCAAGTGATGTATATTTGTATTTGTCTGTGTTTAAACATTTGCTTGTCTCTTCTTGGTATTCATGGAAGGCCAGTTGATTGTTTTGGTGAAAAAATGTAAAGTTGGATGTTCATTTTTTTGAGTTAATTCATCTGTTCTGTAATGCACTTTGTCAGGTTTAGCTTTGAGCGCGTCGAGTCCTGTTGTTTCTTTCATTTACCGTGATGAACCAAACACCACTGCTGACACCCAAATGTCAAACTAAATGAAGATGCCATTTCTCTTTCAATGACTTGGTGGAGGTGTTTCTGTCAATCGATTGCATTCCGGGTGATCTTTTAAAACATGCTCCACGGACATTTCCACATCCTCTCGTTATTACTTCCATCTTTCCAAGACCTGGATTTGAGAGGACCTCGGTGCCAGCGGTGGGGGATAATCTGGCATCTGCTGAAACCTGAAGATTATATTCCCGGCTCTCATCTGGACCGGTGCTGCCGCTCCATCTGTCCGTTATCCAGGCGCAAACAGCGGCAAGAACAGCGCGCGGAGGCTCAGACTTTCAGTGTAAAAGAGACTCCCAGAGCCAGAGAGGGTCAGAGGTGGCACATATCATCACATATCATATCATCTTCTCCATTTCCACCACCCTAGAAGATGCCGGAGCAGATTGTCTACGTTAGTGTTGTACAGGACTTTTTTATTCCAGTAAAGTGCACCATAGACCAATTAAGAGAGTTCCATTCCTGACTGGCTGTTTACTGCATGTCCCCCTTCTCTCTCATCCCCCATTTCACACTACTTTCTTGTCAATGAATCCTATGGGCACAAAATCTTTAGAGAAAATCTGAATAGCATTTTAATTGGTATCAGAGCGGCACTTTAAAGAAACATAAACTTGTCTGTGAGAGGGAAGTAGAATCTGGAGTTGGCTTTTAGAAAACGGCACCGAATACGGGAAACTTGAGCGGTTCTTTGAATATTAATGTTTAAGCCAATGCTGTGGTAGGAAGTAAGACCCAGTGGCGGAAAGTAAAGTACTAAAGTACTGTACTTTTAGGCACAGTATGTGTCTTAAAATAAAGAAAAAAAGACAAAATCATGTTTTTGTTTGTTTGTTTGTTTGTTTGTTTGTTTGTTTGTTTGTTTGTTTGTTTGTATGTATGTATGTATGTATGTATGTATGCATGCATGTATGTATGTATGTATGTATATATGTATGTATCTATTTGGATGGTTTTATTGCACTAAAATACATTATTAAACCACTAACACAACATTGACTTACTTGTTCTGGAGGAGCCTCCACCTGCTTTTTCCATGAAATGTTGTTCATTTAACATTAATATCATAGTATTTTATAAAACGTCTGTCTATCTACATGGACTTCAACGCCATGGATTTAATGCACTTTCTACCGCTAGAAAGTTAGCTATGCATATTGTGCCTCTCAGTATTGTTTGTTTTATCTGTGCTTTAATTAAATAACTATTACAGTGGATACTTTTTACTTCACTACATTTGAGCACAGGTAGGCTATATGTACTTCATACAAATGTTGAACTGAAAAGAAGAAAGCACTTGTTTTAAGGGTAGTTTTAGAACATTTGTAAAGGATTTGTATTCAATCCCCAAAATTTGATCAAACACAAATCAAATCCACGAGAAAAAATAAGAAAATGATTTGAATTGACCAAAAACTATCTTTTGAATTCACATTCAAAGGTTTTATTCTATGTCTTTTTGCTTTCTATATCTGAACTTTGACTTCAATAACAAAAGTGAGTACTTCTTCCATCACTGATCAGACCTTACAGCTGCTGGAAGATGACACAGAGGCGAGCGCCATGTTCAGAGCGCACTTTTATTGTGACAGCGCCAGCCGGAAGCGCGCTCCTTTCTTCACTTTCTTCATCAGTTGCGTCTCGCTGTCCTGCTCCGGGGATGCGCGGACTCTTGAGTGGAGCTCTTATAACTCAGCTCGGCCCGTGACACTCACAGTCCCCAGTGGAGACACATCTGGACCCAAGACCAACCAAAACTTTATTCACCTTCCTTTTTTTTATGGATGCGATCGTTTCTCTTTGACGCGGCGGAGCGATGCCCAGTGCGCTGACCACTCCACTCCAGAGTCACCGGCTGGAACGATAGTTTGGTGCGCGGACCCCCTGTCATGGTGTGGACCCTCCCGCGGCACCATGGAGACCAGGAGTGGACTTTTGACGCGTCTCCTGCTCGCGCTGGATCTCTGCGTGTGCGCCTCCCAGGTCCTCCGCATCGGTGAGCGCAACAGCGGTTTACGCGCGCCTCGTCCAGCGCAGTGTCTCACTACGTTTATTTTGAATACATCTTTTATCATTTAAGTTTGTCCAGAATGTTGTGTGGTGGTGTGAGTTGTCCATTTTAACCTGGTAAAAGTGATTCAAACCGACGCCTTAAATGTTCCAGTTTGGACGCGACTGTTTCAATGTTGTTTTGTGTTACTTCATTTTGTTTTCCGTTCCTTGTGCATAGTTTTATGAATACGATGCTGCTATTTCGTGTTGGATTTCTGGGGGGTCTTTCCCTTTGGTCAGATCCTGAACTGTCCTCAAAGTCGCGGCTCTTGAGAAGTGTGTGACCTGTAGCGCAGCGTCTCTTTGTCGTTGTCTTTTTGCACTTCTGGACTAAATCTGTGACTTTGCAATGCGAAGATATGTTTTTCTGACAGATGGAGAGGTTTTCCCCAAAAGCCAAAGAGAACTCTATCCACAGTGTGTCTTAAGATTGCTGATGACGACGACCATATGTCTCCTGTCATTTAAAGGTGCACTATGTAACCTTTGTTCTGGAGGCACCTGTTTTATTCATGAAGATATCATTGATTTGCCTGAAATTTTCCAAAGTTAAAGCTGAAGTTAAAGCTCTCTATCTTCATGAAGACAAGCACCATCAGGCCAAGTGACTGGTCAGAGGAGCTCGAGAACCAAACATAAAAACATCAATTCAAGGCTTTTTCTGAAATAAAACGCTTCTAATTGATAAATGCAAGGCAGATAAGCGCAATGCAATAATGTGGAACGTTCCATGGCGAAGTAGAAACATTTACCATGGATCGAAACAAGTTTGCCAGCCGTCAATCATAAAATTACACAGTGTGACTTTAATCCCAGCCACAAACATACGATATTGACCAAAATGTTTCCTGATAACGAGATTTCGGCAGATTTATAGTTCCTCCGGCTTCGAGAACGATGTGTCTACTTTTGTGCAAATACTGTGGAAAATATTAAAGTGATATGACCTTAAAATCACTATTCCATGGTCTATAAATGTCACTTGTGTTACAGTTAAAAGCCTCATGTCGGCAGGAACAGCATCACAGTAAATTCCTATTGAATAAAGACCATTCAGTTGCTTATTACTGCTCTCCGTACCCACACAGATACAAATAATGCATTATTGATTCCCCCCTGCAGGCTGCTGTGGTCTCCTTTTGGGGTATTTTCATTTGGGATAGTGGCTGCTGCTGTTGACTTCTATCCATCATTGAGACAGATGTGATAAAGGCTGAAAAACCCTCGTAATCTTCCTTTCTCCTGAGCTACGTGTGCTGTGTGGACGAGAGCGACAGAAGTTCGCCCGGACGTGATTAGACGAGAGGAGAGCGCGAGGAGGGTGCGTTTCATGATCCAGAGGTGCCCTCACCCACCGAAGGCTTAGCGTCAGGACAGAGCCACCTCGTAATGCCCGAGTTTAATTGAGTGAATAAAATGAGGGTTTGTGTCAACTTCTGCTGCTGGTGGTTCACTGGACACAATTGAGTTTGAGATATGCCTCTTTCTCCTATAGAGCGCCATTACTGAGCACCTCTTAAATGTTGATGGTCCGAGAGTTCAATTTCAAACTCGATTTCGATCCTAAAATACACCGACATATTGGGGCAATCGGACGATATTTTGCTGCTGACTCTGTTTAAAGGAAAGACTTTATTGTAACACTTTAGTGCGAAGAAGGTTCTGAGCCAAATGTGATTACACTGCTCCAAGGTTAGAGGCAAAACAGAAGAAAAGAAAATCATTTGTATTGATGTTTAATTGTTTTACATTCATATAGACTTTGCATCATTTGTTTTTCACTGTGGCCCTCAGAGGCTTGTTGTGATTTTGGGCTTTACAAAAATGAATTTAATATATTTTTTTAACATAATTTTTTCCTTAGTATACTTTCGTTCGGATATTCAGAGCAGTGCACGTATACAGTCATTCAGTTTGTAGTATATACTAAGTGATGGCAACATCAGGAAAAAAGAACACGAGAAAGAACACTAAGAGCTCAGAGAGAAGCTGGAGAAGGCCTGGAAGGTGAAGGCTGAAGTGGAGCCTGTGGTCATCGGAGCAGTCGGGGTAGTGACCCCCAAACTGGAGGAGTGGGCACAGCAGATCCCTGAAAAACATCAGACATGTGTCAGTCCAGAAAAGGCAAGAGCAGGAAGAGCAAAGATACTGAAGAAACCTACCGCTCCCTATGTCGGTGTAATCCCTCATTCGTCCAGGCGTGTTCCATAGTAGAAAAAGCTTCAGTTGTAGTCATCTGGACTCAGTTTGAAAAAATAGACGTTTCGACTCTCATCCAAGAGTCATTGTCAATAAAAGAATTTAGATCGAGAACTCCGATATTAATACTGTTCTGTGGTAAGACCCGCCCATTGGGCGGAGCCTTCCTGAAGTAGCAAGAGTTTTTTGTTTCAACAGAAACTCCCCCCTTGTATCTACCAAGCTAGCCTATTCAAAATTTTAATGGGCTATTAGAATCCTCTTTGTCTTTGTGAGACCCTGGCTCAACCACCCTGAGTACCTGATTAGCATCTAAATGTCCTTGTCCTGGTCCTCTACCTTTCCAGGGGTTCAGTATACCATTATAGATACCAGGAAGATTGAATCTGAGCCCTCCATTTCTGTTTAAAAAACGTCTTTCTTTTTTAACAAAAATAGCGTAGAGGCTCTATCAGCACAGAAGAAATACAAGTTCAGGACCTCAGAGTGCCGTGCATCTCCATCTTGAAGCCTCTAATCACTCGTTTGAAGACGGTGAGGTGAAGGTTTTAAGCAGGGAGAAAAGATGGTTTGAAAGAGGAGTCAAGGAAGCTATTTTTGTTAAAAAAGAAAGACCTTCTTTAAACAGAAATGGAGGGCTAAGATTCAATCTTCCTGGTATCTATAATGGAATACTGAACCCCTGGAAAGGTAGAGGACCAGGACAAAGACATTTAGATGCTAATCAGGTACTCAGGGTGGTTGAGCCAGGGTCTCACAAAGACAAAGAGGATTCTAATAGCCCATTAAAATTTTGAATAGGCTAGCTCGGTAGATACAAGGGGGGAGTTTCTGTTGAAACAAACAACTCTTGCTACTTCAGGAAGGCTCCGCCCAATGGGCGGGTCTTACCACAGAACAGTATTAATATCGGAGTTCTCGATCTAAATTCTTTTATTGACAATGACTCTTGGATGAGAGTCGAAACGTCTATTTTTTCAAACTGAGTCCAGATGACTACCGCTCCCTATTCTGGAAAAGGTCCAAAGTATATATGACATTAGATGTATACAATGTGAGAATATGGATGGAAATGAGCCCAGGGCATGTTTAGAGCAGGAAGGGGGTGAGTTCAGCACCTCATGTATCGCTCACCTACTTCATGCATTCCCAGCATCCTAAATATTCAGTGAGATGAGTTTAAAAGCACTTCACTCTCTGAGCCCAGAGCTTTGCTGTCATGGTAAAGTTAACCAGAATTAGCATGCTAATGCCGCACTTCCTGCTTTGCAGAGATTAATAGGCTCTATAATTAAATTCAGATAAAGTGCTGTGGTCTCATTTTCCTTTGAAGAGATGCTTTTGGCTTTTACAATGTGTTCTGTGGGAAAACAAATTGCATGCAAAAATATCAGGGAGAAGCTCTTTAATGATTCTAGTCTAAAGATGCTTTTGGAAAACTGACACTGACTTTGGCCTTTGCTTTTAAATCACATGAGATTTTATTATGGACAATCTGCATATCTAACAGAACCTCTACCTCGTGTTAATCATCTTAAAAAAGGTTGTAGGTCAAACGAAGCTGTATTAAACCCATGAGACCCAAGTGATATTTAAATTGCATAAGATAATTTTGTCTATTCAAGTCAGATGCAACCTCCAAATGACAGACATCAATTCAAAAAGATTACATTTCACACAATGCATCAAGCAACCTTTTAATCTAATGACTATAACTATTTGTGGTCTTAGTCTGCACTCACTCTGCTTAATAGTTTAGTGAAGTGCATCTGACTCTGAACTCTGTATGAAAGGAGTTTTTTCTTTTTCTGATTTTCTGACAAACACAATTCTATTAAGGATGTGCTGAGTCCTGACCCTTGAGAGGAAAAAATCAAAAGGAAAGCATTCCTGATATTACAGAAGCTGCACATTTATTGGAGAATTGATTCAAGAAGAGCTCCAACTTTAACCTGAATAATTTAACTTTGCCCAGTCTAAACCTGGGTGCGCGGCCCTTTAGCATGCACACTCTGCTCAGGTTATCGCTTCCTGCCATTACTCACTATACTTTTCTTTTTCTACGGACGGCTTTTTCCATTTGAACTTCACAGTCGCTCTGGCCGTGACTTTCAGATACGCGCTGCAGCTCTGGGTCTCATGCATTAATATTCAGCACCATTCAAAACCAATGAGGAGAGCTTCAATGCTTGAGTGCAGAGCAGGATCCACACAACTGTCTGAGGGGGATTTACATAGTTACATCTGTGGCTGAGCAGCAGAAAAGCACCGAGTTTGGCCGCAGGTGGCGTTCAGTCAAATTGCCATGAACAAGTTCAATTGGCGATTAACCTACATTTGCAAGAAAGACGCTTCCATCAGTGATGAAACACATCACGCAGATAGTTAAGCCATGTGCTTATCTCCATGGAGATGGTGGACATTTTCCACAGTACGGCATTACACTTGTAGACTCTATCTTGCCTTTTTTACAATTACAAGTGTTTTTATTGTTAAAAAAAAAAAAATGCATTTTCAAAATGTTTCAAAATGCATTGAATGATATGTATTCCTACTGTGAGGGGTGTGTCACCTTTGCACAGATCTGACCTGTAACGTGGCATAGATTTGTTTAATGCCATGACATATTTACACAGAGATAAGCAGGTGGCGGACCCTCTATCAGGAAAGTTATAACTTGAAGTGCTTAAGCATATTTTCTTAAGGCAGCACCTTTTTTAAGTGCCTGATTTTTAATGTCTTAAAACTGAGAAAAACAGAACTGGTTAGTTTTCAACAGTTTGCAGCGATGTAAACATGTTTCTCATTTAATCCTTTCTGAGCATCCTAAATATTCATCACTATGAGTTTTATAACTTCCATATGCCAGAGCAGCAGTTACCGTCACAGTAAAGCTAACACGCATTAGAATGCTAACAACACATTAAATGCACAGCACATGGTGGAGCTGCATGTATAATGTATCTTACTACATTTTTTCACATTGTTCACCAAAGCATTGTTTGTGCCAATTGCATGCAGACCATTGTCAAAGTCTAATGCAATTGCAATATCAAGGCCCCATTCACCCTTTTTTGTCTTCTGCATTTATGGAAACTCTTTTTTCCCAGTATTCACCTTAACTTCTACTAAATATGCAATGCTATTTCCCCTCAGCATGTTTTTACATGTTCAAATACTGTAATCTTTCAACATTTTTATTCTTGTTATAAAATGCATATGGTTTCTAGATATATAGTCATTGGAAGTTGGCTCCACTTGAGTTTGAGCTGAGCTACTTTACGATTGACTATGCAGGGTCTCCACAGTGGAATGATCATTTATCAGACTGGCACAGGCTGGTGAGTTCGGCTGTGTGAAATGCAACGGGCACCTGTAGCCTGTCATAAAATAGGCCGAAAAACCCCGGGCTTCATTTGTATGTGTTGGCGCGTGGTCTTCCTTTGTGATGTGAGAGTGATAGGAGACCGACTGGACCGCATCCACTTTCATCTGTCCACTGCCCTCTCTTTCAAATTGTCTCATTTAGAAAGCACCGGTGTCTGCAACATTTGTGCCCTCGAAACAAATGGATCCAGGATTTTCAGAAGAAAAGAAAGCATCAACGTCTGGGCAAAAAGCTGGCGTGCGCCTGGATGAATTCACCTGTAGCAAATTCACGTTTTATTTTAGTGCCAAGAAAGTCTTCTCAAACTTTGGCAGGGGCTGAATGTAAAACACACTCATTAATTTCTGAGTGTAATTCTGTCACAGTGGGCTCAGAACTAATTAACTTTACTTTGAGATTTATTGTGCGCTGGACGTATTGGGCCCGCTTTGTGCCAGCGGCCGCGACTGTTGAGGAGAATGTATTTGCTTGTTTATTTTGGCTTTTATGCATGAACAAGCTCTGAGCGCAGACTTTGAAATGTGAACGATAAAAACGCCAAAGTCGGAGAATCAATAGCAGCTTTATTTTGCATGAGAGAATCCAGAATTACTCAGGTTACAGGTGACAAATGTTATAAAAGAGACTGAATTATAGCTGGGTTTGAAATATCATCGCTCAGCCTCATTAGATTCCAGTGACATGTGGGCACCCAAAATTACTATTGTTGCAAATTTGAGTTCAGGGGCCGCCTATAAATGGAGAGTGAAATAGCCAAAACCAGTGGCACTTGCTGCTGGCTCTGTGTTTATTGTGTTTATGTCGGCCTTGGTCATCAGAGGAAGACGAGCCAGACTTGACTTGAATGGTCAATACTATGACTGGGGATGTCACAATAATCCATTTTAGTGTTACGATTATTTTGAGGAAAAAACATCTCTTCCCGTGGTCTTTCATGTCACTGTTACTCAAAACTTTCTGAAAGACAAAATAAAGTTAGGTTTGACAAAAACAGCCAGAGAAAAACAGTTGAAGTTCAGGTCTATTTTCGGACGACAGACTGAAATAAAAAGACTTGCTTTGAAAACTGTCACAAGGTTGTATGTGTTGGATTTATGTATTTTATCTTACTAATGTATCATGTATCTCATGCTTAAACATTTAGTTTGCTTAAAAGTCTAAGAAGTGATTCTAAGTGTGTAAGCTGTTTGCAGACGGAGCAGTTTCTCATGAAAGATGAAAACAGATGGAAATACCTTACTCGCTTCGCAACGACAGGACTAACTAACTTGTTAGCTTCACTACCAACCGTCTATGTCAACAGTGTAAAGTGCTGAAATGTATTAAAAGTGTGGGCCAGCTGTCCTGTATGTGACCTGTACCAGTGACCTTTTCTACTTAGGGGCAGCTGGTTAATGTGCCACTAGTGTATGGTCCTTAATAAAAGGAAGGTTGGACGGAGTAGACGGGCAGAGCGCTCAGAGTGGTGGACTGTCCAGTGTGTGAACTGGAAGCCTGGTCCTCTTTGTCGTTTCTCCCCCGTATTCCACCGGGGTTAAAGATATGGATGGTCTAAAACTTCCTATTTCTTGTAACGTTGTCTTCCTTCTCAAAAATTTAGTTCCATCAGTATTGTGACCTGAATAATCAAGATTATCGATTGACCTCTTAACTTTGACATCCCTAACTATGAAAATGTTTCGAGGGTTCAGTTCTGATGGTAAATAGTCCTCAAGCCTCTTTATACAACTCTCGGACTACTTTAATCTACAACACAAATGATTAGTTACTTTTCACATTTCAGACAAAAAAACATTGTAGTGCTTATGGGAAACAGTCATAACTGCACTTCTAATACTCTTAATAAAGCATGAACAAAGACTTGATCAACACATTGAGCGTTCGGAGGTCAAAATGTCAAATTATGTGTTTTCGATTATTGTGAGGAAAAAACAGCACCAAATTTAACAATTAGTCACAATTTTGACTGAGACTGTGTGGAATCTTGTCTAACACTGAACTATTTTTCAAGTTTGTGACCAGCTTTATGAAATGTGACAAAAACTACCACTACCTTTAACTACAGATTGAATTAAAACCACTTAATTTAGCTAGCATAGGTCTTATGATTATATTGTGTCCCAGATAATCAATCAACAAATGAATAACTAATAATCTTGACATCCTTAATTGCGAGTGATTCAGTTTTAGTTCTTATTTAATAACATATAAGTCCTCACCTCTAACCTCACCTTATGATTCCAAGCCTGAAAAGTCTTTGTTCATGTGTTATTAAGGCTAATTAAGGTGTAGTTATTATAAAGTTGTGCCAGAATATCTCTTTCCCGTCCCATAACATCATCACATTCTTAAATCTCAAAGCCAGAGTTCAAAATAAATGCACCGTTACTTTAAAGTCATAGTTACATTTTTTATTTTTTTTCCCCACAATATAATCATGTATTACATAAACATACACATTTATATACCGGTACACGTACACGTACACGTACACGTATGTACACATCAAGTTGCTGTAACATTGCTACCCACCACTCGACCGAGGAAACCAGCATCCTAGACCGAGGCCCAGCCCAACTGGCACCAGCGCCGAGGGCAAACGCACGGGCAAGCCAACACCGGACCCCCCCCGAATGACTTCAGGGCGGCCCCGACCCATGCCGGAGCCAGTACTGATCCACAATGCGGAGCTCACGAGGCCGCCTTCATCCTGTGTCCAGGAATCCACTCGATTGTCCATAAGAAAGCACGGAGATTGGCATCGAGCCTCTTACCCAGCATCAAAGCCGAAGCTGGGACTCCAGACTGCACTATACATATACCTGTACATATACCTGTACATATACCTGTACATATACCTGTACATATACCTGTACATATACCTGTACACACATACATACATACATACATACATAAATACATACATACTTACACACATACATCCCTACACACCCCCTAAGAAGACAGAAGAGAAGAAAGGGAGAAAAAAAAGAAAATAAATAATAAATAAATAAAATTAAAAATAATAATAATAATACAAATAAATAAAAATACAAAAAGCTTAATAATAATCATAATAATAAATAATCAAGGAATAAATAAATACAAAACATAATAATAAGTATTGTATTTTGCATCTAATAGAGGTTTATTGCCCTTGAGTTCTATATTTACAGTATCTCTGCTCACCATGATCCATTCAATTTAATTTATCAAGTTATAGCGTATCTACTTTAATGATTGATAAGTTCATCCCGCACATTTACTGGTGGTTTTCTTCATCTGAAACACCCATAATAATCACCTTATTCCATTCCTCTCCAAAGAAGGAAGCTAGTGGGGACCAGTTTTTAACAAAGGGTCCTACAGAGCCTCTCAGGACGTGTGAGAGCCTCTCCAGTGGCATTAAGGACATGATCTTCTCCCTCCACATACGAAGATCTGGAGGGTCATTGTCTAGCCATCTTTGTAGGATTGTTAAGCAGGCTGCAAATAATAGAATTCTCATTTCTTTTTGTTATTTAATCAAAATTATGTTGAGGTAAAACATCCTCTATAAGTAATCTGCAGTTTAAATGACATAAATATGACAGTATTTTACATGCTCAACCTGTAGTTGGAGAATATACAGCACATTTTCTTTTATTAGTCTTTCTGTTTTTGTTTGCTCTTGAAAAGAAAACCTCACACCTCAGAGAGCGTTCTATTTTTACCCAGTTTCCTCGCATCAGCTGCAGTCCCCGATCCTCCTGCTCAAGAAGCTAAAATGAGGTTCAAAATTTAATGCCTAAGCAATTAATGACTTTACACTAAAG
Source organism: Eucyclogobius newberryi (assembly GCF_026437365.1). Lineage (NCBI taxonomy): Eukaryota > Metazoa > Chordata > Actinopteri > Gobiiformes > Gobiidae > Eucyclogobius > Eucyclogobius newberryi. The sequence goes on from NW_027315779.1 coordinate 8,198,485, forward strand.
CTATTGAAAAATGGCCAAATGGAAGTTGGCACGTTTTAGTGGATCACAGGCCAAGACTTCTGGACAGACGTGACTCCGCGCTGTAATTACCCTTTTCATAATTTGACAAATACTGTTGAAATGGAAGTAGTATTTCTTTGTTAGTCAACTTAAAGGTACGTCCTGTGCCAAGGTTATGAAAGCCACAATGAATCAGTAGAAAATGTAATGTATTTTATAGTTAGTTATAGCCTCAGTTCCCTTCAGTCTTCTTATGTTAAAGTTCCTGTCAAATCCCTTTAGTTTTAGAGTAGATCTAATGAGTTCAAAGCAGTGGAATCATATGAGTTACAGAGCAACCTCAGAAAAGGATTAGTGTAAAAAAACAGTGCTTAATTTGAGGCAAAAGATGAATACCATGTGCAGTACGTCCCAAATTGAGACCTTAACCCAGGCATGTCCAAACTAGGGCCCGGGGGCCAAATGCGGCCCTCAAACCAATTTTTGTTGGCCCTCCAGCTTCCTGCTATGTCGGCCAAAACAACAAAAAGTACTTTTTACTGTGAAATAGGGAAAATTCAGGCATATTGATATTATACCAACCTATTAATATTCTAGGTCTAATTAAAAGTGTGGAGGCTCATTGCAATTACGTCAAATGCAAAATTTCAAATGATTCACTTTGTCATTCAACAAATTCAACATTGTCAAGTTGTTTGTGGCCCTCTGCCCCGTTTAAGTTTCAAAATGTTTGGACACCCCTGCATTAACCCTTTTCACTGGACCTTTTTGAGTGAATCCACCTGTTCCACACCCTCAAACCCTTTCTTTGTTTTCTTATCTTCTGCTTGACAAATGAACCACTGCCTATTGCAGACGAAACAGTGAACAGTGATTGCTTGTGACTTCAGATGTCACGCAGAAGAGGGAATTGCTTAATGTGTTAAGATAAGTTTCTGATTGCTGCATTTGTTACCAGTTCCAGATTATTTGGCCGTGTGAGTGTGTCCGTGTGCGAGACGCATCGTGACAATTATCTTTATCACTACTTTATTATCCAATCACTGTCTCTTAACATGATTCTTTACCAAAACTCTGACATCGAAATGGTTCTAACATTTGGTTTTATCTTCAGAAATGTGCTCCTGCCTCTTGTCACCTGTTCTCAGTCTCTTTTGTTAGCATGCGTCGCGTTTTGCCTGTACACCAGAGAATTTAGGACTCAATCAGAACTCATTTTTAGAACGTGCTTTGAGTGTAGCTCGCAGACGCTCCTGTCCTCTTCTTGTCCTTGTCCGGCTATTGTCTGCATTCTTTGCTTTTGCTTCCATTTTTTTTTTTTGGCTCCCCTTGAGTCAAACCGGGCACGTTCAGAGCCAAGAACAACAGTGAGCACAAAATAGCTGTAATTTACTTTGACACTATAGACATTTTACATTTACAAACGGCTTTACTTCTGCCCAACCCTCAAAGTGCTTTACGGTGTTAGCCCCAGTAGTTTCAGTCCGCTCAGCGAAAAGGAAAATTGAAAAAGAAGAAAAGACAAGACAAAAAAGAGGAGTTTAAAAGGAGTTAAAAGCACAATTGTTTACATTGGAGTCTGCTGTTGCCTAGTACTTATCTGTAGCTCCCTTTCTCAGCAGGAAGTGGTGATGAGGTAATAGTGATTGAAAAGGAGATTTACCGTATTTACCGGACTATAAGTCGCACCCTTTTTCATAGTTTTGGCCGGGATGCGACGTGTACTTATGTTCATACTTATACTTATACTCCGAAGCGACTTAAATGTGTTATTTTCACATTTGCAACCGCATTTCATACTCCAGCGCTATATATGTTTTTTTCTTCTCTATTATGCATTTTTTGGCTGGTGCGACTTATACTCCGGAAGATACGGTAGTACTGCAATTTCACTTGTTTATTTGATATGGACATAGCATTGGATGAACTAGATGCATTGTAAGATAATGTTACCGGCGCCAGCCCTAGGGGTAAGCTGGGCGGTAGCAAATGGTACACAGCTAAAGAGTTAGACTGTGTAGCCAGGAGAATATCGCTGTGGACAGATGAGGGAGACGAGTCATTCCATGCACAGCGTGTTTAATTCTGCTGTACATGCGCATTGTCTCGCTCTAATCCCCACAGGAGCGCTTAGAGCACCATCTGCTGGATGGATGTCCCAAAGATTAAAGACACAGTAGCCAAAAATACAAAAAATAGAGGGGGTGTCTGTTTCTATATAAACTTTTGAATATAGCGTTTTCAACCTACTACACTCTCCCCTGCTTTAAAAGATGACTCCGGCATCTTATGCTAAGTGTTTCAAGTTAGGTCACATACAGTCTTAAAGAGTCATATTACTTGGTTAATTTGAATGGTTACTTCAGTCTTTCAACGTCTAACATGTCCAAACAGGAGTAGGGTAATAGTACATGTCAGGTTGGTAATAGGGCAATGGTTGAGGAATACAGGCAAACATCATGTTCGCTCCAGGTCTCCATTCTTGGTATGATGGTTGTCCAAACCGACTGTAAGTGAATAGTTCTCTTGGCTTAATGGTTCTGGACGATCGGCGAACTGTTCCCTCATGCATGTTTGTTTCTGTTTCCAACTCATCACTGTCCACAGTTTCCATTTCTGGTATGTCCGCAGCTGGAGCAATAGCCAAAGGTACTGACCTTGGCCCTGAATCAGGTTCAACAGCCGGGATTGCCATATTTGGAGTTTGTACCTCAACTTGTGGTGGAACTCTTGGTTGTGGTACTCTAACTGGTTGAGTACTTTGTCTTTCTGTTTGAAATGCAGGTGCTGTGGCCCTGAGTCCAGAACGCCGTTGAGGTGTAGGTTCACTTTGACGTATAGGCACACGATGCCAATTGTACGTGTATTCCTCTTCCTCATCTGATTGTTCAGACTCAGCAGCTTCCTGAATTTGTCTTTGTTCTTTTCCTTTACATTGTTTCTGTCTTGTGCGGTTATCTTTTTGACATTGTTCTTGTTCTAGTGGCAAGTCATTGACTGATAATAGAAGATTTCGGTGTAGAATTCTCAGATTACGGTTTCCTGTCTCACTTTGAACTTTATACACAGGTCCATCTTCAATCTTTTCAATCACTTTATGGATACATCTTTCCCAGTAAGCTCTTAGTTTTCCAGGACCTCCTCGTTCAGAGAGATTCCTGACTAGTACTCGATCTCCAGGTTGTAAAGGGATACCTTTTGTGTGTTTGTCATAGTACTTTTTCCCTTTAGCAGAGCTTTTCTGGCTGTTTTCTGAAGCAATTCTGTAGGCTTCTTGCATACGACATGCCCATTTTTCAGCATACTCTTGCTTTGTTTTACAGTCACTTTCAGGTTTGATGTCAAAAAGCAAATCTATGGGTAGTCTAGGCATTCTACCATACAGGAGAAAAAAAGGTGAATATCCAGTTGCTTCATGTCTCGTACAATTGTAAGCATGGAGAATGTGAGGCAAATGGTCTTTCCACTGTGTTTTCCTTTCTTCTTGTAGAGTGCGTAACATTTGTAGTAGTGTTCTGTTTAGACGCTCAACAGGATTACCCTGCGGATGATAAGGGGTCGTTCGAGAGTGAGCTATTCCTGCAAGTTGTTGGAGTCTTTGGAATAGGTTATTTTCGAACTCCCGGCCCTGATCATGGTGGAGTTTTTCAGGAAATCCGAACCGTGGGATGAAGTCATTGAATATTTTCTCTGCTGCGGTTTTACCAGACTTATTTTTCGTTGGATAAGCTTGCGCAAATCGCGTGAAGTGGTCTACCAGAACTAATATGTACTCATAACCGCCTTTACTCGGTTCGAGGTGAAGGTAGTCAACTGATATGAGTTCAAAAGGAGCACTAGTTGTGATTGAACCCATTGGGGCTTTGTCTGGAACACACGGACGTTTTTGTTTCAGACAAGTGCATTGTCGAATGACATAATCCTCAATATCGCGTTGCATAAATGGCCAATAAAAACGTTCTCTAGCCAAATGAATTACTTTATCTGCGCCTACGTGACCCATATCATCATGCAAATGTCTCAAAACAGTTTTTTTTTCAGTTTGTCTGGTAGAACTAACTGTTTTCTTTTCCCAGTATATCTGTACATGAGTCCTTTTTCTAATTTTAGTCTGTTCCACTCATGTACTAATCTCCTTGTTTCACGAGTCATTTGTTTCTTATCTTTGTCATTTGGATTCCAGCCTCTTTTCTTTAACTGTATCACTTCACAGATTGACTTGTCCTCTTTTTGAGCAGCTCGAAGATCTTCAGGTGAGATTACTGGAGTACCTTCAGTTTTAGTGTCACTGGTATTTGAGTTTAACTGTAAAGCGGCAACCCATGGCACTTCACTGTCTCTCATAGCTTTGTCACCCTGCCAAATGGCAGAAATTACTTCAGGTGGCATTGTCTCTGTGTACTCTGGTAAGTGATCTGTCAGTTGTACAGGATATCTGGACAGTGTGTCTGCATCCGCATTTGATTTGCCAGGACGATACTTGATTGTAAAGTGAAAATCTGCTAACTCACCCACCCAGCGATGCCCAACTGCGTTTAATTTGGCTGTACTCAAAACATATGTGAGGGGATTATTGTCCGTGAATACTGTAAAAGTAGGAGCATAATAAAGATAATCCCTGAATTTGTCACAGATTGCCCACTTGAGCGCCAGGAACTCAAGCTTGCCGGAGTGAAGGTGATAGTTTTTTTCAGCAGGTGTGAGCGTCCTAGAACCATATGCAATGACACGTAGTTTGTTGTTCTGTTGTTGATAAAGTACAGCTCCCAGACCTTCATTAGAAGCGTCTGTATGGAGGACGAAAGGCAAGTCAAAGTTTGGGTATGCCAAGATAGGTGGACTAGTTAACATGTCTACAAAATGTGACACAACTGCACTGTGTTCATGTGTCCAGTTAACAGGGGTTTTGGACGGAAGCTGACCATTACTGCTTTTCTTGGACTTGTTAGATTTTCTTTTTGTAGATTTGTACTCTACCTCACTGGGACTCTCAACAAGTTTAAATAGTGGTCTTGCTAACCTGGAAAAGTCCTGAACGAATGTCCTGTAGTAACCTAAGAAGCCAAGGAGAGCTCTAACTTCTCCAACATTCTTTGGTTCTCTGTCTCGAAGCTGGTTAACTGCTTCTAGATCTTTAGGATCTATCTGGACTCCTTCACTAGTCACAAGACGACCTACATATCTGATTTGGCGTTTAAAAAGTTCACACTTGTTAGGGCGTAACTTTATACCAAATTCTCTGAGTTTGTGTAGAACAAGTTTTAAGTCATTTACATGGTCAGTGAAAGTCTTAGAATAACATAACACGTCATCTAAGTAAGGTGAACAACACTCATCCCTCAAACCTTCAAGGACCCCTTCCATACATCTTTGAAAGGCTGCTGGGGCGTTGGTGAGGCCAAATGGGAGGCGGTTCCACTCATATAACCCCCAAGGTGTGCTAAAAGCGGTCAGGTGTTTAGAGTTCTCTTCCACAAAGCCTTGGTGGTAAGCACTACCTTGGTCTAATATTGAAAACCATGAGTAGCCCCCCAGGTTATCCAGCAGGTCTTGAATGCGTGGGAGTGGATGGCGATCGGGGATAGTTTTGCGATTTAACCCCCGAAAATCAACACACAAGCGAAGTGACATGTCCTTTTTTCTGACACAGACCACTGGTGAGGAATAGGGAGAAGTGGATTTCCTAATCCAGCCATGGTCCAGCAGCTTTTGAACATAGTCTTTCACTTCCTTGTACAAGGGTTTTGGAATGGAGTTGTAGGACGTTTGGACAGGTACATTGTCTGTGAGATTGATTTTGAGTTGTAGACTCGGGATGCATCCAATGTCTGAGTCACTTTTCCCAAAAACATCAGACTCCTCAAACAGCATGTCCTTTACCATCTTTTGTTCATTCTCGTCCAAATGGGACAAATCCACAGGTGGATGCCATTTTTCACTTTTCACATGAGTATCCTTTGTTATTTGGCATTGGTTACTGGTTTTCTGTGTAGAAATGGGATTGACAGAACATGTGTTTACATTGGTTGGTTGGTCTGAGTTGTCTGAAACACAGTTTACAGGTCTCACTTCGGTTACTTCTTCTAATGTTCCCAAAACAGTTCTCTTTGAAAGATAAATGTCATGTTTAGTGATGTTCTGAATAGGGATTTTTACAGTCTTTGTTAAACCACTAGGGACATCTACTAATGCAGGGAACAACTCTAAACCATCTGGACAGTCATCTTGAAAACTGGGCTGAAATAACATTGCGCCTCCGGCTGGCCACTCTCTGACCCTGCACCTGATTTCAGATATTTGACCGGCAGGCAATATTACACCTTTTTTACCAGTTTTTACTGTGTATTCTATGCAGTCATCAGTTGGGGTAAAAACTTCAAGTGCTGACACTAAAGCCTCAACTGTACTGTCATTTACGCTTAGTGCCTCTTTGAGTAGAGCTGTGATGTTAGTATCTGTCTCTTTGTGGGATTTAATCACTTCTGCAATAACATTAGTGCCTAAAATGGGATGACTTAGACAGTTTTGGGAGATGATCACTGGTACTTGGATAGTTACATGTCCATGGTTATTGCTCTTGAGCTCAAGTGCTACATCAGCCCAGCCTTCAAAAGGAACGTCACTGCCGTTTGCAGCAGAAATTTCAAAAGGTTGGTCTGAAAAAAAGGACGTGAGTGGTTGAATGGAAACAGCTGGTAATGTCTTTTGCATCCATGTTTTTCCCACCATGGTCACTTGAGCACCTGAATCCAGTAGCATTTGGATTGGAGCACCATTGAGAGCACATGAAACCATACATCGTTTACCAATGAGTTGAGCAAGTCTTTTCTTTGGCTGTGGTGATGAGCGAGTTGACTTGGATTTTGGATCTTGACTGTTAGAGATTTGGGGCTTTAGGGCTGTCTCGGTCACTGGCTGCCCCTCCCCTGTGACCGTGTCGCGTTTCCCGACACTTTTCGCTGAAGACATCCTATGGCCCGGTGTCCTGTTTGGCCGCAAACAAAACAATGATGACACGTGGTTATGTTTTGTTGTACGCATGACTTGCATTTGCCCCTTGTTTCACTTCGTACTTGTTGCTTGTGTCCCTGAATGCTTAAGTCCACAGGTATGGGGTTATCAGGTGGTCTGGTCATTTGGGCTAAATGCTTAGTCAGTGAGGACACTTGTGCTGTTAGTTCTCTAATAGCGTCATGTTGAGTTTGTCTTTCTTTGTCGTCTTTAGTCTTGTCACCACTGTCAAGTGTAGTAATAGTCACAGTTTTAGTCTTAACAGTTGTACCCAGCCTTTTCTGTCTTTCTGCCTCCTCACTTGTCGATTTAGTAATTTGTTCTAATAAGAGGTCATCACTAATTTGCATGTCATTAAGGAAGGGCTTTAAGTCACGTCTCACATAGTCATTTTTCTCATTTAACCCCTGATATAGAGTATGGAGAAAAGTCCCCTGTACAAGTTTAACATCATATGTAAAACCGGTACCAACTTGTTGTGACTCAAAAAGAACACGTTGTTTTAAACCCATTGCTCGGTATAAGAACTGTTGTGGACTCTCTTTATCCGACTGTTTAGCATTACTTAACTCTTGAAAGAGCTCTGTACTGTTTTTGTCATGAATGTGAGAGCGAAGAAACTTCTTAAGCTCACTAACATTTAAATCACATTTGTTGAGTAACATGTCTCTAAATGTACCAGGTTTTGTGATTTTAAGCACACTTCTGATAACTTCTGATTCAGAAAAACCTTCGGATAAACCTTCATCAATTTGTTTACACAAGTTACTATAAGAAACATCTGAGCCAGTGTCTGAAATCTGTCCGCCATGCAGCTTAAACTCTCTGCGTGGGAGCAGACTTGCAACATCACTGATACTCAATACCTGATTTCTCAAACTGGATGATGGACTAGTCCCACTCAGATGACGGCCAACATTTCTGCTGGTTTGGTCTGCAGCAAGGTTTCTTGTTGGTGTGCCAACGTCTCTGTCTTCTCCAGAAGAGTAGTCGTTGGGTAAGGAGTGGAGATTGTTGTGTTGAGGTGATGGAGTGATGATTTCTCCTGAAGTGGTGGAAGGAGGTGTGTTGAGATGACCCGGTGCTGGAGCAGGAACGGTGGTCTGGACTGCCCTCTGGACGTGAGCAGGACCCTCGTCTCCAGGACCCTCGTCTCCAGGACCCATCGAAGCTGTAGGTCTCAGCAGATCGGCCATCAAGTCATCAAGGAGGAGCAGTTGCGACATGCCTTCATCCTCTAGTGACTTGAGCTGGTCACCTCTAATGTAGTCAACAATAAGCTCATACAAGTCAGTGTCACTTAGCTCATCAGTGCGGACTGGAATATTGCCGTCATCGATGGCGTTTGTGATGGCTTGTAGCTGACTGGTGTTCAAACTGGAAAGTTGTCTCTGGATCTTAACAATCAGCGCTCGCCGTGGTGCATTAGTTGCCATGTCCTTTTGATGGTGGTGGATACTCTTTGGATGACACACGTAGTGGGAGCCTTCCCTGAAGTTCCAGACACATCAAACAATACAGGCGCACTCTTCACCAGGCAGTTGCTTTAGATAATCCCGGACGAGCCCCCAATTGTTACCGGCGCCAGCCCTAGGGGTAAGCTGGGCGGTAGCAAATGGTACACAGCTAAAGAGTTAGACTGTGTAGCCAGGAGAATATCGCTGTGGACAGATGAGGGAGACGAGTCATTCCATGCACAGCGTGTTTAATTCTGCTGTACATGCGCATTGTCTCGCTCTAATCCCCACAGGAGCGCTTAGAGCACCATCTGCTGGATGGATGTCCCAAAGATTAAAGACACAGTAGCCAAAAATACAAAAAATAGAGGGGGTGTCTGTTTCTATATAAACTTTTGAATATAGCGTTTTCAACCTACTACACTAATCAATACCTAAAACACACTCTTTTCTGACACAATATAATGTAAGTTTCATCACAAAAAGTATTAATAGTATTCAAGATTCAAGATTCAAGAATGTATTGTCATTGTTACTAATAAATAAAAAAATAGCATTGCACACTCAAGTGGCAAATGTACAAAACGTTTTAATTTTACTTTTCTTTCATTTAACCAGTGTAAAAAAAAAAGTAACCATGAAATTACACTAGAGCATCAATCCATCAGTGTGGCAATGATGTAAGATTTAATGCAATTGCACTAAATCAAACGTTAGCATGAGCAGACCGTAAACGTATATGCTAATGTGATATAATGCTATGCTAATGTGAGGCGGTAATAACATGTAAACACAACAGCATGACAAGAAGACCATAAAACCTCCAGATGTGTTCTGTTAAAGAACGTTAGAACAGTATCGATTCTAGTTTTAGTATAAATAAGGTAGTTTCAGAGTCAGTTTTATCTGTGAGTATTTTTTTTCTTGACAATTCCTTTTTGACCAAATCAGATCAAGTCACAGTAGTTGTGATAGTGATAGTGAAATTGCAAAATGAGTAGTTATATCATTATTTTGAGCTATTGATCTTATTCTGCCCCGCCCACTTCTCCCTCTCTTTCCCACGTGATCTCCACTTCCGTTGTAATCGCACTTTTGGTCCAGCGAGAACTTGTTGGTTTAAATGTAGAACAAAGCAAAAGTCTCGCCAATAAAATATGCTATTGACCTAATTCCGCTCCGCCCACTTTTTCTGTCTTTTCACCGCTAAAACATGCTTTAAAGTTGATTGATTTGTGTAAAATATCCAATGTTCGTATGACCAACAAGTCAACAATGCACCGATTCCCTGGGCGGCCTGAAAACGACTATTTAGTCTGTGTAGAACTCATTTCTTCTGTGTTTCCTACTACAACCGGACGAAGGATTATGTAACATGGCGACGCCCAGACGGCTTCCGGAAAAAGGTGAATCGAAATACCTGTTGTAATCCATGCACATTTTAAAAGTGTGTTTTAAGATTTGCATGGATTTTAATTCAATTAATTTTTGTAACTCCCGTGTCCTAGATAAATGCCCCAAGCTCCCGTGTCCTAGACAAATGCCCCAAGCTCCGGTGTCCTTAGACAAATGCCCCAAGCTCCCGTGTCCTAGATAAATGCCCCAAGCTCCCGTGTCCTTGACAAATGCCCCAAGCTCCCGTGTCCTTAGACAAATGCCCCAAGCTCCCGTGTCCTTAGACAAATGCCCCAAGCTCCCGTGTCCTAGATAAATGCCCCAAGCACCCGTGTCCTAGACAAATGCCCCAAGCTCCGGTGTCCTAGAAAAATGCCCCAAGCTCCGGTGTCCTTAGACAAATGCCCCAAGCTCCCGTGTCCTTAGACAAATGCCCCAAGCTCCCGTGTCCTTAGACAAATGCCCCAAGCTCCCGTGTCCTTGACAAATGCCCCAAGCTCCCGTGTCCTTAGACAAATACCCCAAGCTCCCGTGTCCTTAGACAAATGCCCCAAGCTCCCGTGTCCTAGATAAATGCCCCAAGCACCCGTGTCCTAGACAAATGCCCCAAGCTCCGGTGTCCTAGAAAAATGCCCCAAGCTCCGGTGTCCTTAGACAAATGCCCCAAGCTCCCGTGTCCTTAGACAAATGCCCCAAGCTCCCGTGTCCTTAGACAAATGCCCCAAGCTCCCGTGTCCTAGATAAATGCCCCAAGCTCCCGTGTCCTTAGACAAATGCCCCAAGCTCCCGTGTCCTAGATAAATGCCCCAAGCTCCCGTGTCCTTAGACAAATGCCCCAAGCTCCCGTGTCCTTGACAAATGCCCCAAGCTCCCGTGTCCTTAGACAAATGCACCAAGCTCCCGTGTCCTAGATAAATGCCCCAAGCTCCGGTGTCCTTAGACAAATGCCCCAAGCTCCCGTGTCCTAGACAAATTCCCCAAGCTCCCGTGTCCTAGACAAATGTCCCAAGCTCCCGTGTCCTTAGATCCTCCTTCTTGGCCAGGAAAAACGACTGAAATGGAGGAGTTCCACAGAGAAGGAGAGATCCGACTCCCTTAGACGGACAGGTGGACGCGAGATAGTCAGTGGAGCTGGAGCCACTCAGGAGGAGAACCAGTTCTTCAGGAGGAGAACCAGTTCTTCAGGAGGAGAACCAGTTCTTCAGGAGGAGAACCAGTTCTTCAGGAGGAGAACCAGTCCCTCCAGGCAGATGAAGAGCATTTGGATCCACAGGTCATGAATATGCCTGTTCCACTCCCCGTGGGGAAGTGGGATAACAATAAGAAAATTGATTGAAGTGAAATTAAACATGAGATATAGTTTGATAGAAACGTAGCCAGAAGCAGTGGATGGTGCTCGAGCTGCCTTTGCCCTGTCACAGAATGAACCATAATGATTCCGTTGCGGTCGGCTTCTTCTAACGCTAATGCCACGGGAGAGTGCAAATCACTGTTGTCCATTTTTAATATTGAAAAACCTGGAATCTAATGAAAATACCAATTTCTATTCTTCTTGCGTCTTGTGTCACGTGTAATAATCCGCCGGCGCATTAGCATCCAATACATCTCACACATTTCGTTAATAGGCGCGGTGAATGATGGCGAAACCATTGCTCACGCCAGGCACTAATATAATGTGATTGTGAATGATTGAGACAACAAATTACAGCCTGTATCTGTATTTCTCACATGGACAGGTCTACCCTTCATCATTTATATGCAAATAGTAGATTAGCTCATGTTATTATTGGATTTGCAAGTCAAAAAAACCCTTTAGGACATGGGGAACAGAGTCTTCTTGGCACTTGGATTGGAAATGCAATATATTTTCTCTAACAGTGAACATTAATTACATGTAAAAATCACATCTCCTTATTGTACTCACAGGGGCTATATTCAGATTCCAAATATAGGGGCTATAAGACATTTTGAGTTGGTCTCCTGAGAGTAGTAAAACACATTTGCACGGCCTGCTCTGCCAGATGGAAATGAATTGTTGCAGTAAATTATTCCTCATTATTTGTGAAGCGAATGGATGCTTTTAGAGCTTTTTGGTGCATTCATTCATTTGTGGAGAAGCACAGGAAGATAATCTTTTCTTTTGTACTTAGCAATGTGGCGTTAAATGTCTGGCTTTTGTCAGAATAAGTTGTGCATTTTGTATATAGAAAATACTTATTATTTAATATATTAACGTTAACTTTTTCAAGGAGAGAGAAGCCTCAATTAAAAACTAAACTGAAATAATAAGTAAAAGTAATAAATAATGTAAGTCAAAGTTACATTATTGTACTGCAAAATAAGTGCCACTGCGACTTCACGTGCTCTGTGACATTGAACTGCAAATACCTCTATACTATACTATACTATACTATACTATACTATACTATACTATACTATACTATACACTATACACTATACACTATACTATACACTATACTATACACTATACTATACACTATATACTATATACTATATACTATACTATACTATACTATTGCCCCCTCACAACCACTCCCCAGTTTAAAGGGGGCATATTGTGCTATATCAACTTTAATGAGCTTTTAGCCCTGTTACAACGATGTTTCCTCATCATAAGTTTCCTCAGAGTTGTGTTTTGATTGATTCATGCTTGTGTGATTCATCCTGTATTGTCCTGTTTTCACCTACCCCATATCTCCACCCACATCCTTATACTTCCTTGTACAGCAACTTTTCAAAAATAAAAACCCATACTGGTAAATTAAATATAAAATAAATACAAATAAATGTAATTATATATAATTAGCAAAATCTAAAATGTTGCTTTACTTATGTTATAGTACCTAAAAAAAGCATACTATGCCTCCTGTGGGTGGAGTTTAGGTGTTGCGTCCCACTTGAATAAAAGGAGTCTTCAAATGTGTTCTACTGTGTAAGTTATTGTCATGGAGATCTCATTGCTTTGCCCGGAATGTTCCACACTTGAGCATTACACTTGTTTCATTTTCCTTCACTTTATTAAATATAAAATGTTGAATTGTATGGCAGGAGATGCCAGGTCAGATCTGTGGAGAGGCAGAACCACTCACAGTGAGAAGACATGTTTTCCAATGTATTTTTAAGCAATAAACTGTATTATAAACACCTTTGATTAATGACATTAATTCACATCAATTGTTGCCAATAAAGCTGCATTTCTCGTGTTGGTTATTTACTGCAGGTAAAAATATCGCATCAACTAAATTCAGATTTATTTGCATGACATCACTGCAACATGAAAACTTTTTTCAGACAAATAGAAAATTGCTGAAAATTGCTACTCTAAAAGCAACTATTATTTCACCTTTCCTTTGTCTGATTGACTGGGCTGCAGTGGTTTGAACCAGCACTAAAAGCTTTTATAGTTATTTTATTCCCTGTCCTTTTCTCGCTGCTGTCACTATTGCACTTTTTGTCCACATGGCTGTTCTTCACCCGACGACAGGGTTGTAATTAGTTTTACAACATTTTACAAAATATTTTCCTTTATTTCATCTTATGCCCATTGGCCCTGGTCAGGACAATGAAATGAGACACTTTCTTTGTGACTGATCTGGCACTGATCGGCTTCATTTGTCTTTCATTGGGGTTTTCCTTCATTTCCTTAAGTTTAAGTGTCCTTAAATTCCTTCAGGAATTTTTAATGTCATTTTTTTGTTTTGTTTTTTCAAGAATTTGCCTGTAAAAACAACAACCGGTGTTAATACAAACTCTGCATATTCTATCATTTTAATCTATTAAATGTTATTTTTACAGAATTGGCTCAATTTGTATCTTTCATATCTCGATACAAAACTCTGGATAAAAGAAATAAAATAAACATCAAATGCCTTTAAGTGGATTTGGATTGGCAATTTTAAGTTGTGATTGTAATTTAAACTATATAAAGAAGTGAAACTTGTACAAAAATGAAAATGAGCTCTATTTGCCATAGTCATAACAACATGTGTGTCAGGGACCGGCCTCCTGCTGGTGCCAGAGTCAGGACAAAACATGGAGAATCTGCATTTCAGTTTTATGCAGCTAAAATCTGGAACAGTCTACCTGAAGATGTGAGACAGGTTCTACTCTGACAATGTTCAAATCTAAGCTAAAAACAGTTTTGTTTAGCTGCGCATATGACTGAAAGGATTTTTTCTTTGCACTCTTCTCTTTTGTTTGTGATTTTATTAGTTTAGACAATCAGTTGGATTGATAATTTTTAATTTAGTTAATTTTATTGTATTTCTGTTTCTGTAATTTCTTTGTGATTTGAATGCATTTTTCCTGCTGTGTGAAGCACTTTGAATTGCCTTGTGTATGAAATGTGCTCTACAAATAAACTTGCCTTGCCTTGCCTTGCCATGTAATTTTCATCAGAGTACAATTATATTACTTGTTTTTTATTTTTGGTAAAGAATTCCTTTAAAAATGTATCTTTCGAGAATAGATATAGATAGATTAATAGATAATAGATTTGTGATTTGCGCTTGGTCTGCTCTAAGTGCTGTCCTCATAGAGAGTAAAGGAGTTGTAATAACTGTATGCCAGAAATGACCTGAGCTGTTCTCTGCGGTCTCCTGTTATTAGAGTAAAAATACAGAAAAACCAGGACAAAGTGTTTAGTTCAGAGTGCATTCAAGAGCGAGGACAGGACACGACGGACTCTATCCACATCCGGCCTGAATATCATCCATTGTAAGACAGATCCATACAGTGGACGGCCACATGAGGTAAAGAAAAGTAAAGTAAACGTGTTTATAAGGTGTAAGTGGCATTTTGGGATTTTTTTTTGCCTGACTTTTTGCACAGCGACCCTGATTTTGATCTGGGACATTAGGCTGGGTTGGGAAATGTCTTCTGTGTGTTCCTAAACAGGCCCCGTCCTGGACAAATGCTGCACCATTTAAACTTATTCAATACAAACATTGAGTATTGTTTACATTAGACACATCATGGAAAATCTGATTTATTGAGCTTCTATCGAGTTCTTGCATGTTTGAGTCATTCTGTATTCTCTTGCAACAAAGAGCGCAAAATAAAATCCTGTTTGCACGTACCCCTTATCCCCGCCCACATCCCTGTACTTAACGTGATGACACATCCAGACTCTGAACATGCAGGGTTCTAAAATGTCACGTTGCCATATTTCAAAAATGCAAATACAAATGCAAAGGTCATCAGTTTGGAACAGGAAGTCAACGGACCTGTTTTTAATTCCAAGCCGTTTTGATCATGCGGTTTTCAATCAACGAAATGCTCTTAAAGGTGCTTTTGTTCTTCCTCTTTGGTCCTGTAGGCGGGATCTTCGAGACCAGGGAGAGTGAGCTGGTGAGTATGGACGAACTGGCCTTTAAGTTCGCCGTCAACAACATCAACCGCAACAAGACGCTGATGCCCAACACCACTCTGACCTACGACATTCAGAGGATCAACGTGTTCGACGGCTTTGAGGCGTCCAGAAGAGGTGAAAGAAGAGAAGAATACTATACTACTTAAGGCGAATACTTCAGTGACAGAAGTTTCTTGATTTCCTTAAGGAAGTGTAGGATTTGCTGCCTTTGTGACACACACACACACACACACAGTCCCTGTCACATTCATGAAGCATTTATAGAAGAAACACTTGCCCTTTTATAATTCCTTCTCAATGTGGCTATGATTGTTGTATACTTCATGTATCACTATTGTATTGTATTGTATACTTCATGTACACACATGGCTCGCTCCCTGGTGAGCCACAGACCTTTAGGACCAGGCCTGATATTCACAGCTCTGTTAGTCTCATGATTCGGTTCTGCCCGGCTGCTCCAGGACTGGGACATAATTACAGCTCAGAAAACCGATTGTTTGAAAAAGATGGCACCACAAAATGTCAAGCTATTCACCCGTGCACTGCAGTTCAGGAGCTGGCACAGGCAGAGAACGCAAACGAGACACGAAGAGTAATAAAGGAAGAATAAACAGATTGGACACAATATTACAGGAGGAGTTGTGCTGCGTAACACTTGAACTGAAGTGTGAGCGACGCCCTCAGAAGGACATAATTAACAGCATTAGAAGTCAATGTTTGAAAATATTAATAATTAAGTGACAAGCTGTTAGATAGACCATGTTAATCTTTCTTGTTTTACTCAAAGACGTTCATAATTACCGTGTTACCGTGCACCTAGTATTTCGAAAGTACAGGTCAGAATTAAAATGATAAAATGCTTGTATTCATTCCCAAGGAGGAATTCAGTAAGAATAAAATACGCCTAGTTTTTTAAATCAACTAAACCCCCGGTATGAACAGAATACATTTACACTTAGGCTATAAAAATATATGAAAATACAGTGCCCTCACACCTCATTTACATGTTACAGTATTTGATGAAGGAGGACAACAAGCTCAGTCAAAAGTAGTATTTCATTTAAAACAAAAATAACTATTGCTTAAAGTTACAGTATTTACTCCTGGACTTTGATTAACTGAAACAATCCAAAGGTAAAATAACTGGGACACAATCAAAATCCGAGAGTATTACTTATTATTATTATTACTTATTATTATTCCTGCTGCAGACATAGCAGTAATCCTCTTAAAGAGCACTGCAGCATTTTGTGTGAAGATACATTTGTATTACCGCCACAAAATATAATTTAAATGCTCATAATTCAAACAGGAAATATTTTGGCTTCATTTTTCAAACAGCTAATATCAGTATAATCAGGCTTAAGAGTGGATATGTCAGATTGATAGCATCTTGAATCTTGAGTGAAAAACTGCTTACCATCCATATTTATTCATCTCTTTTCTATTAGCTTTACGTGTCATAAATATTGCATTTAAAGTTGACAATGATACATTTTACAGAGCCTTTGCTTGATCATATCCATCATTTTAGTGAATTGGAGGTATAATATTACTATTTCTACCTTGCTGGCTGACCATAATAGAGCTCTGCAATAATTAATTGCAAAGATGGAAACTTATTACGAAAAATGAATAATGAGTTAAATTCAGCTCTGAATTATAGGCTCTCGTTTCTGGAGCTAAACCTCTGATAATTTACCCTGACTTTTAACACACATCAGAAAACATCAGGACAGAAAGTCTGCGCTAACTTTTGACACTAAAACTTGTTTCAAATAATGAGTTTCCTGAATAATGGTCATTACATTTTTTTTCTACATGAGCAGGCTTATATCTGATTCTCCAGTGGCGGCCGTGGGTCTGGGGCCTTCACAGTTCCACCTGAATAAATCCATCTCTTATTACATCATATTTCCTTCATTAAGGCTCTAGACACTGGAGTAACGTAAATAATAATGGCAAAAACATTGAACCCTGTTTTAACATTTACACGTTAAACACTTTTGGCAGTTTGTGCACATTATTTCTTGAGGTAGACACACTTTACATCTTCTTTCACCTGTGATGGGCGCTAGAGTTAAAGCATTGGGAATATAAAACCTTAAACAGTGGAAAAATACGTAACATAAGGTGAAACATGCGGTGTAGGGAGTTGATTCGGACAAACGTTCATGGCATAATCACATAAAACATAGTTTTCATCGGGGCGTCCTGTAAGACTGTGGGGAGAAGAAGATCTGTTATCACAAAAGTCACAGCGGCTCCCCTGCGGTGAGGGAGACAGGGAGAAGGAAAACCCCCCAATGTTCAAAGAGAGATTTTCTGTTATCTGGCCGTGGAATGTCCATCTCCATTCCCCTACAATTTGTCTGTCAAATTCAATTTCCTCGTTCTGAGTTTCTGAGGTTTCGCATAGCCCCGCCTCTCAATATTGGTGATCCAATCAAAAGTCGTGCATGTGATGCACCTGCAGCTGCTCCTGTGTAACAGCAGCAGACGTACAAGAGCCAACTCTGAAGCTGATTGGTTGACACATCATTTTCATTTCCATTCACTTTAAGCTACAAACACCAGCTCTGTTGAGTCTGAAGGTCTGAGGGCAGATTTTAGACCCCTGGCAACACATGATGGCTGAATATGATTGGATAAAAGATCTAACATAAAGACCAGCCTCCAAATCTGAACCTGGTACAGAAGCAGTGCAACAAGAGGAAAGCCATGAAATGAAGAGTAAAACTCTTACTCTGGGGAATGATGTAATATTTATGGGAAAATATATATATTTTTAAATTATATTCTGATTATGTTTAGGCCAGCAGAGAAGGCCTTGCTGGCGAGAGATAGAAAAATACCAGACCGACTATTCATAAAGCACTTTAAAAGCTTTTTACAGTTAGCCAAAGAGTACACAACGTAATCAAAAAGTGGTAAACCTGCAAAAAGGTCAGCAAGGTCCAGATCACACAACAACAACAACTACTCAAAAACTCACACAGTGTTAAAGCAGAATGTGATTGAAAAACCAGCAGCGACTGGACAGGCTGACGTTTGCGTTGTGCTTCAGTGTGTGACCAGTTGGCCCTCGGGGTGGTGGCGGTGTTCGGCCCGTCCCACAGCTCCTCGGTCAGTGCTGTTCAGTCCATCTGCAACGCTCTGGAGGTGCCGCACATCCAGACGCGGTGGAAACACCCTTCTGTGGAGAACAAGGACACTTTCTTCATAAACCTGTATCCCGAGTACACGGCCATCGCCCGAGCCATCCTGGACGTGGTCACCTTCTTCAAATGGAGGAAGCTCACCGTGGTCTATGAGGACAGCACAGGTGAGGGACATGCATCATTTATGTTACTGTCTCCAAATCTCAGCATATATTCAGGACATTCTGCAATATTTATGTCTGTGGAGGACTCAATTCAAACTTGAACTGCATTATTATATATATATAGATTTTTACACTAAAATATGTTGGCATTTTTGTATTAACATTTCATGAAGACTATAGATAAAGAGAAAGATAATTTATTTAAATTCTTTATTAAGATAAGATAAGATAAGATATTCCTTTATTGTCCCACATGGGGAAATTTCATTGGTGCAACGCAGGTAGATACAGAGGTAGATACAGAAGAACAGATCACTTATAGGAAGTCCGAAAAACACTTTCAGTAGAAGATCTCCTACAAATAAAAACTCCCATAGACAAATAAATAAATACATAAATACATAAATACCATTGCATGTGATCACGACAGTAATTGCACATGAATACGTGTCACAACAGCACATAGATTGCACATGAATTTCACAGTAATTGCACAGTAATTGCACATTTGACAAAATTGCACATCAGTATTAGGTTAGGTCAGTATTGCGAGTGTTCAGTACTAACAGTTTTTGTTATAAAGTCTGACAGCAGCAGGAAGGAAAGACCTACGGAACCTTTCCTTCACACATCGAGGGTGGATCAGTCTCTCACTGAAGCTGCTCTCCAGAGTGGAGAGAGTGTCCTGCAGGGGGCGACACTCATGGTCCAGCATAGATGTGAATCTAGCCAGGACCCTCCTGTCCCCCACCTCCTGCACCGAGTCCAGAGCACAGCCCAGGACGGAGCTGGACTTCTTGATGACTCTGTCCAGCCTCTTCCTCTCCCTCTCTGTGATGCTGCTGCTCCAGCAGGCCACACCGTACAGGAGGGCTGATGCCACCACAGAGTCGTAGAAGGTCTTCAGGAGTGGCCCTGTCACTCCAAAAGACCTGAGTCTCCTCAGGAGGTAGAGCCGACTCTGGCTCTTCCTGTACAGTGCGTCCGTGTTATGAGTCCAGTCCAGTTTGTGGTTCAGATGAACGCCCAGGTACTTGTATGAGTCCACTCTCTCAATGTCCCGTCCCTGGATGTTCACTGGTGAGGGGGCAGTGGGGTGGCGTCTGCGGAAATCCACCACCATCTCCTTGGTCTTCCCCGCGTTGATGAGGAGGTGGTTCCGCTGACACCAGTCCACAAAGTCCTGCGCCAGTCCTCTGTACTCCTCGTCATCGTCGTCCGTGATGAGTCCGATGATGGCAGAGTCATCAGAGAACTTCTGCAGGACACAGCTGTCCGTGTCATGTCTGAAGTCTGCAGTGTAAAGGGTGAAGAGAAAGGGCGCGAGGACAGTGCCCTGGGGCGCCCCCACACTGCAGGTCCGAGTGTCAGACACACAGTCCCGTGCTCTCACAAACTGGGGTCGGTCTGTGAGGTAGTCCAGGATCCACTCTGCCAGGTCATACTCCACACCAGCCGTCTCCAGCTTGTCCCTCAGGAGCAGCGGCTGGATGGTGTTGAAGGCGCTGGAAAGATCGAAGAACAGAATCCTCACAGAGCTGCCAGGCTTTTCCAGGTGAGAGAGAGAGCGGTGCAGCAGGGAGATGACGGCGTCCTCCACTCCGATGCCAGGCCGATATGCAAACTGCAGCGGGTCCATGGCTGAGCTCACGGTGGAGCGGAGGTGGTCCAGGACCAGCCGCTCCAGTGTCTTCATCAGGTGGGAAGTGAGAGCCACTGGCCTGAAGCTGTTGAGATCTATGGGGCGCGGTGTCTTAGGCACAGGTACCAGACAGGAGGTCTTCCAGACCTGTGGTACCACCCTCAGCTTCAGGCTCATGTTGAAGACATGCTCCACAACTCCACACACATTGACGGTAATGTCAATACCGGTATTGACATTACCGGTACCCTACAGCAATTTAAAATGTGTTCTATATCTATTTTAGTGTGCATTCTTGCACAAACATCACATCAAAATTGGACCAAGGTTTAAAGCAGGACTAAAACAGAACCAAACCTGTACTAGACCAAGGTTTAAAGCAGGACTAAAACAGAACCAAACATGTACTAGACCAAGGTTTAAAGCAGGACTAAAACAGAACCAAACCTGTACCTGTATTTCTGCAGGACACAGCTGTCCGTGTCATGTCTGAAGTCTGCAGTGTAAAGGGTGAAGAGCAGGACTAAAACAGAACAAAACCTGTACTAGACCAAGGTTTAAAGCAGGACTAAAGCAGAACCAAACCTGTACTAGACCAAGGTTTAAAGCAGGACTAAAGCAGAACCAAACCTGTACTAGACCAAGGTTTAAAGCAGGACTAAAGCAGAACCAAACCTGTACTAGACCAAGGTTTAAAGCAGGACTAAAACAGAACCAAACATGTACTAGACCAAGGTTTAAAGCAGGACTAAAGCAGAACCAAACCTGTACTAGACCAAGGTTTAAAGCAGGACTAAATTAGAACTAAACCAAGTCTACATCCAGACTAAACTGTGCTCAAACCAAACAACATTAATCCAGCCATGCACCAAACTGCCAACACGTTAAAGAAAAAGCTTCAGATTAAAGTCCTGAAGAGATCCAAGATACATTCTTTCTCCACTTTTATTGTCTTGCAATGAATTTAATTAATCATTATCACAACGGTTTGTTTAATGCGTTTTCTAGCCAGAGGGCAAAGTCATTAATACCTTTATTATTTGATTAATTTCCAAACTGCCACAAGGCCAGAGGGCAACTTCCATCATTTTCTATGAAATTCTAATCTATTCTAATGCAAAATAGCTATTATTTCAATGCTTTGTTAAATGAATTGAAATATGCATCTTTAACCAGAAATGTATGAGATCAAATATGCTTAATTGTATTTTAGATTCAAGATTATCGATAATCATGATTTTTCAGGTCACGTTATAATTGTAAGAACAAAAAAATATATAATTGCGACAATTTCAGAAGCAAATTTAAATATTGTTTGTCAAATAAATATATAAATAGATCTAAATGTTAAGAGCTTTTTATATGGCTTTTTTTCCTCACATTTAACTTTGTCTTTCCCATTTAACTTGTCTTTCAGAAAGTACAATTTTGCAAAACTGGTCACAAACTTTAAGAATAGTATGTGTTAAACCTTGAGAATGAAAGAACATTTTAGATTTTTCTGTTGTTTGGTCACAGCCTCAATTGTCGTGAATGAAAATGAAAATCCTGATGCTTTTAATCTTAACACTAAACTGTGATATTGTGACATCCCTAATGTATTTGTACTGGACTACATTTATCACGATGGCATTATAAGGGTAAAAATGTTCCGTTGTTTACTGACCTGAGAACACAGGAACGCCGCCACCGCCGCCGCTCGCACAGCAGTGTATAAATACAGCCCACCTTTATAAAACTGTGAACCCAATCTCCGGCAGGGCAGCGGACTCCTCACAGCTCCATATAGCACGGCCCAAACTATATCACACAACTTTACCACGCCAATGCTCAAATGCCACAGACTATAGATTTTCCTCCTTTTATTTGTTTCCTACGTTTATTTCCTTCAAAGGCCACGCTGACGGGGGGGTAATCTATACGAAGGCTTTGAAAGGCTCTTTGCCATAGGTGATGTGGTCATAAAACTTAAAGGCCCTTTTCCTGTCTTTTTACTCTTCTAGTTGAGGAAAATGTCCTTCGCTCCACTCAGCGTGTCGTAAAAGCTTCTTCTTGTACAACACAAGACTATGTGATGTCGCCTATGCATTTTATTGGATGTGAACCGTGCAGTAACAACAAGGCATGAATCCCCAGTTTGTCCATGAAAAGTGTGTCGTTGGAACAGACACATGCGTTTCTCTGTCTTTGTTTAACATTAAAAATGAAACATTTCCAGCTGAAACATGTTAAGAATTGGGTTCGGGGGCCGTTGATTTGACCCAAACTGAAATATGGACACTTTGGCAGCAACTGATCAACAATATACACTCTTTTTCTCAAATATTAGAGTAGACGTTTACTTTTCAGCCTAGTAATGGCATGGTAATAGAACGGAAATGGAATCTTTGGCAACTATAAGTGTAATTATGGTATTTACTCATAATGATTCTTCTGCAATTCAAAAGGAATGGTAATAAGATGGAAATAGAGCTGCAATATGGCATTGGTCCCCTCCCATGTCATTTGCTTTTACGGTGCTGTGACGTAAGGAGTGACTCAATTTTCATGCGACTAATGCATTTTGACTGAAAATATGCTGAGACTGAAACAGAAAATATACATTGAAACCTTAACATGACCAGGAAATCCATCCTGTAAAATACAAAAATTAGAAATCATTGCCACAAAGGTCTCTGTGTAGAAGACTGACTGAAGCTCTTATGATATTTCATGCATTGTTTGTATGTTTTCCAGGTCTAATGCGAATGCAGGAGTTGATAAAGGCTCCAGCAAAGTTCAACCTGAAAGTGAAGATCCGTCAGCTGACTCCAGGCAACCAGGACGCCCGGCCGCTGCTCAAAGAACTGAAGAAGGACAAGGAGTTCTTCATCATCTTTGACTGCACCTACCGCATGGCGTCAGAGCTACTCAAACAGGCGAGGCACTTCACAGTCCAACAAACGCTCGTTTTTAATCGTTTAACTTCACAAATCCAGTTTTCACTGTCAATTTCAAAACGCTGTCACAGATATTTGACCAGTTTTAATCATTTGTCCGCGGGATTACATTTCTGGGTTTAATGGAAACGATAACTATGGAACAGAATATGTATTTGCAGTCGGGTTATTGCAGCCGACATTTCATCATGTGTAAAATTTGGATTAACCTAATCACAGCCGACCGTTTTATTCTTCAGCTCTCGTCGATGGGAATGATGACTGAATACTATCACTTCTTCTTCACCACTTTGGTAAGTGTTTTCTTTTGCACATCAATTTATTGTGAACAATATAGATGTTTGGATTTGTGCAGCGCTACAATACAATGTTTCCAATTCAATATTTGAGACTTCAGAGAAAGACATGTGTTGAAATGGATAAACAACCATCTTTTTTTGATGTTTTCGATGACAACGGATGTGAGATAAAACAGAATGTCTCAATTAATAGCCAATAGAAATAACTACAACAATTATCTTTTCATTTATTTTGAAGTTTATTTATACCTCTAATGCATAAGCGAGCCTTTTAACCCCAGGTATAGTCAAGACCAGGAATATAGTACGTAACAACTGTAACAACAGGTCTAAACTAAAGCTAAAATAGGTCTAAACTAAGACTGCATCATTACTACATACAACATATATTTGACATAGCGATACCCGTACAAAGACTTTGAGGAACACAGCTTCAAGACACTGGACTTACCACACAATTTTAAAGATACAGCATCCAAATGAATCTTCTAGTATCAATGGCACATAAAACCTCATTGTAAAGAATAAACAAGAGCTGAACAGAACTGGTACATTTTAAACTCTTTGCAGCGGTGCACGTGCATCGTTCACTAACCCAATGCCTCCTGAGCGGCGAAATTATTCACCGCGATGAGTTTATACGCGCTTTTCACAACTTTTCACAACTTTTCACAACTTTTCACAACTTTCAGAGACCGAAAAAACAGATATCTGCGCCACGAAGAATGAAACGCTTTATAATTTGATGCAGAGAGCTAGCATCAGTCTCATCTTCACTTGAATATCTGCTTTTCCGATATATTAGTACTGGGGCAAACCCGACTTTACTCCATCACACCAGCCCCTTTAATAAAGTGAAGTGTCCTAAAAATGCATGGCCTCCTTAACTTCCCGCAGGACCTGTTCGCCCTGGACTTGGAGCCGTACCGCTACAGCGGGGTCAACATGACGGGCTTCAGGCTGCTGAACGTGGATGACCCCTGGGTGACCTCGACCATGGACAAGTGGG
Organism: Eucyclogobius newberryi; assembly: GCF_026437365.1. Classification (NCBI taxonomy): domain Eukaryota; kingdom Metazoa; phylum Chordata; class Actinopteri; order Gobiiformes; family Gobiidae; genus Eucyclogobius; species Eucyclogobius newberryi. The sequence goes on from NW_027315779.1 coordinate 8,222,954, forward strand.
CCATGGAGCGCCTGCAGGGCCCCAAACAGGACAGCAGCCTGTTGGACGGCATCATGACCGTGCGTAGTCCTCTTTTACAGCGCATTTGCATTCTGCGTCTCGCCCTCGCGCCGTCTTGTAAACGTCAGACATCTGCTGCGCCGTAAATCCTTCCAAGGGCTGTATTTCATCGTGATAAAGATGGAAACTTTAATCCACCGTGATATTTGTTTTACCTTGTTATCCGGGCGGCTTCTGCGACGGCATCATCCAGACTTCATTTCCCTCCTCATCATTTCCAAGGCTTTATATGTTGCCATCTGTTATGTTTGTTATCGTCAATTGTAAAACCTAGAGAGATTTAATGGAACGCAAGAATGAGCCACAGCAATGGCCATTACAACTGTCATCTTCTCACAGTAGGAAAAGGCTATTTCTAATGTGTTTTTTTGTCAGACACGTGACAAAAACACCACCTGCTGCTGCTGCTGCTGCTGCTGTATTGGTTCTTTTTGCTAATGTAAACTAATGTAACGCCAAAGGAAACTTGCAACAACTTCAGTTTTTAGGGCGATTTTGAGCTTTCTGTTCTTAGATAAATGACTGTCTCTGCCCGTTATAAGTCCGTGCAACGTCATGAACAACAGTATTCAATAAAGTTCTGACTGATCCAACGTCTGCACCTCGCGGGAACAACTTGAAAACATAAATTCTCTACGAAATGAGTTTGAAATTGGGATAAAACAATTGAAGTTTCATAGTCAGTGAGTGACTTCCGAGACAATGCAGGCTGTTCTGTCTGTAGCAGGCAAAAATACTTTGTTGTGCTTTTGTTTTAGTGAGATTAAAATGAAATGGCAATTAGAAAAATGTAAATTGAGCAAAGTTGATTAAAAAGATATTGCAATAGTATGTTTGTTCACGTGTGTAAGTGGAAAATACTCGCAAAACATGGCTCCAGGCTGTTTGTCAGTAATTGTTGATAACCATTCTGATGTTCATTTTATGAGTTATCCTTGTGCTGAGAAAGTTTGCAAATACATGTCAAGTTTTGATATAAAAATAGCATCGCTTGTGACAGTTCAAAGTGTGATTTATGTTCAATTGCGCGGCTCTGTTTGAGCCTCCTCTCACAGACGGACGCGGCGCTCATGTACGACGCGGTGCACATGGTCGCCGTGGCGTCGCAGAGGGCCACTCAGATGACGGTCAGCTCGCTCCAGTGTCACCGCCACAAGCCCTGGAGGTTCGGCCCGCGCTTCATGAACCTGTTCAAAGAGGTGAGTTCAGAGCGAGACGATGTGTGGGTTTCATGCAACAACATCCAAAGGATCAACAAAGAGATGTTTAAACTATGCCATTTTCAACCCATTTTGTTTCACTGGTTTGATGTTGAACGTTGTTTTGACAATATGCAAAAGTACACTGTTTATATCACCAAAATGCTGCAAAAAGAGGTGATTGAAAATAAGAAAATGTTGCCATGTAAACTATTTGGGTATAAGGTAATATTTCTGCGCTTTTGTGATTAATATTACAGACATTTCACATTTGTCTGATAATTAAACCTGAACTAATACGTTAAAAGACATCGTTTAACACATTTGATTTGGATTTACGTAATATTGTCTGAATATTGTTATTGGGATACTTATAGTTGAAATGTTTTCTCTGGCTTGAAAAGTTTTTCTCGATCACATCGCAAATATGAATGGTTCCAGATACATTACTACACATAGGTCAGTGTGCTAAACATCTTCACTTTCATCAAATTTTAATTCATTTTTATTTTATTCTATTAAAGATTTACCTAAAATATCTTTACTAGGGCTGCGACAAGTTCATTGATTAATTGCAACTAATCAATTATTGCAATAATTGTCAACTCATTTAGTAATTGAATAATTGTTGCCTTGTCTATACAAAAGTTCCAAAACATCCCATGAGCTGAGAAAAGAAGCTTTATGACTGTTTTTTATGCCGATCCGACCGACGCAGCACAACCTGCACTCGCCTTTTTCCACTTTCGTCGCATTGACTCCAATTCTCCCCGACTTCTCCCAAGCGTCTTGTTTGTGCAGTGCTTCAGCTCTTATATGGCATATTTATCTGCTTAAAGGGAAGCTGTGCCCGTCTGCCTGGCACAGCGGCAGCCCACAGACAGAAATGAGCTCTTTGATGCATGAGTGTTTTGATCTCTTAAGTCTTAAATCCAGCCCAGGACCGATGCCTGCCCCGGCGCTCGCGTTATCGTTTCCGCTCCCCTCTCGCATACATCTCTATCTGGACCCTCCCCTCGTGAATGTCTCCTCAGGGGTGCGTTTTGTTTGCCCCCGTGCCTCCTTTTGAAGCATCTGTCTTCCGGCTCATTCATCGCCGAGTAAGAGCCTTTTTGAGTCAGGGGCTGTATGTCTCATCCACCTCTCTTCTAAAAAAATTTTTTGACAGATTTCAATTGGAAGTTTAAAATTAATTCCTGTGTTGAGCTCAGCCACTTCTGGACACCAATATTAAAAGAGAAAGTGCATTTTAGTTCTTTGTACAGAAATATCTTGTGTGGAGCAGCACTGCAGCGCTACAGGCAAACGTAATATTGATTTTCCTTTAACGGGACAAAAGCCTCAATCTAATTATGACACTATTAAAGCTCCTATGACATTTTTTAAGAGTTTACAAAAAATCTTGGATAGTGTTTATTTGTTTGGTTTGTCAGTAATTTCAGTTTATAATTCTACATCTGAGTGGACATGGGCAGCAGATGTGACATGTAAAGGTCATTACTCGATTTCCCACCTTAATCTGTTCATAAGTTAACATTTTTATCATTTAGAGCTTTTCAGGACACTCAAAATTACACTTCACAGAACAATAATAAAACAGTATATCAACAAAATAGTTCAAATACATTTTAAGATGAATGAATGAATGAATCAATGAATGAATCATTGGCTATCGATAGCGCCTTTGACAAGACTCAAAGTGTTTTACAGTGTATTCTTCATTCCTGCACCACATTCACACTGTGTGGGTGAAGTGTCTTGCCTGAGGACACAGAGGCAGCTCCAGCCGCACTCTGGCTCCTGGTGTTTCTCCGTTTGGAGACGATAAAGGCAAAACTATTTCCTTAAAATGTCTGTGACTGAACACACAAAAGAATACTGTCAATAAATAAAATCTCTTTAAATATTTTTGTTGCTCTGACTCAACCTGAATTATACAATACAACTTTGAATCAATGCAATTTTTAAATAAGCTTTAGTCTTGGCCTTTAATTATCTCAAGTTACACAACTTGCTTTGGGGTTTTATGTCTAAATCATAACAGCTTTGAACAGTAATAATGATGGTACTGCAGTATCCCCTGTTGTACTTCTGTGCCTCACTTCCCCGAGTGAATAAAAGTGAGTGTTGTTTGTAGCTTATTTAATTGGTCAATATCTCGGCCTGATAATCCACCCAAATAATGAACATTGACTTTAAAGGTGCACTATGCAACTTTTGTAGTGGATTTTACCTATGTATTGCCTGGAATGTTCCACAGTCTGTCTCCATGGTGACGGTACGTTCCAGACCAAAAGCCAGGTCGGACATGTGGAGAGACAAGCCTGAATCAAGTGTTTTATAGCAATAAAAACACTAGACTTGAATAATTGCAAGATATCATCGTGTAATGTCATATAATGTAACATTCAAGAGATGCAATATTCTCCATAGAGACAAGAAAGTTACGTAGTGCACCTTTAAAGACAAAAATGTGGAATGAATTAAAATTGTGGACCAACCGCTCAAATGTAATAGATGTGAAATAATATATTGAGTTTTAAACGCCGGATTATTCATGCTGGATACACACCTTTTTATGAGTTTGACATTTCTCTGCTGACATTTCTCAAATCAATAATTCAACAAGTATTGACTAGACACTTGTTGTTGTTGTTCTTCTGCTCCTCTTCACTTGTTGTTCTTCTGCTCCTCTTCACTTGTTGTTCTTCTGCTCCTCTTCACTTGTTGTTCTGCTCCTCTTCACTTGTTGTTCTGCTCCTCTTCACTTGTTGTTGTTCTTCTGCTCCTCTTCACTTGTTGTTGTTCTTCTGCTCCTCTTCACTTGTTGTTGTTCTTCTGCTCCTCTTCACTTGTTGTTCTTCTGCTCCTCTTCACTTGTTGTTCTTCTGCTCCTCTTCACTTGTTGTTGTTCTGCTCCTCTTCACTTGTTGTTGTTCTTCTGCTCCTCTTCACTTGTTGTTGTTCTTCTTCTCCTCTTCACTTGTTGTTCTGCTCCTCTTCACTTGTTGTTCTGCTCCTCTTCACTTGTTGTTGTTCTTCTGCTCCTCTTCACTTGTTGTTGTTCTTCTGCTCCTCTTCACTTGTTGTTCTTCTGCTCCTCTTCACTTGTTGTTCTTCTGCTCCTCTTCACTTGTTGTTGTTCTGCTCCTCTTCACTTGTTGTTCTTCTGCTCCTCTTCACTTGTTGTTGTTCTTCTGCTCCTCTTCACTTGTTGTTCTGCTCCTCTTCACTTGTTGTTCTGCTCCTCTTCACTTGTTGTTGTTCTTCTGCTCCTCTTCACTTGTTGTTGTTCTTCTGCTCCTCTTCACTTGTTGTTGTTCTTCTGCTCCTCTTCACTTGTTGTTCTTCTGCTCCTCTTCACTTGTTGTTCTTCTGCTCCTCTTCACTTGTTGTTCTTCTGCTCCTCTTCACTTGTTGTTCTTCTGCTCCTCTTCACTTGTTGTTGTTCTTCTGCTCCTCTTCAATTGTTGTTCTTCTGCTCCTCTTCACTTGTTGTTGCTCTTCTGCTCCTCTTCACTTGTTGTTCTTCTGCTCCACTTCACTTGTTGTTCTTCTGCTCCTCTTCACTTGTTGTTGTTCTTCTGCTCCTCTTCACTTGTTGTTCTTCTGCTCCTCTTCACTTGTTGTTGTTCTGCTCCTCTTCACTTGTTGTTCTTCTGCTCCTCTTCACTTGTTGTTGTTCTTCTGCTCCACTTCACTTGTTGTTGTTCTGCTCCTCTTCACTTGTTGTTCTGCTCCTCTTCACTTGTTGTTGTTCTGCTCCTCTTCACTTGTTGTTGTTCTGCTCCTCTTCACTTGTTGTTGTTCTGCTCCTCTTCACTTGTTGTTCTTCTGCTCCTCTTCACTTGTTGTTCTTCTGCTCCTCTTCACTTGTTGTTCTTCTGTTCCTCTTCACTTGTTGTTCTTCTGCTCCTCTTCACCTTTTCCTCCTCCAAATCTGCTCCAGAGCTGCAAAGAATCCGGACAAAACAAAACTCACTCACTGCTAAATCTCTAAATTGTGTTTCTTTCTGTGTTTGTGGCGGCGGCGAGAAGGCGCGGTGGGACGGCCTGTCGGGAAACATTGTTCTTAATAAGACAGATGGCCTGAGGCGGGACTTTGATTTGGATATCATCAGCCTGAAAGAAGACGGCACTGTCAGGGTGAGAAGCGCTGGAGTTGCCCCCATGATCCCTGATTGTGTTCATTAAGTTTGTGCTCGAAAACGACTGTGAGGATTTTGCTTTTCCGTTTTCACTTGTTTTATTTTCTTAAGGCAAGACACTATGAGGACAGATGTAACTGTGTAGAGATATTATTACCACAGAGTATCTCATTCAGAAACATTCCCAGAATGTTCATCAAAATAAGTGCTGGTGCTTCCATTCTTCTCTTTAATATCTAAATTTAAATAATGTGAAATATAAAGTACTTACTGTAAATAACCCCAATAGTAATGGATTGGCCTCATTCAAACTGGGGCTAGGCAATTAATCAAACTTAATACAACATTCAAATGAAACACATTTCTTGGTGCAGAGTTCGGACTTATAAGGAATAAAATTGATAATTTGACCTTGATACATTTGTACCAATGGCCTTTCTGACCACTAGGGACTAGAGCAAGTTGAGAGTTTTACTCCCATTGCACAAACAACGTGTGTTAAAGGCCTAATGGAGGTTTGTGGATGTTTGTGGATGTTTGTGTCCGTATCTTCTTTGAAAATACCAGATTCTGTACATTATTAAATTTTTTGCTCTTCCAATTACATTGACTTCAACTTGTAAATCAGATGTTACATACGTGTTACTATTGCCTACTCTTGAACTACCGTATTTTCTGCACTATAAGGCGCACTGGATTATAAAGCGCACTGGATTATAAGGCGCACTGTCAATGAATGGTCTATTTTCGATCATTTTTCATGTATAAAGGGGGTTACAGACCGCAGCGTCCGAAGCGTCCAGTTTACATTCAAAGTCTATGTAAACGCGCGTTTTATACGTTTTTGCAGCGCGATTCCAGCGTTTTCGGACGTTTTGCGTCCAAAGCGGCCGGCGCGACATGTTCAGCTTTGTTCAACTTTCTGCGGCAGATGCGCCGCAGCAGCCAATCAGAGATGACGCTCCAGTGACGTGCTACGCACGACCCGGAAAAAGACCCAAAACAACCCCGCAAGATAAAAAAAATCCTTAAGACGCAGCTCTTGGAGCAAATAATGATATTGACTAAACTCTGCTCAGCTCTGAAATATCTGCGGGTCCCAGACGGGCCCCGGAGCCCATCGCCTCCGCTTTTGGACTTTGTAAAGTTAATAAACCAAAGCCATGGTACAACATTAAACTCCATTTACACCATGAGAAAAGCAACACAGCACAACTCCTCCACTGAGCATGTGCAGGACGACTCGGACGCGTCCGGGGCGTTTGTCTTCAAATGTACAGGCGTCTAACTTCTGCGTCGGTGTGAACAGGACAATAGGCGCACCGGACTATAAAGCGCATTAAGCCAAACAAAACGTGTACCACACAAAATCGCTTCGAGGTCAGTAAGTACAACCAGAATGAATCCATATATTAGGCGCACTGGATTATAAAGTGCACTGGATTATAAAGTGCACTGGATTATAAGGCGTTTTATGAGAAAATTGAAGGCTTTTACGTGTGCCTTATAGTGTGGAAAATACGGTACTGTTTTGTACTTTTACACAAGTAATTTCATTTTAAAGTACCATTTGGCTATATACCCAGCTGGCAGCTTTACATTTAGGTGAACACTGGCATAATTTCAGTGAGCAACACAAAGCACAAACACCTCATTACTCTATAAAACCCTGTCTCCCAGAGTCTTGCCTTAGCCATGCATCTACTTATGATTTCTGTGCGCATCTGTGTCTCTGCTTCACGTGGGCTCTGCATGTTTCCAAAGGGTTCCTCTGACGGTCTGAGCCGACTCACCAAACGATGGATCAAGGTTTGTGGCTGATCGTGTTGGCTCTGACCTTTTGTTGTTAACCCACTTCCCGCTCTCTTTATTCTCTAAGCACATCGCCTCTCCACTCCTCGCCTTGTCAAGTCTGTTCCCCTTCACTGGGTTTCTGTTCTCCCATGCTATGTGGTTGACATTTCAAGTTTTTTTGGTGTGTTATTATTCCTGTTTTGGGTTCGTGCAAAAATTCTGACACTTGTCAAAAATAAGCCAGAGGAAGTCACATTTTTTTGGTGAAGGTGGTTGTAGACTGTGAATGTAAAGTTGAGCTTGCACTTTATGCCATACTCTGAATAGATGTGAGATTGTATCGCGGTGTACATTTTCTTCTCTATTAGCTTTCTCTTTTTATAGCTTTTAATCAAGATGTACAACCGCGATACAATCTCATATCTAGTTAGAGAATGGCAGTCAGAGTAAGTGCAAAAGTAACTCTTAATGTTATCTGTTTGATCACATGGAGAATTCATGGGTTTCGGTCACGTGACTTATTTGTTGCCTCTGCCATTTTGAAGACGTTAGCGTATACTGTTGCCTCTCTCTGCTGCTTGATGGTCATGAAAAACAGCGCGTCCAATTTGAAATGAAAAGGGCTGATGCTTCAAGAAGACAGACGTTATAGACTTTGATCTACACTGGTGACATTTACAGTTGAGCCTCGTCGTCCACACGCCCTCTGCACCGGTCAAGCCCTTCAAGCTTTCAAGAGCACGGACTTTGTGTGACTGTCTGATCCTAAAATATAACACAGTTGGAAATTAGGCTTCTTAAAACTGTCTGCAAGTAGGCTAACGTTTATTACAGGGTCTTTGGGGATGTTAGAGAAGAAAAATCCTGTTTGTTGGCACAGCCCACCGTGCAACATGCGGCTTTCATCCTCAAGATGGCAGTAGCAACGAGCGTGTGACGTCACTTCGGACCCACGACTTGCTTCACATGGAATTAAACGTATCGTTTTTGCATTTATCCGAGTGTGTTTATCTGATTGTAACCGGCAGCTTGTTTTCATCGAGATATATTCGTATAAAGCATCAACATCTCCACTGAGACCGTTTACTCTTCACCTGAAAAGTTACATCTTGCACCTTAAAGACATGTTTTTGAAAATTAGAATTCATATGATTTTGTTCACCATGAGTTAGAATTCGACACCATTGCGAGACGAGGTCAGGAGCGTGACAAGTTTATTCTTTTGATTACTCACCTGGAAGCTGGGTTCATATTATTCAGATTCACGTTGACTAAGATTCATTCTACCTGCCTCACATATAGTCAGTTCTTCCTGTGCCTCTTAACCTTGGCTTTTCACACTCCACTGCAGATGTGGGCCACATTGTCTAGGACAGTCTCTCCGACCCGTCTCACCACACGCATTTAAAGTAGAGCTTCTCCCAAAATAACTTCCCCCAAAACTGGCAAATGATACAAAACCACACATACAGACAAAATCCATAAGACTATGTTGTTACGTTGTTTCCCTGGGTTTTGCTTCGCGAGTGCATTCAGATGTCGAGCTGTCAAGGTGTTTTTTAGGTAGAGTCAGTGTGGGCTGTCAGTGCTAAGTACATTTGAAGGCAGCAGCTGTCAAGTCACAAAAGCAGCAATTTATACAGTAATTTTAATGCAGATTTTGCCTTAGAAACTTTCCTTCTAGACGACTACACTAGACATAGGAAATGTTGCTTACTGCTCAAGTTTTAAGTCATGAAAATTTAATTATTAGCCTGCTGTGGCGCGCTTAGTTCTTGAAGTAATATCCGAGGCTGAGGCGGCCAAACTGTCTTAGGAGGAAATGTGCTCTTAAAAGTTGTTGACTTTTTGAAAATCCCTGTTTATCATTCCCTACAGCTTTCACGGCCTTTGCGTAACATGCTTTCCTCTCTGCAGTAATGGTTTTCTAGTGCAATTTGGATTGGGAAGAAGACATGCTCCGGGATTTGTCGATAACATTTTACTCCGAGCTCACAGGGGGATTTACTGACAGTTTTTATTGCACGGTTATGTTGTTGGAGGGCTCGCTGTTATGGACGATAAAATTATATGTATATTCAGAAATACGTTAACTTTCAGGCATTTTTAAAAAGACCTATGGCAAAACTTATAAAACATGAAATGAAGTACAGGACTGTGCAAAGGTCTTATACAATGCTTTGGTTTCAGTGGTATGAGCCAAAATATTCCCAATTTCAAAAGTTGAAATGGTTTTGACGTGAAGTTTAAACCAAGCAAAGATCAATGGTCCAAAGTTCTCAAAATGGTGTTCATAACTGGAAAACTCTGCGTGTCTGAAGCTCATGGATAGTACTAAAGCATAAATACATGTAAAAGTAGTAGTATGAGTAACAGTAGTTCATTTTGGTCACTTTGAAGCCCACCAAGGTTTCGGGAGCACATATTTCATTCATTTTAAAATCCAACTATGATCGTAAAATAGTTTTAAGGCATGACAGAGGCTAAGCAGATTTGTGGCCACTAATGTCTATTACCTTGGTGTTTTCAGTCCAAAAATATGTAAAATTCCCAAAACGATTCATCCATTTCTCTCTGCGATTTAGGAAAAATACAGTTAAGACCTGACACTACAGGCCAAAACTCACATAGGCTTTGACATGGAAACACAATTGTCCAACCTGCTCTTAATTAGGCCCGAGCCCCAGCAGGGCGGAGGGCCTATTGCTCCCGCAACGCTGCCGAAGGCAGCATTGCAACTGTCTGACCTGACTGTGCCCCGTCGCCCCTGGCAAGTACAGTGAACTAGCCCATGCCGAAGGCATGGATCATGCATACTTACTCCTGCTATGACAGAAATAGTCAACAATTAGTGAATGGGAGTAGCCCATTCACTAATTGTTGACAACAGCAGCGCGAAGCGGTCGTCATCCCCATATAAAGCACTCATTTGCGCTAAGTAGCTCACGAATATGTTCCCCATCTCTTGCATGTTCCGTGCATATAAACATGTAATGCAAAAATTGAACATTATTACTGTTTAGAGGGCCAAAAACACAAAGTGGGCGGAGCCCACTCAAAATTAACGAAAGTACCGGTCAGTGACCAGGGACCCACACCATGAGGTAGGAAAGCGCGAGCGCTTTCCGAAAATGTATAGTTTATGATATTTGAAAAATGGGAAACATTGTTTTCGCATCGGAATATTTAGGCCCGAGCCCCAGCAGGGCGGAGGGCCTATTGCTCCCGCAACGCTGCCGAAGGCAGCGTTGCAACTGTCTGACCAAACATGCGGGCGCAGCCCGCATGTTTGGTACCCCGTCGCCCCTGGCAAGTACAGTGAACTAGCCCATGCCGAAGGCATGGATCATGCATACTTACTCCTGCTATGACAGAAATAGTCAACAATTAGTGAATGGGCGTAGTCCATTCACTAATTGTTGACAACAGCAGCGCGAAGCGCTGCATTCCTCCAAAAACCCTCCTGGCATCGTCCCGTACGCGAGAATCCATGCCGCAGGCATGGGCCATGCTTGTATCTGCTCAAATCAATGGAAGTCTATGGGGAGTGGGCGGGGCATCCCGACGGAATAGGGAGTGACGAGCGCGTAAGCGCTCGAAATGATGATTCCACCCCATGGCGGCATCGGGAAGGCTTAGAGCTTTCAAACGATGTATAATTTGTTGTTATAGTGGAAACGGCTATACTGTTTTTGCTAAAAATATTATTATTTTTATTTTTATTATTTTTCTTGTTCTTCTGCTTTTTGAGCTCTAATTTGACCCCCTGAACATGCTCAAAAACTCACCAAACTTTGCCCAAAATTCAGAATCGGCGAAAAATTAGATTTTTTCAGGGCCATTTTTTTTTTCGTCAAAAAATGGCGCGACAGCGCCACCGACACAAGTCAAAATACATTGCGCCTATGGGAGACGCCCCGAGGTCAACTTTGTCGTAAAGCTACGATATTCGGGACACGCATTCCTCTCGTGAGGACAAAAAAAAAAAATCATTGTGACCACGCCCCCAGACTTACCCTATGGCCGCCATCTTCCTTTGAAAATGAAAACACGCTGTGTTAGCCATTTTGTTCACGTCAAACTTTGACGAACTCCTCCTAGGGCGTTTTGCCCACCGACTTCAAAATCGGCGGACGTCCTCTGGACAAGTGGGGCATCTAAAGTTATCCAATTTTTTGAGATACCTTTTACGGTCTGTGTGCGGCGCAGCCGCAAAGTTGGACAACTTATTTTGGAATATTGCAGATCTAAAAATTGCTCCCATTTGATCAAAACGAGTCCGATTAGGACCAAATTTGAATCAGTTGTTAAACTTTCCAGTTTGGACCAGTTTATGATGACAAAATTGAAATGGGCGCGATAGCGCCCCCTACAGAGTGACCTTGAAATTAACATTGAAGGTCAAAAATTTGTTTTACCAAAATGTTCTAAACTTTACCCAAAATTCTATTTTGGCGTCCCGATCAAAAAAGCCAATCAGACAAATGCCTTATTTTTTACGGCGTAGTCGTAGCGATGACATAAACCTCCCATGTTATCCCTATGGGAAAACCGCAAAATCTCTCAAATATCCACATTTTTATGTTTCACACTTTAACGAACTCCTCCTAGTGCGTTTTGCCCACGAACCTCAAAATCGGTGTACGTCCTCTAGACAAGTGGGGCATCTAAATTTATCCAAATTTTAAGGATAACTTTTACGGTCTCTGTGCGACGGAGCCGCAAACGTTTCCCAGAATTCTGACTATTTGGCCTTCAGAGTGGCCTATAAACAATAGAGTTTTTCCAAATGACATGATATTTTGAACAAAATTCTAATTTGCCATCCTGATCATAAAAGTATGAGAGCCAAAGTCATATTTTGTACGGCGTAACCGAAGCGTTGACAGAAACATCCCATGTTATCCTTATGGGAAAATCGTAGAATCGCTCAAATCACCACATTTTTACGCTTCACACTTTAACAAACTCCTCCTAGGGCGATTGCCCGATCAAGCCCATATTTGGGGAAAATCATCTTCACAAACGGGGCATCAAAAGTTAGTCATATTTTGATTTTAAGTGGTACGGTCTCTTTGCCGTAGAGCTGCAAATATATGTCACAAATGGGAAAAACGCCAAATCCTTGAAATGTTCACATTTACGCTTCACACTTTAACAAACTCCTCCGTGGGCAATAGCTCGATCAAGCTTTACTTTGGGAAATATCATCTACACAGGCGGGGCATCAAAAGTTATCCATATTTTTATTCCAAGTGCTACGGTCTCTGTGCGGCGGAGCAGCACATTTGACTGACACTTGTGTTGATTTGCACTGGATTGGCCATGTCCAATGTGTCGCCGTCTGTCAAGTTCTTTTTTAATTCAACACATAATAAGGGCGCCATCTTTATCAAGTCGAAAGCGCAGAGTCGGAAGGCCGGCGGCCCGCGAGGGCCGTTGGATGTCGCTTGCGGCTTTAATTAGGCCCGAGCCCCAGCAGGGCGGAGGGCCTATTGCTCCCGCAACGCTGCCGAAGGCAGCGTTGCAACTGTCTGACCAAACATGCGGGCGCAGCCCGCATGTTTGGTGCCCCGTCGCCCCTGGCAAGTACAGTGAACTAGCCCATGCCGAAGGCATGGATCATGCATACTTACTCCTGCTATGACAGAAATAGTCAACAATTAGTGAATGGGCGTAGCCCATTCACTAATTGTTGACAACAGCAGCGCGAAGCGCTGCATTCCTTCAAAAACCCTCCTGGCATTGTCCCGTATGCGAGAATCCATGCCGCAGGCATGGGCCATGCTTGTATCTGCTCAAATCAATGGAAGTCTATGGGGAGTGGGCGGGGCATCCCGACGGAATAGGGAGTGACGAGCGCGTAAGCGCTCGTAATGATGATTCCACCCCATGGCGGCATCGGGAAGGCTTAGAGCTTTCAAACGATGTATAATTTGTTGTTATAGTGGAAACGGCTATATTGTTTTTGCTAAAAATATTATTATTTTTAGGCCCGAGCCCCAGCAGGGGGAGGGCCTATTGCTCCCGCAACGCTGCCGAAGGCAGCGTTGCAACTGTCTGACCAAACATGCGGGCGCAGCCCGCATGTTTGGTACCCCGTCGCCCCTGGCAAGTACAGTGAACTAGCCCATGCCGAAGGCATGGCTCATGCATACTTACTCCTGCTATGACAGAAATAGTCAACAATTAGTGAATGGGCGTAGCCCATTCACTAATTGTTGACAACAGCAGCGCGAAGCGCTGCATTCCTCCAAAAACCCTCCTGGCATCGTCCCGTATGCGAGAATCCATGCCGCAGGCATGGGCCATGCTTGTATCTGCTCAAATCAATGGAAGTCTATGGGGAGTGGGCGGGGCATCCCGACGGAATAGGGAGTGACGAGCGCGTAAGCGCTCGTAATGATAATTCCACCCCATGGCGGCATCGGGAAGGCTTAGAGCTTTCAAACGATGTATCATTTGTTGTTATAGTAAAAACGGCTATATTGTTTTTGCTAAAAATATTATTATTATTATTATTATTTTTCTTGTTCTTCTTCAGCGCTTTGATCTCTAATTTGACCCCCTGAACATGCTCAAAAACTCACCAAACTTTGCCCAAAATTCAGAATCGGTGAAAAATTTTATTTTTTCTGGGCCATTTTTTTTTTCGTTAAAAAATGGCGCGACAGCGCCACCGACAAAAGTCAAAATACATTGCGCCTATGGGAGACGCCCCGAGGTCAACTTTGGCGTAAAGCTACGAAATTCGGGACACGCATTCCTCTCGTGAGGATAAACAAAAAAAAACATTGTGGCCACGCCCCCAAACTTACCCTATGGCCGCCATCTTCCTTTGAAAATGAAAACAAGCTGAGTTAGCCATTTTGTTTACGTCAAACTTTGACGAACTCCTCCTAGGGCGTTTTGCCCACCGACTTCAAAATCGGCGTACGTCCTCTGGACAAGTGGGGCATCTAAAGTTATTCAATTTTTTGAGATACCTTTTACGGTCTGTGTGCGGCGCAGCCGCAAAGTTGGACAACTTATTTTGGAATATTGCAGGTCTAAAAATTGCTCCCATTTGATCAAAACCAGTCCGATTAGGACCAAATTTGAATCAGTTGTTAAACTTTCTAGTTTGGACCAGTTTAGGCTGACAAAATTGAAATGGCAGTGATAGCGCCCCCTACAGAGTGACCTTTAAATTAAAATTGAAGGTCAAAAATTAGTTTTACCAAAATTGTCTAAACTTTACCCAAAATTCTATTTTGCCGTCCCGATCACAAAAGCCAACCACAAAAATGCCTAAATTTTTACGCCGTAGTCGTAGCGATGACAGAAACCTCCCATGTTATCCCTATGGGAAAACCACAAAATCTCTCAAATTACCACATTTTTATGTTTTACACTTTAACGAAGTCCTCCTAGTGCGTTTTGCCCACCAACCTCAAAATCGGTGTACGTCCTCTAGACAAGTGGTGTATCTAAAGTTATCCAAATTTTAAGGATAACTTTTACGGTCTTTGTGCGACGGAGCCGCAAACGTTTCCCAGAATTCTGACTATTTGGCCTTCAGAGTGGCCTATAAACAATAGAGTTTTTCCAAATGACATGATATTTTGAACAAAATTCTAATTTGCCATCCTGATCATAAAAGTATGAGAGCCAAAGTCATATTTTGTACGGCGTAACCGTAGCGTTGACAGAAACATCCCATGTTATCCTTATGGGAAAATCGTAGAATCGCTCAAATCACCACATTTTTACGCTTCACACTTTAATGAACTCCTCCTAGGGCGATTGTCCGATCAAGTTCATATTTGGAGAATATCATCTACACAAGCGGGGCATCAAAACTTACCCATATTTTGATTCTAAGTGCTACGGTCTCTGTGTGGCGGACCCGCAAATATATGTCAGAAATGGGAAAACAGCGAAATCTCTAAAATCACCACATTTTTACGCTTCACACTTTAACGAACTCCTCCTAGGGCGATTGCCCGATCAAGCTTATATTTGGGGAAAATCATCTACACAAACGGGGCATCAAAAGTTATCCATATTTTGATTTTAAGTGGTACGGTCTCTGTGCCGTGGAGCTGCAAATATACTGTCACAAATGGGAAAAACGCCAAATCCTTGAAATGTTCACATTTACGCTTCACACTTTAACAAACTCCTCCTAGTGCGTTTGGCCCACTGATCTCAAAATCAGTGTACCTCCTCTAGACAAGTGGGGCATCAAAAGTTATTCAAATTTTATGGATAACATTTACGGTCTCTGTGCAGCTGAGCCGCAAACTTTTCGCAGAATTTGGACTATTTGGCCTTCAGAGTGGCCTATAAACAAGAGTTTTTCCAAATGACATGACATTTTGCACACAATTCTCATTTGCCATCCCCAAAATAAAAGTATGGGAGCCAAAGTCATATTTGGTAAAGCGTAGCCGTAGCGATGACAGAAACATCCCATGTTATCCCTATGGGGAAACCGCAAAATCTCTAAAATGACCACATTTTTACACTTCACACTTTAACAAACTCCTCCTAGGGCGATTATCCGATCAAGTTCATATTTGGGGAGAATCATCTACACAAGCGGGGCATCAAAAGTTATCCATATTTTTATTCCAAGTGTCACGGTCTCTGTGCGCTGGAGCTGCACATTTGACCGATATTTGTCTTCATTTGCACTGGTTAAGCACAGCATTGTACATGTCCAATGTGTCACTGTCTTAGTTCTTAGACAATTGCGTTAGCGCCAACTCTGTAAAATGCAGAGAGCAGAGTCGGAAGGCCGGCGGCCCGCGAGGGCCGTTGGATGCCGCTTGCGGCTTTAATTTTTCTTGTTCTTCATCGCTTTGAACTCTAATTTGACCCCCTGAACATGCTCAAAAACTCACCAAACTTTGCCCAAAATTCAGAATTGGCGAAAAATTTTGTTTTTTCTGGGCCATTTTTTTTTTTCTAAAAAAATGGCGCGACAGCGCCACCGACAAAAGTCAAAATACATTGCGCCTATGGGAGACGCCCCGAGGTCAACTTTGTCGTAAAGCTACGAAATTCGGAACACGCATTCCTCTTGTGAGGACAAAAAACAAATATTATTGTGGCCACGCCCCCAGACTTACCCTATGGCCGCCATCTTCCTTTGAAAATGAAAACACGCTGTGTTAGCCATTTTGTTCACGTCAAACTTTGACGAACTCCTCCTAGGGCGTTTTGCCCACCAACTTTAAAATCGGCGTACGTCCTCTGGACAAGTGGGGCATCTAAAGTTATCCAATTTTTTGGTATACCTCTTACGGTCTGTGTGCGGCGCAGCCGCAAAGTTGGACAACTTATTTTGGGATATTGCAGATCTAAAAATTGTTCCCATTTGATCAAAACAAGTCCGATTAGGACCAAATTTGAATCAGTTGTTCAACTTTCTAGTTTGGACCAGTTTATGATGACAAAATTGAAATAGGCGCGATAGCGCCCCCTACAGAGTGACCTTTAAATTAACATTGAAGGTCAAAAATTAGTTTTACCAAAATTTTCTAAACTTTGCCCAAAATTCTATTTTGGCGTCCCGATCAAAAAAGCCAATCAGACAAATGCCTTAATTTTTACGGCGTAGTCGTAGCGATGACATAAACCTCCCATGTTATCCCTATGGGAAAACCGCTAAATCTCTCGAATATCCACATTTTTCTGTTTCACACTTTAACGAAGTCCTCCTAGGGCGTTTTGCCCACCGACCTCAAAATCGGTGTACGTCCTCTAGACAAGTGGGGCATCTAAAGTTATCCAAATTTTAAGGATAACTTTTACGGTCTCTGTGCGACGGAGCCGCAAACGTTTCCCAGAATTCTGACTATTTGGCCTTCAGAGTGGCCTATAAACAATAGAGTTTTTCCAAATGACATGATATTTTGAACAAAATTCTAATTTGCCATCCTGATCATAAAAGTATGAGGGCCAAAGTCATATTTTGTACGGCGTAACCGTAGCGATGACAGAAACATCCCATGTTATCCTTATGGGAAAATCGTAGAATCGCTCAAATCACCACATTTTTACGCTTCACACTTTAACAAACTCCTCCTAGGGCGATTGTCCGATCAAACTCATATTTGGAGAATATCATCTACACAAGCGGGGCATCAAAACTTATCCTTATTTTGATTCTAAGTGCTACGGTCTCTGTGTGGCGGACCCGCAAATATATGTCAGAAATGGGAAAACAGCAAAATCTCTGAAATGTTCACATTTACGCTTCACACTTTAACAAACTCCTCCTAGGGCGATTGTCCGATCAAACTCATATTTGGAGAAAATCATCTACACAAGCGGGGCATCAAAAGTTATCCATATTTTTATTCCAAGTGTCACGGTCTCTGTGTGGCGGACCCGCACATTTGACCGACACTTGTGTTCATTTGCACTGGATTGGCCATGTCAATTGTGTCGCCGTCTGCAGGGCCGGCCCAGCCTATAAGCGAACTAAGCAGCCGCGTAGGGCCCCGAGGCGTTAATAGGGCCCCCAATCTGGCAACCCGTTTTATGCGAAGTGCAAGCGCAGCGTGCGCCACTGGTGTAGTAGCGCTGCTGGCGCGGCAGCGCACACAGCGGTAACATAACACACAAACCGCATTTATTTGTAATGACAATCTGGCAACCGAGACACCAAACCTGCGCTGATTGGTCGCGAGCAGAACGAGAGCAAAACATAAACACAACAGAACGTGGTCCCTGCGTGGTCCTCATGTCCAGAGGAATATATCTCCTGGTGCCGAAAAACGAAAGAAGAAACTTCTTGACGATGTAAAGAAACTGCAAACTCAACAACACTCTCCAGGTATTGAACTTCTCTTACAAAGAGACGGTTAATGCTGCTGTTTGAAACAACACGATTCTGTCACGTTAGTTCGCTCAGGCTGGAGGCGACGAGAGCTCTGCCCCGCGCACAATGATATGTCTGAATGAAAGATAATAAACTTAACATTTACACCAGCCCGTGTTAGCTGCGGAGGTGGCGTCTATGCCCCGGGTCACTAAGAGGCGGAGATCCGGTCTGGACGAGCGCCGTCTCGTCCAGAACCTCTGACGTGAAACTTTGGAGTGAACAGTGTGCGGCCCCTGTCCCGGGCCCCTGTCCCGGGCCCCTGTCCCAGGCCCCTGTGCAGCCTCAGTCAGAGATGAGCGGTTTGAGTTTGCGTCCCTCTCTCTCACATCACCATGTGTGAGATCAATCGTGACTCGTGATGTCTGTTTTACTTCTTAAAGTGCAATAAGAGGAACGTAAAGGTTTATGCGTGTAAGGTCCATCAGCCAATCACATCGCAGCATTGTTTCATGCAGGAGTCCAGTGTGTGATGTTCTGATCAGAACAAACATTTATATTGTAATTCACTTTTAATAGAGCAATAAAACATTTCAATTTATTTAAAAAGCATCATTAGACTATTTGTTATAAATTATAATAAACTGATAGTGAAAAATAACCAGACATATTATAATTACGTCTGTTATAGAATAATACTATATATTTTTATACAAAAGTGGCAAAGCTGCAGAAACGCAGTCTCTTCACTATAGCGAGGTTTGGACCTTCACTTCTCGTTCTGTTCATTCTCTGGGAATAATATGTTTGCACTGTTTTATCAGTGTCAATTGTTAATCAAGCAATGCTTATGCCATTTGTTTAATTTAATATAACTTGTTTTGTCACTTTGGCAAGAAGGAACAGTTGGGAGCTGTAAAAGATAAATTAGTAAGGATAACTATTAATTTTACATTTTCAGTTAAAATTAATCAATTTGATCATAATTATTTTCATAGCCAATATTGTATTGAGTAATTAAGTACACTAATGTATTAATAACTGGCTTTAGTCATTTTCTCCTGGCACAGTTTCATCACATCATCATTTTATAGCATTACAACCTCAACATTTTACTCTTATTTTAGCCGGCTGGACCACATTAAAATACAACAGAATACACGAAAAAGGTCTGAAAATCTCTGGGGGAGAGCCCCCAGACCCCCCTGTTCATTAGTTTAAACTGCTAATGTGCTAATGTGGCTGTCGACCCTTAACGCCCACAAATACGCCCAAAAACATATCTGGGATGTGTGTTATTTGTACAGGGAGTAGAGGTGATGTCAGCGGAATACCAAGTTGCATTGTGGGATTTAAGTTAGCAATATTTGAGCTGTTGAGGTGCTGAGAATAAACTAACTGGCAAACGGATGCCCTGGAGTTTTGGTGAACTTTGTTTGCGTTGAAGAAAGTTCCCATATGTGAATTGTTTACTGACAATGGCAATAAAACTGATTCTGATGACGTGGTGAGGGGCCCCCAAATTTTTTTTCGCTTAGGGCCCCCTGAAGGCTTGGGCCGGCCCTGGCCGTCTGTCAAGTTCTTTTTTAATCCAACACAATAAGGGCGCCATCTTTATCAAGTCGAAAGTGCAGAGTCGGAAGGCCGGCGGCCCGCGAGGGCCGTTGGATGCCGCTTGCGGCTTTAATCTTTATTATTTTTCTTGTTCTTCTGCTTTTTGATCTCTAATTTGACCCCCTGAACATGCTCAAAAACTCACCAAACTTTGCCCAAAATTCAGAATCGGCGAAAAATTTGATTTTTTCTGGGCCATTTTTTTTTCGTAAAAAATGGCGCGACAGCGTCACCGACAAAAGTCAAAATACATTGCGCCTATGGGAGACGCCCCGAGGTCAACTTTGGCGTAAAGCTACGAAATTTGGGACACGCATTCCTCTTGTGAGGACCAAAAAAAAACATTATTGTGGCCACGCCCCCAGACTTACCCTATGGCCGCCATCTTCCTTTGAAAATGAAAACAAGCTGAGTTAGCCATTTTGTTTACGTCAAACTTTGACGAACTCCTCCTAGGGCGTTTTGCCCACCGACTTCAAAATCGGCGGACGTCCTCTGGACAAGTGGGGCATCTAAAGTTATCAAATTTTTTGAGATACCTTTTACGGTCTGTGTGCGGCGCAGCCGCAAAGTTGGACAACTTATTTTGGAATATTGCAGATCTAAAAATTGCTCCCATTTGATCAAAACCAGTCCGATTAGGACCAAATTTGAATCAGTTGTTAAACTTTCTAGTTTGGACCAGTTTATGATGACAAAATTGAAATGGCCGCGATAGCGCCCCCTACAGAGTGACCTTTAAATTAACATTGAAGGTCAAAAATTAGTTTTACCAAAATTGTCTAAACTTTACCCAAAATTCTATTTTGCCGTCCCAATCACAAAAGCCAATCACAAAAATGCCTAATTTTTTACGGCGTAGTCGTAGCGATGACAGAAACCTCCCATGTTATCCCTATGGGAAAACCACAAAATCTCTCAAATTACCACATTTTTATGTTTTACACTTTAACGAAGTCCTCCTAGTGCGTTTTGCCCACCAACTTCAAAATCGGTGTACGTCCTCTAGACATGTGGGGCATCTAAAGTTATCCAAATTTTAAGGATAGCTTTTACGGTCTCTGTGCGACGGAGCCGCAAACGTTTCCCAGAATTCTGACTATTTGGCCTTCAGAGTGGCCTATAAACAATAGAGTTTTTCCAAATGACATGATATTTTGAACAAAATTCTAATTTGCCATCCTGATCATAAAAGTATGAGAGCCAAAGTCATATTTTGTACGGCGTAACCGTAGCGTTGACAGAAACATCCCATGTTATCCTTATGGGAAAATCGTAGAATCGCTCAAATCACCACATTTTTTAGCTTCACACTTTAACAAACTCCTCCTAGGGCGATAGCCCGATCAAGTTCATATTTGGAGAATATCATCTACACAAGCGGGGCATCAAAACTTACCCATATTTTGATTCTAAGTGCTACGGTCTCTGTGTGGCGGACCCGCAAATATATGTCAGAAATGGGAAAACAGCGAAATCTCTAAAATGACCACATTTTTACGCTTCACACTTTAACAAACTCCTCCTAGGGCGATTGCCCGATCAAGTTCATATTTGGAGAATATCATCTACACAAACGGGGCATCAAAAGTTAGTCATATTTTGATTTTAAGTGGTACGGTCTCTGTGCCGTGGAGCTGCAAATATATGTCAGAAATGGGAAAACAGCGAAATCTCTGAAATGTTCACATTTACGCTTCACACTTTAACAAACTCCTCCGTGGGCAATAGCCCGATCAAGCTTTACTTTGGGAAAAATCATCTACACAAGCGCGGCATCAAAAGTTATCCATATTTTTATTCCAAGTGCTACGGTCTCTGTGCGGCGGCGCAGCAAATTTGACTGACACTTGTGTTGATTTGCACTGGATTGGCCATGTCAATTGTGTCGCCGTCTGTCAAGTTCTTTTTTTATTCAACACACAATAAGGGCGCCATCTTTATCAAGTCGAAAGCGCAGAGTCGGAAGGCCGGCGGCCCGCGAGGGCCGTTGGATGCCGCTTGCCGCTTTAATTTGAATTGGTTTCTTTAAATTAATCCACATGCATCCATACATTTACATAGGACACATCTTCAAAGGTTGTTTTCATGCATTTTCATCCCAAGGACACAAAGCACTTAGAGTAGCACTTTCACAAATGATTTTGACGGAACGTACGGAATGATTTGTTGATCTCTTTCTGGGCCTGATTTATTGAAGTGTTTTGTATCTAATATGTCCACAAAATGAACCAAGACATTTGAACCTGGCTCTGTCCTTTTTTCAGGTGCAATTTTTGCCCTTTTTCTTGTCTTATTTCTAAATGAAAAACGCACATGATGAAAAACTTGTAATATATATGTTTCATCATGTATTAGGAGCAAACTGCACTAGAAGTTTCAAATGGACATCTTTAAATTCTGTATTTTTTTCCCTTTTCACCTGTGGCGTCTGGTCTTGAGTAGAGCCTGTTACATTTGAGCGTGTTCTTTCTCGAGGCGATAAGAAAGATTAATTGAGGCTGGTTTGGATTGACTCTTTGTGGAGACAGAGAGTGCTTTTAGTCTATTTGGTTTGCCCTTTACGATGAAATAAGCAAAACGAGGAGTTGAAAGCATACCATATTTTACAAACGCGGATTTTTACATAATCCATTTAGCTTGTCCTTTCCCGAGGTTGTCTTAGCTGTATCTGTGCTTTGGATGTTTTTTCATGGCACAAAAACAAACTGTAGAGTGGCATAAAGAGTACATTGTTAATAGATTTGACGTCATAATTTATGAAACAATGACATTACTTAGAGCAGAGGAGGACAAAGGACATAAACAAAAGGATTAGGCTGTAGCTTTGATATAGTAGAAGTGATACATGTCAAACTAACATTGAATACTTGTTTGGTTTATTTTTTAAATGTTTATTAAAAAGCTACTGCGGCAGAAATGATCAAAACTTTAAAAATCAGATGTGGGCTGTAGACAAATACATTTACTCTAATACATTTACTTCTTGGAGTAGTTTTCCAGAATCATACTTTCACTCGTATGTTCACATGTATTTTACTGTGTTACACTGTGGCAGAAATATTTGACTTCAGATATAATTTAGTTCTCCAAATGTTTAGGGTCTATAGATACATTGACAGCACAAGATTGTGTGCATTATTTATTGTTTAAGTCTGCAGTCAACGATCGAGATTCAGATTCAACCTGTAATGACACGTTTACATTAAACTCCAAGACTGGATAATTATTGCAGTTTTAATCCAATATTCTAATACTTATTTGCTGATCAATCCTGGCAGTGAATAGTCTGAACTGACAGAAGCCCAGTCGACCTTCACGTCTTTAACACAGTGTGAAAGGATCTGAAAAGTTCAAATCACGCTCCCAATGATAACCGTTTGGATTATGTCGCTGGGCCAGATTATTTTATCCAAAGCGACGAGTGCAACTGCAGAGGACAGCCGCCATGTTGGATCTATTTACTCCCACAGCCTTGTGTGATCCTTGTCCTTATTGTTTGCTGGCGCTGCAGTGATGGGCTGCATCTTATCAACATAACTCCTGAACCTTTAAGACACAATGCATCATTTGTAGGCATTTTAATCAGACTTAAAGGGGCTACATTATCTGAAAACTCAAGAAAAAAATTGGTTGCTTAATTGGTTTAAGCAACACATTATCAGGAGTAACTGTTTAGGATCAAAATGAGACAGCTCTGTTCTGTTTGCATCTGATATAAATAGCAGTGGCATGATGATAAAATTCAGAATGTGAAATGCACTTTTAGCCTCATCGCAGTCAATAATAAAGGTCCTAGAATCAAGCTTAAAAAGTTGTTATTGTTTAAAACCATCTTGTTCTGTTCATGTTTGTTAGAAAGTCAGAATCAGGCACAGCATTTGCTTCAATAAAACACCTGTAATTGAATGAATGTGAGATTGATAAATCTCCCAGATTTCAGGCAAAGCAATAGTATCTCCATGGAGACAACCCCCCCACTAGAATATATACATTGTGCACCTTTATAGGTGCATGTACGTTCTTCCTTGGACTTTAATCTCAACAGATAGTTCAATATAGATGAGCAAACTCAACCTCCTAGCAACAACAAATGTCGGATTATAGGAACTGATACAATTGCATCGCCTTTTCTCGACTTCCTGTTTTACTTTCAGACCATTTCAGTACTTTTCTTTGATTATCCCAGAACTTTCAAACTAAACTTTTCCCTCTTTCTGTTATCATAGCATGTTTATATTAACACATTTCCTGCTTAGTTTGCCCAAAGTAATTCACGCTAAGATGAGCAATGTGAAATCTGTTGAGTGCTTTCTGCTTTTCGAGCAGAAGCTCACTTGCCAGGCGGATTTGTTCTTTTAACCTTTGTACTTTTTCATTTTTCTGTTCAGCGAATTAGAAAAATATGATTAATACGAAGTATGTTGGTGCTTTCTGCTTTTATGAACCTGGAAAATAAATTCAGTTTTAACTTACAGTATGAGACAGACCATCAGTGTCAAGAATCCTTAACGACATTATTCATAAATGGACAGATTATTTGGTACAGCTGTAATACTTCTGAATGCAAACACTGCCTCACTTCAGAAACGGCTGCTATAATGCAACACATATCCCACGTTTAGCTTCACAATTCGCATAGAACAATGTAAAAAAATAAATAAAAAGGGTTTTGGTTTTTGTGGTTGAAATTATAGGGTAAATGTAATTGAAAGGGACAGAACATGGAATCAGCGTCAGAGCATAAATAAAGTCCCCTTTAATAATAACAACCATAATCACTTCATACTCACTCTCACTCGCTGATAACTACAGACTTTTTGAACCTCCATCAAACACTTAAAACAAGGCAAGGGGGGGGGAAGTATTTTGTTCAAAGACACAATGGCAGTGTATAAAGGTCTGAGCACTGCCCCCTTTTTTATTCAATATTTGATTATTGTGTGTAGGTGAAATCAATGCGAGGTGTGCCAGGCCTGTTTGGATAAAGGGAAATTGACGCGTGTGTTTGTTTGTCTTTGCAGATCGCCGTGTGGAACTCTTACAGGGGCATGAACCTGACGGAGAGTGACCGAGACAAGAATAGCAATGTGACCGACTCTCTGACCAACAGGACGCTCATTGTCACCACGATTCTGGTGAGGAGACAAGGTTAAAGCTAGCACACTACAGGAGAGGAGGAGACACTTGAGGGACGAGGAGAGGAAGTAAGCTCTTTGGACTATGGGCTCATAGACAGTGGAGGTTCATTTGCCTGATGTATGTCTATGTACTATTCAGCACAGCACCACTATATGAACGCCCAGAATAATACTTTGACATTTAATCCATTTAATTTATTGAAGAGGAACTACACAGTGTAGCGCAGAAGTAGTGTGTAGTGTAGGTCGACAAATTGAAGTGTGCGTTCCAGTTTATATTACACAAACCGTACTGTTACACCTGGTGGAAAATCTAATATAACGTAATCTACTGCACGTCTGGTTTACTTTGAACTACCAGGCATTGTGCCAATCTGCCTGTAATTTGCCTATTTGTGGATATGAAAATGAGTCATTAAAAGTTACCTACAGTTACTTTGTCTTCTTCACATTAAACTTTCAGTTAAAGGAGACATAATATAATTTATACTTCTATAATTCAATGATGAGAAAACACCATTGTATCAAGGTTTAAAGCTCAAAGTAGCTTTTGCAGAGCGTGTCTCCTTTAAAATACAAAATACTTATCGCCAGTGTTGCCTTTAAAGGTTCACGATATAACCTACTTGTCTCTATAAGATGTTCTTGTTTTTTCTTGAATGTTCCACAGTGTTAAATACAGTTACCTATCTCCATGGAGAGAGTGACACCACCAGGGCTAATTACAGGTCAGATCTGTGACGAGGCGAACCCACTTAAGAAATATTTCATTTTTCAAATTTTTCAAAGGCGTTTTGAGCAATGAAAACACCAGATGCAAGATGGATCATTTAAATACCATTCTGTGGAACTCTCCAGGAAGAGCAATAACATGGACGCCCACCACCAGAAATGTTACACAGTGCACCTTTAATATCATGTAATTATTTGATCTTCTAACAGGAAAATCCATATGTGATGCATAAAAAGTCGGACAAGGAGCTCGTGGGGAACGATCGGTTTGAAGGTTACTGTCTGGACCTGCTGAAGGAGCTGTCCAACATTTTAGGATTCACATATGAAGTGAGACTAGTGGCTGATGGGAAATACGGAGCCCAAAACGACAAAGGAGAGTGGAACGGAATGGTCCGGGAACTCATCGACCATGCAAGTTCATCCTCTTCTACTGACACATCTTTGAATGAATGAATAATGTTTTGTCTTCCATTCACTAGTTTCCATTGTCAGAAGCTGCTCTCACAATACTGGACTTCTGAAAAGTCTAATCTGTACAATTGTAAACGTCCTTTTTAGCTTTTGTTTGATGTGAATGGAAAAATCATATCAAATTAAGTATTTTTTGTGGATTTGAATATTCAAATCCACAAAAATACTTAATTTGATATGATTTTTTATGTGTATTGCTGTGATTCAAAAGATTGTTAACCAAACATGAATTCAATTTGACAGTTTGAACCCAATTACACTTATCGCAAAGCAGTAATACACAATATAGTAATTAGCTGTATCTTAATACACTTTGAGTCACTGCTCTTTAATTATTTACCATTCAAAAGGCCAAAAATATATTGTTTCTTATGCACCCCATCTCTTCCTGTGCCTGTACTTTATTAGGTGGCCGATCTGGCTGTGGCTCCTCTGACCATCACATATGTGCGGGAGAAAGTCATAGACTTCTCCAAACCCTTCATGACACTGGGCATCAGTATTCTGTACCGCAAACCCAACGGCACCAACCCGGGCGTCTTTTCCTTCCTCAACCCGCTGTCCCCGGACATTTGGATGTACGTGCTCCTGGCCTGCACCGGCGTCAGCTGTGTGCTCTTTGTGATCGCCAGGTACGACACACAACAGGGATCTATGTGATGAAAGAGTGACACAAGGAGGACAGGGCTCAGAGACAAGTCGGACAGTGGTGTGACAGTCAGAGTGTTCAAAGGTCAACTACTCAAATACATTATACAACACTACCACTGCTTCCATACTTTAGCTGCTCCTACAGAAGTGTGTAGTACTCAGCTTCAGTTACATATACTTGAGAAAGGCTTTGAAGACACTGTACTTTAGTAGTCGTTTTCAGACACCTCAGTTTAACTTCTACTTATAGAAGTTGGTAATATTTGGTATTTTTTGTTCAATCAGTGACAAAAGCTTTATGTCTAAAATATTTGTTTTTCTAATTTTTGTGACACTGTGTTTTTTTAAAAGTGTTTTTGGAGGTGTTTGGGAGCAGGAGAAGAACTCGCTTGACACAAGCTTCTGTATTTTAAAAGATGTTTATTCACAGAAACAGCCGACAGCCTGGGAGCTCCTCTACAGCCGGATCTGGAGTCACCCCGATCCTAATTTTACACCAGTTGATATAGTTAGTCACAAAAGGCAGATCCCCAATTTGCCTCTTAGAGCTTCCCAGCACCTCTAGTCCCAGTAAAACAGTAAAACAATAAACCAGCAAAAAGGGACCACCTGAAACAAAAGTTCTGTCCCCTTCAGATGCCTCAACACTCCTTGGACATTGTTTGCATTATTGCATGTTTTTGTTACAGTTATTCTTACTAGAATAGTAGTTTTCTACCACTAATTTGTACTTTTCCTCACTAATATCATTTTTAAGTAACTTGAGCTCCGATACAGCTATAAGTGCCCAAAATGAATGATAAAACCTTTACTTTAAAAACTGTAAAAGTCCTTTACTTACATTTTAAAATGAATTCCCCCGAACGTTATACAACTGAATATATGCCAGCCAGAACTGGTGAACCTGCCTGAAATGTCGTTTGTTATAACCACATCTATAAATGATAAACTATGCAAATGAACACATTCAATACAGTGTCTTTATGGAAATATGTACAAACTAATCTCACTGGGTCCAGTAATTTGACATTGAATAATAAAAAAAGATTACTTTCTCAGCATTTTCCAGTCCACACATGGAGGACTGAATGTTCCTCTTTTTAAATAGCACATCTGAGGGTTCGCTCAAATTGGCCTTTAAAAGCTGCATGTACTTTAAATGGCTCAACTGTGAGCCAGTGGCAGATTGGAATAACTGGCATGTGCATGCGTTTGGCAAATCCTTTCTTTATATGTCTGTTAAAACACCAGAAATACGGGTTAAGCAGTCTGTCAGTTCCAAGAGGATTTTTTTTATTTAGTGATTAATACACAGCCCAGAGAAAGTGTGAACTCCCTCGCTCCCTCGGACCGCCGCTGACTTCCTGCCGCTGGCTCTCGTTCAATGAAATAGATTTGTTGTGGAAATCAAAATGCAAATCAAGGTGAGGCAGGGAACTGTGAATTATGCTTGTGAATAAGTGGAAACACATCTAGATTAGCTGTGTTTCTGCTCCTGTGAGCCACATTAATAATTAATCTCCTTTCTCTGGAAGCAAAACTATAACAATGAAGTCACTGCCTACATGGGAATATTATGAGAACAAAAGTATCATTATACCTATTAGAATGACATAGGCGTGTTTACCAATGTGTTATTTGTAATTTCTCGTTTACTTATAGAATAAAATCATTACATTTGACAAAAAAAAACAAGTACAAGAAATAATTATAATTGAATATTTACTAAAAGTCACCATTGTAGCATTGTGTTTTGGTTATTTTGATAATGTACTGTTTAATTGAGAATTAGTGTGACAACTATCGTCCAGCATGGCCATGTTATTACCCCGGCAGAAGTTATGGTCCAGGTTGGGAGTTAACATTTGACTAAAACATTGATAAAAGCAGCAAAAAAACAAACAAAAATCCACATACTGCAGATTAGACGCTATAAAAGGTAGTTTGTATATAGGCTTATGGTAAATACACATTTGCACACACTGATTTACCTGCTAAAACACACATTTATAGTGAACAATAAAAATGTCTTAATGCTCAATTTCAATACTTCTGTCCGGCAGGTTCACTCCTTACGAATGGTACAACCCACATCAGTGCAACCCGTCCTCCACTTTGATCCAGAACAACTTCACTCTTCTGAACAGCTTTTGGTTTGGGGTCGGCGCGCTCATGAGACAAGGTACAGCACATATTGACTCTAATAACATACCTTTTCCCCACATTTATTTTGTATTTGTTCAAACATTATGTCCACGTTTGTGCTGTATTACATTATTAAAACGCTCGCTTTCCCTGGGCAGATTTGAACGGAATAAATCCACTAAATTTGATTGAATGGTCAGTTTCAGTCGACCGGTGTCTTGTGTTTTCTGTCCATTTTCACAGAGACGTAACAGTTATTTTGCCTCTCACACCTATTGATTTTTCCTGGGAAGAAAATGCTAAAAATAGAAGCCATTCTCGAGATCCAGATAAAACCCACATGAGCTTTGTTTATTCATGATTTGCATTCACTTTTCATACTTTGTGGGTTTTAAGATGAATTAGATGTTATTGCTATTGTGATGATATATCTGTGGTTTACTTACTGAAGTTGGCAAATAATTCTTCCTTTTTCATATTGAAATGTTGCAATATTTGTTTGTGCCGTGAAGATCCAGCGCCGATATATATGGTACAAAACATTGGGCCAATTAAGCCACAACACGACCATCTGCGCCTTTGACACACACACAAAACACACAACACACCAACAACACACACAACACACACACAATCAGTCTGAAGTGGAACTTTCTCTTTCCATCAGTCATTTCAGTCGCTCATGTGGATCACCTGTCGCTGATTCAAGGCGTTATTTCCCTTGCGTATGATAGATGATATTCTATAATCCATATATGTTCAGTAGCACACAGATGTGAGTATGGATCCTGAGCACACCTACACAATATAACTTATCCATAATCCTATAATCCTTATATTCCATCAACATATACATACTACAGATAGTGACTGAAGAGTCACTATCTGTAGTATGTATATGTTGATGGAATTTCCTTGTTTTAGCTCTCACACAATGTATGTGCTAAAAAAAGGCCTACAATTTATCCCCAGACTGGAACATGCAAAAACGTTGTGTTTATGGGCTTGACCACTGAAATGGACCCTACAACTCAATACTAAATCATGAATTATGAAGACATTGATATTTAAATGTTAAGCTCATAAAATCAATAATTTTCTTTGCTGCTTTGGTCAAATATGTTTCCTGTGAATATGCTTAATCTATGAAATTGTATGGATTTTATGTGGTGTAATTCTTGTCTAATGAGATCTAAATTATAATGAATAAACGCCCAAATCGACTCATCAGTGTAAAGTTGTAATGTAAAAATGTTGTTTCAGGTTCAGAGCTGATGCCCAAAGCTCTGTCCACTCGAATCGTGGGTGGGATCTGGTGGTTTTTCACGCTGATTATTATCTCTTCGTACACGGCGAACCTGGCTGCGTTCCTCACAGTGGAGAGAATGGACGCACCCATCGACTCGGCAGACGACCTTGCCAAACAAACGCGCATTGAGTACGGAGCAGTGCGGGACGGGTCGACAATGACCTTCTTTAAGGTCAGTTAATACATCCATTTTTGTACGTCTCTGCAAATTGAAATTGGCTATAGTTTTGTCAAACAGCATCTCCTAAATTTGTTCTTTGAAAAATCCTTTACATGGTCCTTGTAAAATAAATTTGATTATTACAACTTGAATTACTTTCTTGTTGTGGCTGAACCAGGAGAGAAACTTAAGAATAAGAAAGGTTTGAAGGATGTCAGCTCTTTTGGGGTGAGGTGGTGAACAGGGACGGTGCTTTTGGTGCTGCAGATGAGCAGAGGCTCTGGAACATAATTAAAACAGCACAGTAATAAAAGAGGCTGAGGATATGTAACCTGACCACGGTTTGAACTTTTGAGAATGTTGTTTACTGCTTGTTTATTGTAAAAGAATGTACAGTTCCTGCACTGGGTAACTTATCAACAATGTGGCTCTTATGAAACTGCACCACTTGATGCTTGTACTCGGACTGGTTCTTGGTTTGAGGCATGAGGCAAATGGGAAGGTTCTGATGATTACCTTTAGTCAGGAGTATTTGCTTTCTGTTTTGATTCCATTGTCCCATCTGAAAATGTTGTTATTTGTCCGAATAACAAACCATGGGTATCAATGATCTACTGCACTGGTGACACATGAGAGAAAAGGCAGTCTCCAGGGAGATGAAACAGGAGCTAAGACAGGACAGACTGAAATATTAGGAGAGCTTAGAGAAGCTTGGAGGGACATTAAAAACATGGCCTCTAGTAGCCACCAAAAAGAATCGGGCGCCTGACTTTGAGCTGCTGAGTGCATTTCATTCCTTTTTCTCTCATTTTGAGAGGGCAGATTCTTTGAAGAATGTGTCCGACAGTAGGAATTTATTTCAACCTCTTAAAGACATTGTGATTTCTCAACACCAGGTCGCTTCTTTATTTAAGAAGATGAGAGCGGGAAGGCTAAGGGCTCTGACGCCATCTGTGGCCACACCTTGTTTTTTAGCCCAATGTTCCAAAAATGTGTCGACCTTTTTTCAAATTCCTACTTTATGGAAGACGTCAATAGTGGTACAACTTTTATACTTTTAAATGGACACACTGAATGTATTACTGTATGTTTATGTACATGTGCGGACTATTATGCTGTGAATAAATTGTCTTTTGGGATCAATGCAGTTTTCTGAATCCAAAAACATATGAGATCATGTGAAATCAAAAGCTGTTACATTCAATTGCAGCATTTAATCCTATCACTGCGTCAGATGTACTACTTGATGCATGTGAAAGCTTGAGTAGCTGAAGGATAAGTGTATTTGCTCTATCATCAAGTCCACGCAAACATTTAGCATCATCAAACGAAGTGTTGACACAGCAGGAGAGAGGCAGGAAGTGCTCGTATGGCGTGTGTTTTGGCGTGCGCTGCAGCAGGGCCTACATTCATTCAGCTCCTCTATTATATAATGCAAGAGTTCTGTGCTGTCCTCGGGCCGTCCCGTCACTTCCTCACCCCTCTCCCTTTCCCCCTCTCTCCTTCCCTCACTGGCTTCGTCTCAGCTCAGCAGGGGTGAGCCGTGCGTCCTCCTCATCCTCTCAGATTGAGTGATTACCGCCGCCGCTGCCCAAAACGCCAAGACGCGGTTTGTGTGTGTGTGGGCGACTCGAACAAATTGAATCAGCTGCAAGAGATTTAGAGCACAGCTGTCCCATTTTATTCTGACTGCGCAAAAATAACACTGACAAACTCAACCAGAACCACTCCAGGGGTCCTGACAAATCCTGTGTCCCAGTGACACTTAAAAGAAGCCTGGTTTTATAATGTTCAAAGACCTAAATCTCTGTAACACACATTGTTTTACTTACAATACGTTACACTAGTTTTCATTTATAGACTTGTAAATTAGCCAAACTTGTTTTTCTTATTGTGTTCTGAGCAAACACTGCGCTGCTTTAGGTCAAGTTGAGTTGAATCTCTCATCGTCTGCTTAAGCATCGCAATTAGAGTTGTTGCTTCCAGAAGGTTGTGTTTGTTGTGTTGTGTTTTTCTGCTTCTTTCCAAAAAATAGAACACATTTCAGAGTATGTGAGATGCATTAGAAGTACATTACAGCGTGATTATTAAAACCCTTGGTTGCTTCACAGACAGACTGACTACGGGATGTGAGATGACTGAACTGTGCGGTCCAATTTGTGTGCTGTGTTTTTCTACACAAAACATGTTCACAATTGCTAATCCTCCAGTTAATGCTGAATAAGATGCAGGATCACGATCTGAGAATGGTCCCAGAATGTTCCCATTTGATGCACTTCGTTAACTGTTTCCTGCTCCTGACTCGCTGCCTCTACATTTCCTCCAGGCAAAGTGAGAGGAATTCAACCCAAAGCAATTAAAGGTGGTATAGCTGACGTTTATGTCTTCTAGTTCAGGTAAATGGCCTTTACATCAGGCAGTGTGGGGTAAAAGTAGCAATTTGGTGAAAATGAAAATGGGTCTTCAAACATTTCGATGCATTTTGAAAGACATTCTGTCGAGGCGGGACCATGTGCTGCCAGGGACAATATTGTGGTCTCATCAGGAGCGCTGTGGGATGAGAACCATACACCAGTGTTTCTCGAACTTTTCACACCAAGCACCACCAGATCAAAACTAGGTATAAAACCGGATTCTTTTAGGTCTAAAGTTGAGCGAGTCCAGGACAAAATGAGGATTGCAATGACAAAAAATTTCTGAAAATATTACAACTTAAGATAAATCTGTGAACCACCTGAAGGGATTCATGTACTGTTTGAGAAACATGTTATTCATGGCCCAAAGTCACTGGGACGGGCTCCAGTCGCCCGCGACTCCTCACGGGAACAAGCCGTAGAAAATGAATGAATCTCATTGCTCAAAATTAGTTTCAACTCTTTTCAAGCAACTACAAAATCATGTCCACTGTTACATTCAGGGTAATGGAGGTGTTTCCCAGAGACTGTTATGAGACTGTTGTGAAACTGTTATGAGACTGTTGTGAGACTGTTATGAGACTGTTGTGAGACTGTTATGAGACTGTTGTGAGACTGTTGTGAAACTGTTATGAGACTGTTGTGAGACTGTTATGAGACTGTTGTGAGACTGTTGTGAGACTGTTATGAGACTGTTGTGAGACTGTTATGAGACTGTTGTGAGACTGTTATGAGACTGTTGTGAGACTGTTATGAGACTGTTGTGAGACTGTTGTGAAACTGTTATGAGACTGTTGTGAGACTGTTATGAGACTGTTGTGAGACTGTTGTGAGACTGTTATGAGACTGTTGTGAGACTGTTGTGAGACTGTTGTGAGACTGTTGTGAGGCTGTTATGAGACTGTTGTGAGACTGTTATGAGACTGTTGTGAAACTGTTGTGAGACTGTTATGAGACTGTTGTGAGACTGTTGTGAGACTGTTGTGAGACTGTTGTGAGACTGTTATGAGACTGTTGTGAAACTGTTGTGAGACTGTTGTGAAACTGTTGTGAGACTGTTATGAGACTGTTGTGAGACTGTTGTGAGACTGTTATGAGACTGTTGTGAGACTGTTATGAGACTGTTGTGAAACTGTTGTGAGGCTTTTGTGAAACTGTTGTGAGAATGTTATGAGACTGTTGTGAGACTGTTGTGAGACTGTTATGAGACTGTTGTGAGACTGTTGTGAGACTGTTGTGATACTGTTGTGAGACTGTTATGAGACTGTTGTGAGACTGTTGTGACACTATTGTGAGACTGTTATGAGACTGTTGTGAAACTGTTGTGAGACTGTTGTGAGACTGTTATGAGACTGTTGTGAGACTGTTATGAGACTGTTGTGAGACTGTTGTGAGACTGTTGTGAGGCTGTTATGAGACTGTTGTGAGACTGTTGTGAGACATTATGAGACTGTTGTGAGACGTTGTGAGACTGTTGTGAGACTGTTATGAGACTGTTGTGAGACTGTTGTGAGACTGTTGTGAGACTGTTGTGAGACTGTTGTGAGACGTTATGAGACTGTTGTGAGACGTTGTGAGACTGTTGTGAGACTGTTATGAGACTGTTGTGAAACTGTTGTGAGACTGTTATGAGACTGTTGTGAGACTGTTATGAGACTGTTGTGAGACTGTTGTGAGACTGTTGTGAGACTGTTGTGAGACATTATGAGACTGTTGTGAGACGTTGTGAGACTGTTGTGAGACTGTTGTGAGACGTTATGAGACTGTTGTGAGACTGTTGTGAGACTGTTGGTGACACATGCGATCTCATACTGTATGTTGGATTATACATAGATATCACTTATTGCCTATTATTCTTTAAACTGTTCCGTTTTTTTATTTTTAGTTTCAATGATAATACAACAATTATTACAATATCTAAGGTTGCAAATCTTAATTTAATAAAAAAAATCCAGGACAGAGATACTCACATAACCTTTTATTTGGCTACAACAAACACGTTAACACGTGTCATCGTGAAGCCTCCTCAGAGTCTGGAGTTGTGGACCGGCTTTTTTAGGATTCTACCAAGTGGACTGTTGTCTTCTTGTACAGACAGATAACACATTGTTACATAAGCCCTAGAAACATTTCAAACTGAAATCACCATTTAGTCCATTTGGTGTTGTCGAAATCCAGTACATTTTTCTTTGATAGATTTCTTTCCAATTGTTGCTCTCTCCAGTGTTTGTGATTCTTTCAGTCCCATACAATTTTAAAGAGGACAGTGAGCCATGATTTGTTTCTTTGTACTTTTTGGCATAATCCATATTCCCAGTCATGATGGGATTTTTGTGTTGCAAAATCCTTTGTTGTAGTTGCTTCTTTGTCCGACGTCGGCTAAGCCACAGGGGCACAGGAGCGTGCACATGTGCGGCTTTACAAATAATAAAGTGGTCCATAGAAAACTTTCTCCCAGTGTGGAGACGATCATGATGATGATTATTGTATTATTGCAGCAGCACAATTACCACATCTTCTGTCGTCAGTCATGTTGGCGTTGTTTCAGTTTTGGTGATATTCTTTACATTACCTTGACCTTCACAGATGGTTCTGCCTGAAGCATAATATGTCAAAGTTTCTTCAGTGTTTCTTTGATCTTTCCCTTTGAGGCACAGTAAGAAACATCCCAGTGTGTGATTCTGATCGTGTGTGTTACCGGCCCGTTCAAAACACACGTCCAGGATGAGAAAGACCTGTGCAGATCCCACTGTGTCCATCCACAGTGGAGTTTACGATTTAAGTCTTAAAACCGCCCTGATGGATATTTAGGATGATTACTAGTTGCATATAGTAGAGTTCCATTTCTTTTCTGTAGATTGATGTTTTTGACATTTCCTTAGTTGTCATATCAGAGTCCTTCAATTCATTTTCAGTTCCTTTCCAAAATAAAATAATGTAATGTGTACAGTATAAGCTTTGTATGGGTTGGATTCTCATGTGGGCCATGTGTGCTTTGGCTTTATTCAACAGGACAGTTTAGTGTGAAATGAGGCTGAGCAGCACATTTTCAAAGCCCGAGATTCAAACGCGCAACATTTACCCTTTGACAAAGACGAATAGTAATATGTGTTGTTCCTGTTCATTGTTTAGCTTGTGCTGTCACTCAAATACAACCACTCACACTCCCACCACCGGCTAATGAGCATTCTCAGGTTACACACACAACACGGCTTTCTTGTGTTTCCCTCGCGTCGACAGAAATCCAAAATCTCCACGTACGAGAAGATGTGGGCGTTCATGAGCAGCAGGAAGAACACGGCCCTGGTGAAGAACAACAAGGAAGGCATCACCCGCGTCCTCACCACGGACTACGCCATGTTGATGGAGTCCACCAGTATCGAGTACATCAGCCAGAGGAACTGTAACCTGACGCAGATCGGAGGCCTCATCGACTCCAAGGGTTACGGTGTCGGGACGCCAATAGGTGAGAGGATGAGCGCTGCTGCTTTACGTATTAGTGTTAATGTGTGTGTTGTTTACAGGGGTTTAAGTCACATGGCAGACGACCACGAGTCCTGGTATTTTCTTTTTATTGATGGTTCATTTAAGACACAAGTAAAAGAAAACATAACTCATATTTTAGCAAAAAACATCCAGTTTCAAAAGTTACTATATTACAATACCATACCAACTTTATTTATTAAAAAAAACTTTACAGGG
The DNA here is from genome assembly GCF_026437365.1 of Eucyclogobius newberryi. Classification (NCBI taxonomy): domain Eukaryota; kingdom Metazoa; phylum Chordata; class Actinopteri; order Gobiiformes; family Gobiidae; genus Eucyclogobius; species Eucyclogobius newberryi. The sequence continues at coordinate 8,259,310 of NW_027315779.1, forward strand.
CTGTACACAAAACATAGAATAGACAAAGAGCGCGCGTAATGCAAATATAATATTAAAACATAGGAACATTAAGACAGAAATCAGTATAAAAAGCAACAAAAAGTCTAAAATACTTTTTAATCTTGCTCAGAGTAAAAAGCCAGTGAAAAGAGAAAAGATAAAGAAACACTGCGGGTTCTTTTTTGTGGTAAAAACGGTTAGACTAATCAGATAACCTGGTTTTAGATCTGATTATTGATGTTTACATGCATAAAATAAATCTGATCATACAGCGCACCATCTCAGTTAATCAATAGATTTTAGAGTAACTGTTGATTCATCGTACTGACAAAATACAATACATATTATAATAACTCTATATAACAACTAAATAACTATAATAACTCATTTTGATATGATTATGTTTTAGTAAAGTTAGCTGACTTCACACTTAAATCTTTTCACTGTTTTTTAGACACCTTTTTGAGCAAATGGTCTTAAATTATGTCGTGAAATAAACTAATAAAACTCTCATAAAGTTAATAAATAACTTTATGAGACTGTAATGAGTCCTGTGCAACAGCTGCGAGGTGCTAAAAACTGACCTTGATTAAAGCTTTAAATTGTTTGTTATATTTATCCAGAAAATATGCCAAGACCTAATAACACCAGATGTTCAAGTAGACAGTAAAAACAGTGCTTTTTAGACCAATTTCCTATGAAAATTTGATTTGAAAGTGCACAAAGATTTGAGGATTGAAACGGTGAAAGGATATTTGAGTTACAGTGGAGGAAATGCTATGTAAATGTAACCTTTTAACTGCCTTATTTTCCAAAACACAACCCCAAGCTCTGTTTACCTGAATCATACTCGCAATGTGATGTTTTGACAATCCTAATGTGTTGAACTGCAGGGTGGATCCAAACAAATAAAAGCATCGTTCACACATGTTGTTGTTGTTGTTGTTGTTTTATGGCGGTTGGCATCCAAGTGTTGCATTACCGCCAGACTTTATTCCTCAGACTTTGTCGTAGTCCTCCACACACATGTACTTTGGGCAAGGTAATGGGTCACATCCATCCCCTACAGTTCAAAGTAATAATACAAAGTTAAAAAGAATTATGCATTTGATGGATATTGCGCCTTTTAAGACTCAAAGCACTTTATATGCATTATTCATTATCCCCACAAAGACAAACAAGCACAAGTATGAGCAATTTGTCACCGATCCAATAGGTTGTTGTCACTCAAACTTCTGTCTGTATTGAATCATATTTCTTTACTTGACAATCTCTCCAACTGGCTGAGATCGTTTGGTGCCATTTAACTTTGAGTTGTATTTTCCAAGTGCAATATTATGACAAGCACTATTGAGAGTTTAAACATGCACAATCTGGAGATGTGTTTGCGGCGCTGTATTTGTCCACTGTTTCCTTACGGGCATGGCACTGGAAACATCAACTAAAGTACCACCTTCATGTCGTTCTTAGGTTCTCCGTACCGCGACAAAGTGACCATTGCCATCCTCCAGCTGCAGGAGGAGGGAAAGCTGCACATGATGAAGGAGAAGTGGTGGAGGGGAAACGGCTGTCCCGAGGAGGACAACAAGGAAGCCAACGCTCTCGGGGTGGAGAACATCGGGGGCATATTCATCGTGCTGGCGGCCGGACTCGTTCTGTCTGTGTTCGTGGCCATCGGGGAGTTCATCTACAAGGCACGAAGGAACGCGGACATCGAGGAGGTCAGTGAGAGGACGGGAGTGTATGATTCAGTTACAGATGTATGAGATAACTGCGGTGTATTCAGATATATATATATATATATATATATATATATATATATATATATATATATATATATATATATATATATATATATAGTGCTATTTTCATTAAAGAAGACAGCCATTTTCAACTTTAATATGGGCTTCGTGCAGTTTTATAAGGTACAATTAGATGAGAGAACCTTTTCTTGTCCTGCAATGGGAATATTTGAGCGCTGCAACACATGGTTCGAGAACAGCAGGAGAAGAGATAAAAATAACTTTAAAAATAGACTTAGAGCTAACACACTGTGCAGGTGGAGCAAGAAATAAATCCATCTATTCTGCCTGTTGTAGCGTAAAATAATTGCTGTGATCATGCATTCATTTACAACTATTAATAATTGTTCCTATTTGAGTCATTTGAATCGCACCAAACGTATTGAACCTTGTGCAGCCGTTACATTGGTGTTTTATCATTCCAGTTTTGGTTATACATTTCTCCAATTCTTTATTCATATCACCAATTGCATGTTTCACTTGCCTGGCCAAATGAACTCCTCCTTTGCTTCAAATGCGATTGTTTAATTCTTGTTATTTATTTCTTAGCAGCTTTTGTTTCTGTGCAATCCATGATGTATTTATTTGTGTATATTTTCTTGTGGCGTTTGTGTCCCTCCACCTTCTCTCTTGCATGCTGCGTCAGGCCTTTTGTTTCTTTTACGGGGTGCAGTCCCGTCAGTTCCAGCGGCGCGGCTCCACCTCTTCCTCGGGCACTTCCCTGTCCACGGATCTAGAGAGCGGGCGGCTGCTCGGGGACGACACTGACTAACTCTACATCACACTCACTAAACACACACCCGTAGGTTTGTGGACAAAATGTGTGTTGACTCCACTTCCCTGTATGACCTTTCACCTTTCGTTTTGTGCAAAGCCGATCACTGTCGATACTCTCATAAGGATATTACCGTGTGTTTGATATTACATAACAAACACTGCTTCTGTTCCTTCTTCAAGATTCCTATTCGTATTAAGATAAGATAAGATATTCCTTTATTGTCCACATGGGGAAATTTCATTGTTGCAACGCAGGTAGATACAGAGGAAAAGGACAGATAACTTATAGGAAACAACTATTAATACTAAACCACTAAATACAAACTAAATAATAAATAAATAAATAATAAATGAATTAATAATAATAAATAAATAATAAATAAAAATTAATAATAAAAAAATAATAATAATAAAAAAGAATAATGAAACTAAATAATAGATAAAAAACTAAATAATAAACAACTATTAATACTACTACTACCACCACATACTACTGATACTACTAGTGATGTAAATTATACTAGTTCCTACTCCTCCTTCGCCATAATACACTCACACTATTGATTTTGATGCAAAATGACCACTTCTATTGTATTATTAATAGTGCATTCCCTATTGTGCAACAACTACTACGTTTACAACTCCTGTTACTGCATTTATATTCAGATATTTTTTTTCTGTAGACCCCAAAGCAGTTACAGTAACTCGCAGGGCTTCTCAAAGTTGTTGACTTTCCCAGCCGAACGTTAGAAAATCAATCAATGAATTGGTCAATCACAGAGAGGCGGATTGACCAAAGTTCACAGGAAATCCTCGGACGCTCCATCATGGCAACGAAAAACTACGAAACGCCAAAAGGGAAGAACATAAACCTAGAGGAGAACCACAGTGAAGGAGAGATAATGATCCCAGAGGGTCATCCAGCCTCAAATCTATAACATATCTATAACTTTAGCCACTATGACCACTACAACTACACACTCCTACTGTCAACACTACACTATAAATGATGCTTGTACTGCTTCTATAATGTTTGCTCGGATAAATTCACCTTATTTATTTTTAAGCATCTTGGCTCTGCAGTTTTTAGTAAGTTACCGTCCAATACCTGGCACAAAGTTACGCTTAATTAACTGTTGTGTTGAGACGCTCTTGAAACGCCTGCAGGGAAATCAAATGATAGGAAGTTTGTTGAGAGTGTTTCTCACCTCATTAGATGCTTTGGTACAGCGACTTCGAGCGGAAATTTGGATAAGAGTGATGGGAAACGTGCTGGGTGAAGGTCCCTGGACACACAGCCGTGTTTGGAAATGTTAAAATCTGAATCAGCGGTGCAAAGTCAAATTGAATTACAAAAAATATATTTCTTTGTTCTCTTGTGGTCTGTAGGTTTGTAAGGGACAGGTTTTGAATACCTGCCAAGTTCATTAAAGAACAGAAAAATAGCTTGTTTAGGTGTGGAACCGGGAAGAGCAGGAGTCAGTAGTTGATATATTAGATGCAATCATACATACTTTACATGTGTTACAAGTTGTGCATTTAATCACATTTTAATTGAGATATAGTCATCTGTAAGTGCAAGTGATGCGTGGATCTTTTTAAGGTGCGTTCACACTTGGTTCCTGGTTTGAATGTTACTGTAGATTAAGTTTGGTCCCGTTCTTGTCCTGGTTTAGTCCTTTTCTACTCAGACTTTGAAGGAAGAAATGTTCCATCCATCCATCCATTTTCTACCGCTTGTTCCCTTTTGGGGTCGCGGGTGACTGGAGCCTATCCCAGTGACTTCGGGCCTTAGGCGGGGTACACCCTGGACAGTGGCCAACTTGTCGCAGGGCCAACACAGAGACATAGACATTACAGACAGTTCACGCTCACATTCATTCACAAGGGCCAATTTAGAGTCACCAATTTGTCACCAATACATGTCTTTGGACGGTGGGAGGAGCCGGAGAACCCGGAGAGAACCCACGGTAACACGGGGAGAACATGCAAACTCCACGCAGAGAGATCATGTGATGTTGGTCTGGTCCGGGAATTGAACCCATGATCTCCTTCTTGGGAGGCAAGAGCGCTAACCGCCTTTGCCACCGTGCAAGAAGAAAGAAAAAATGTAGGAAAAAAGAAGGAAGAAATGTTACTTTTTAAAAAAAAATTAAATAGCAACGATAAAGTCACTTTTATTTATGCTCACAGAGTTATTATTAAAATCCATTCTTAATAAGACAAAATCAATTCAAATTATTGTTAATGGTCAATTGGTCAATCACCTAGCTCTAATTTGGCATAATACAGTAGCAACATTAGTAATATGGAAGATGTGTGGCCCTGTTCCAATATTATTACTAACCATGTTTCCTTGTAATTCACTCGTATTATTTAGAGTTAGAATTAGGAGGATTAACTATGAAATAAAGTAGAATGTCAGATTTGTCCTTTTTCCTTGAGTAATTCTATGTTATGGCCATTATTTCATTTACATTATATTACCATAGTATTACTGATATTCCGGTCATAATACTGTTGCATAGTAGTATCAGCAGTAATAGTACGGGAAGCCTTATATTTCTTCACCTCTTCTTCTCATGTCTCTCAGTTTTACTAATGTCTCATGCCTCAGAGTGCATCGTGGGAAACCCTGCAGGGCGCCACTTTACCTTCTGACACGCTCAGAGCAAGACTTGGAAAACCATCCACCACTCAGATTCCTCTTTATGAAGAATGATAATGTGCTGAATAAATGTACCAAGCACTGCCTGGAGGAAAGGACAAAGTAAATAGCAAATAAACAGTACACGGAAGATTAATGAGGTCAATAAAATTCACTATTCTTCAAGATAATACCAGCCCCCGGCGCACTTCTTTTTGGTTATAATTACCATTTTATGAATTCTTATTTGGCTCCAAGGGCTTCTTTTCTGTGTTTAATTGGATTTTAGGATGAGACAACAGTTCACAGTGGTAGATACATTGAAATAGTGCTTTGTTGACACTTCTGTTCAGAGTCACAGCGCTGCGGGGGGTCCGCACCTACTCACTGTTGTGTGGATTCAAAGGCAATGCCTCCAGATTTAGTTTGAACAGAATGTTTTTTGTTTTTTAATGTCCATCCCAAAGTTCAATAGTAGAAAGAGCTGGGAGACACACTAATGCCTCCACCGTCCCATTAAACACCCGTTACTTCTCCACAAGAACCACAGTAAATGTCACCACAAAGATGGGACTGAACTGGGACTTCACACTTATTTTTATTTGGTCCTAAATTGAGCCCATTTTAGTCCTGATGTGGACTTAGTTTGGCCCTGTTTTTGTCCTGGTTTAGTCCTGATCTAGTCCAGGTTTAGTTTCAGGATTAGTCGTGGTTTAGTCCCAATTTAGATACAATAAGTGTGAACACACCTAAAACAGACTAGACCAGAAACGAGTACCGGCACTACAGAATAAGTACTACTACTAATGCGTCTACTACTACTTTACTAGCTTTCTATAAGAACTGGGTTTTCCACTAATATTACATATACAGTATCGGTACTTCATTAAAAACAACAACAACAACAACAACAACAACAACAACAACAACAACAACATTAGTCCAATTTTAACTTTAAGCAGCACTTTTATTGCCTGTGATCCAGAATAAACACTTTTTCAATTATTACTTACATCTGTATAAAAATAGAGATTTCTTTTTCCATGTCAGCCACTGTTCCTCAACCGCTTCCAAGTCATTTGTCAACCCAAACCAGGAAAATAAGTTTGAGAATTGTACTCCAGCAAAATGTATGTTTTTTCCTCTCTTAATTTGACCCTGTTGCTTTTGTCCTTTGTTTGTTTTCTCTATATTAGTCATTTGACTCTCTGATGATGTTTCCAGTGCATGTCAGTGAGCGCTCTGATGGACGAGCTGGGCCTCTCGCTCCAGTGTTACAAAGGCGCCAGGCGGAGGTCCCGAGCCCACAGCGTCCCACCCTCCACCTGTATGTTCTGCCAACCCCAAAGCAGCGCCACCAGAGACGACACGGTCCAGGACTCCAGCATTTGACCCCTGAACTCTGACCTGTGGAATCAGACAAACGAACGGCACTTTTACCCTTGTCATTGTGTGTTAGTCCAGCACGTGTTCAGCCGGTGTCGTGTCGTCCTGGTGATCAGCGCAGAAGCTCCTCACTAAAACCATCTCATTTCAGCATCTGCCTTTCCCACACAAAACATGGATTTTCAATAAAACATTTTTGCATTTTTCTAAACAAGTTGTCACGTTTCCTGTCTGTAAATATACTGTCTTGGAGCGAAATGTTTTTTAAAGTTACAAGTTCTGAATGCACACGTAGAGTTAATACAGAGAGGAAATGATGCAGTTCTGAATTGTCCACTAAATGACATCAAATCCACAAACATGCTATTTGCTAATTCTCTACCTCAGTGGTTCTCAAACTGTGGTATGCGTGCGTGAGCTTCTTCAGGTGGTAAGCAGATTCCAGTTCAAATGGTAGAATTTAAAGTCAAATGTATCAATATTTCATCCCCGGGTGTTTTACCTCATAAGTTTTGACCTACAATCGTCCTTTTAGCGACGCGGTTTGGATCTAGTGCTACTCGGGAGGCAATTCTCTCAGGTGGAGCTCAGTATGAAAAGTTTGAGTCTGACCTAAAATTGATTTGGAAAAAATAGATAACATTAGTTTAACTATAAAAATGACGGACTCATTTGTCATTTAAAGAACTGAATCTGTAGACGTGTGTAGTTTTAAAGGACAAACGTCGCCTCTGCAGTTCATCTGACTCTTTTTTACCCCCGTCCCACTGCGGAGCTCTCCATTAGAGCACCAGAAGTTTGACGCTGCCGATCCATCTTCTTTGTCTCCATCCACACTGCGTCTCGGGCTTCTTGTCAGTGAGGCCACATATTTGAATGTCAAACTGATTCATCAATACAATAATAACTATTACTACAATCCTGCCTCTCATATCACTAAAGCAAATACTGCTTCAGCAAATATTTATTACAACTAGAGCTCAGGTAGAGGTTTCTCAGTTCAGCTTCAGCTCTGGCCAATGCATGAGCTGCCATTGTGTCCCTGAGCAAGACACATCTCCCACCTTCCCTAAGCGTGAAGTGATTGATTTTAGTGAGAAAAACCATTGGCTTCATCCAACCAAAGTGCATTTGTGGCTTCATTAATAATGTTCCACGTCCGAGTTTGATGAATAAATAAATAATGCAATGCAACTACATAAGTATTATTTTACATTCAACTTTTCAAATACAAATACATTACACAAATTATCAATAATCAATAATAGTGACTTCCCCATCTTATTTGCAAGTTTTAGTGGTTGCATTATATAATATTTCAAACAAGTTTTGACAGGTTTTAATATTTAATATAGCTACCGTAGTCAAAAATTAAACCACTGCGGAATGTCTGTAACTAATAGTATTAGTATTAGTACAAAACGCAGTTCTCTGATTGGCTTCACTCCTGTGTCACTTTGGCATCTGAAAAAAAGCTGTTTTAAAGATCCGCCCGAAAAATAACGCTTATAAATTTGAAGAATGTGGGATTTCCAGAGCCAGGGATGAGTTCAACATAAAAAACGGTTTCAGTTTTCGCAGGGTAAAGATCTGGTACAGCTCTAAGGCATGTTTATTTAAGTAAAAGTGATCTTATAAATGAAAGCATCTATCAGTTAAAGTTAGTTAATGATTAAGTATTTTCCACCCCCTCCAACCATATCAGCATAATGATACTGTACGTAATAAATGCAGTGTTTGTTGTGCCATAACTCTTCTGGTCCAGTCTGTAGTTTGTGTGTCCTGAGAGAATTGGTTTAAGCTTTTCTTAATCTCTTCATGTATTGAGTTTTCTCTTTTTGGTATTCAGATTAATTCTGGGATTGGGCTCACTCCAATGTAATAGCGTTTGGTTGTCTCCAATCTCCTAACCCCATAATTCTTAATCAAAACTAAGGCTGTATTTTTATAGCTTGATCTAATCCATCATGAATGAGGCCGTGGATTACACGTACCGCCCTTGAAACGCAGCGGCCCTGAGCTCGGATAAAGTCCTCTGTAATAACCTAAGACCTCACCTGGACACGGGCCAGGGCTGTTGTGGCCCCATAACCTTGAGAATGACCTGGCAACCAAACCTCAACACAGGGTGAAGGACAGAGTGTGATCTGTGTTTGTTCAGATGGTTACGTATTATACTATTTAATAATCTGATCGTTTATATATTATGAAAACTAACACAAGTCCTTTGGGTAAAACTGGATTATACTTGCATTGTAGCATGTTCAGTTTTCTCTGCTCCTATTCTCAATTCAGATAAAAGTAAAACGATTTGACTGTCTTTCATGCTGCAATTAATGCTTTGTAATGACCACTTAGGCCAATAGGCATTTTATAGTCATTTTATACTACAGTCATTTTTAATACTACTCAATACAACCAGACTTTTCTTTCATGTTTCCTCTTCACGTTTTGTAATCTAACCCATACAAATATTGACTAATCAGTACAAGTATGAGCTAAATGCATTTGACAGAATTGGAGAACTTTCAAGGCGACATTGAGGCTGTTTGTGGGTAATAAAACGACTTATTTCTCTCTTAATGATCCAAATTGCTGCTTTTTTGTTTGCATTACCGTAAAGGGCAAGTTGATGAAGAAAACAAAGCAAACGCACTAAACAATACTTCAGCTACTCTGAATCTTAAATGCCACAAAAATCAGCCCGAACCTGGCAAGTGTCGTTAACATTTAAGAGGATTTCATCTTCACAGTGAAGGACACAGAAGCTCCATCCATCTCAACACAAGTCAGTCAACACTGTCAATGAAGACAAACGGCATCATTTATCCTTCTGACTTTGTCCAGACTTTTCTTTTTTAATAAGCAATGAGGGAATGCTACCCTCTGCTGGAGACAGGCAGAAGTGACACTCCTGAAACGTGCCTGAAGGAACCAAAACACCACTAATCCTGTTTTTGATGACAGAAATGTTTTATTTTGAGGTGGAAAGCTCATTAAATACACTTATCATTATGATAATACTCATTGTCTGAATGCTCAACATCAACCTTATCAATTTGGCCTATGCAAGTACATTTATACTTGACCTGTTCCTTTTTTGTCTATTTTGGGGTAAAGGTTGAACCGGTTAATTTGGTTGTTTAGTTGGTATTAGTAACTTGTATAATTTGATATTTTAAGACAAATTCCAATAAACAAGATGCAACACCATCTTTGTAACAATGCTGCATCGAGGCTTGACATCCTTTTGCTACCTATTTCTATATAAGTTATATAATATTATAATTATTATATAATGTATAATGTTGCATCTGTAAAACATTGTTTTATGTTCCAATAAACTTTCATTTTTATGTTGAAAACTGATTTTATTGTATTATTTTTTGCTGCATGGATAATGACCTGACTCGTCCCATTGTAGACAAACTGCAGACTGCCTCACTGCACAACTATTGCACAGCCTCCCGCTGGTATGAGCATGTCCATCAAATCCACACTGAAGCTATGGGCATTTTTGTGGGCTTTAGTCATGTCATCTGACACTTTTAATTGGGCTGGGGGCTGGCCAAAGGGGGACAGAGCAGCGTGCTGTTCCTCTTCTCTCACTACACTTCATTCTCCCTGTGTGTGCAGAGGCTGGATAACATGAGACGTCAACACTGATGCCCGAAGCAAAACTATTGAAATCTTATTGCGTCTTCATTCTGTAGATCGTTATTTTGGACCTGTTTTTGTCGGACTCTTCAGTGGTGCATTTGACTTTTAGCGCACAGGGATTTTTGGACCTGTTTGTTGTCAGGTAAGAATGAGCTCTTTATTCTCTCATCTTTTAATACTTTACTATAAACTACAATGTTGGACAGCAGTGATATATCAAAAGTGGTAAAAAACAATGACAGTAATAATAATACACGTTTTGATCCTACACCAAGGAAATATATATTTTTTTAAATATGATTCCTCTTTTGCTTTGTCAATTTAACATCAATTTCAAAACAAAGGCATCTTGACTTTTTCGACATGAACCTTTTAAAAGTGATTCCAAACACAGACATGATATTTCATTTGACATTTTCCTGCAATAAAACTGCTCTCCTTGATAAGAGTCTCGCCTGTGCTGAGTGCTCGGACATTAGGGGGGTTACAGGAGGCAAATGGACTGATATAAAAAGCCTGTTCCTTTACTGGTCCAGCTTTACTGTCAAAGCCCCCTAATTATTTAATCCCAGCGCTGCAGCTACTCTAAATGTGCCGTGTGACTGTCTGAGTGTTTGTGCAGGCGTGTGGTCCCCAAACCTGCAGCTGTGGCTTCATCATGTGATTTATTTAAGATTAAGATATTCTCTTTCTCTGAAAATATGACTTGAATTCAGAATCGCGATTTGGTTAGTTTTGACCATTTTTTAGATTCATTCAGTTTTCTGCAATACATCTTTGCACTTGCTTCAATGTATTTCTGACTTTAATACTTTTGTTCTAATTTCATTTCGAACATTTGTCGTTATAGTATGAAAATTAAACATACAAAATCAACCATGTCACTCTAAAAATCATACTCACAGATTATTTAACTTGACTCAACGATCAAATAAAGAAAGAAATACATAAACAAATGACTACAAGAACAAAGCTGATGTTTTTTGTCTCCTCCAGGGATAAATGATCACCTCAACCAGAAGAGTGTCCCCGGATAAATCTGAAGTTAGAATCGCCTTCAGCCTCAGTGAAACAACAGGTCAAATATTCGTAGATACTTTTGGTGAAATACGATTGTTATTTACTGTTAAAACAAAGCCAATCAGGTGTGAGAAAAGTACTACAGTTTAGGTTTTATTCATAAGGGCCGGTTATTGTTGAAAAGGTTTCAAAGATAGTAATCTGGACAATATTTTGTAAATTGAGATGTTTTGACAGTCACTTTCAATCTGAGGGTGTTTATACTGCTCTCATAGGGCAGGACTAACTTAGTACTGATGACTTTTTTACCATAGAACACTCTTGGACACCAACTCACGTCTAAGGTCGGGTTATATAAGTCTAAATGACAAAACAAAACTTCCTGGATCCTATAGGACACTGACACTGACATTATCCTATTCAGATGATAACATAAGCCACTGGGAAAGACATTTGTTTTAGAGACAAACATGTTCTTTGTGCAAACGTGAGATTGTCCTTGGTTCAGTTTTGAGCTTTGAAGTATTCAGGCTTGAGTCCTTTATTATTCTGTGTTTGGTGTGAAACATCAAGTCCTCTCTGTTTGATTGGTCAGATATTCCTGTCACTACATTGTTATTTCACAATCTTGTGGCTGAGTGCACTTTGTTTTCAGTGTACTGTACTTTTAATTTGATATGTGGCTTTACAGAGCCATTAAACATGTGCTGGTGCTGACAGTTCAACTCAAAGAAACAGTGGTGGTCTCTCCTCTCACTGAGCGCAATGAATGCATGGAGCACATACTGGACATAGTTCCCACCAAAACAGAGCCAGCTCAAGCGGCCCCGCCCCTCACACCCTATCACTTTAACTGCGTTCATTCTTTTTCACTGCCGTCGAAACAGGTGCTCCCTCTATTTCTGTTGGACCGCAGCATATTAAAAACAAGCCACAAAGCACAATCCTCCAGCTGTAAACCACGAATGAACGTGTGCTGATATTTGACTGTACCTAAAGCATGAAGCCGTGACTTCACCTGAGTGACCCTCCCATGGACAGCGCTGGCCCGTGGAGGTGTGTGGGGCTGTCAGGATGTTTTACTGCATGGGCCCCGCTCCTGGGGCAGCAGCTGCAGATGCAACTGCAGACTCATATTTCCACTATACTGACAGTGTCCTGTCGACTGATTCACTGCTCGGCTTTAGAACAGGAGCCTATATTTATGGGCAGTTAACACTTCAGTCTGACCCTCCCACCGCTCAGACCTTCTGATTTCTCTCAGGATGTGAAAGGTAAAAATAGAGTTTCCTAAGCACACCACCTGCATTTGCGTGTACAATGTTAATGATGTTATAAGCAGAAAGCCAAAAATGTGACGCAAAAAAATTACTCAAGTAAAAAAGTATTTGGTGAAACTACTACCGGTATAAGTAAGAGTAACAGTTCGGACATAACATCTGATTTATAATTTAAAGTGCATGTAATTGGAAAAAAACATGTGGTATTTTCAAAGACACAAAATGATAAATCACACCTGAAGAAGTGGCACAAGAAACACACGTCATTTCAGATTATCAACATAAAGTTTTGCTCACAAAAGTAACCAAAGTTACTCAAGTAAATGTAATAATTCTCACATATATTTATGAATTAAATGTGAAACTGTCTTTAGAATATAGCGCTCTGCAATTAAGGATCTGCAGTATAAGGCCCATGACCAACTGAGCCAGCAAAATGTGAACCTTTTTCAAATTTGGTTGTTTTTATTTCTGCCCAAACGAGTCCTGCAGATGAAACAAAATTCTTACTACTTTGTCTCAAACCAGGAGACGGAAAATCCTTGATGGAACCGATGTTTTGGGCAATGTATTGAAAATATACAGCCTAATATTAAACCCAATAAGCATAACCCGCCCCCCACTGAGCTCAGACATGGCCTATGTTTACACTTCTGTCTTGGTGGACGGTCCTGTCCTGTTGGAGGATGATCCCTCAGTCCTTGGTGACTTCATGCCAGACATACTGCACCCCCCACGGTCACTGTCCTGAGCTGAGCATGAGCACTGTATTTATCCACTTCATAATTGGCCCCATGGCCCTGGGCCGCGCCTCTAATACTCTGCTTTTAGAAGGTTGCATCACTCCAGGATTCTCCACATGTGTTCCACAAAGTCCAACAAAGGGGGGGCAGGGGCATCAGGACATTTCTGCCAGGGCAAGTGTGGGTAAAGGTGCGGGTAAAGGTGAGGGTAAAGATGCGGGTAAAGGTGCGGGTAAAGGTGAGGGTAAAGGTGCGGGTAAAGGTGAGGGTAAAGGTGCGGATAAAGGTGAGGGTAAAGGTGCGGATAAAGGTGAGGGTAAAGGTGCGGGTAAAGGTGCGGATAAAGGTGAGGGTAAAGGTGCGGGTAAAGGTGAGGGTAAAGGTGCGGATAAAGGTGAGGGTAAAGGTGCGGATAAAGGTGAGGGTAAAGGTGCGGGTAAAGGTGCGGATAAAGGTGAGGGTAAAGGTGCGGGTAAAGGTGAGGGTAAAAGTGCGGATAAAGGTGAGGGTAAAGGTGCGGGTAAAGGTGAGGGTAAAGGTGAGGGTAAAGGTGCGGATAAAGGTGAGGGTAAAGGGGCGGGTAAAGGTGCGGATAAAGGTGAGGGTAAAGGTGCGGGTAAAGGTGAGGGTAAAGGTGCGGGTAAAGGTGCGGGTAAAGGTGAGGGTAAAGGTGCGGGTAAAGGTGAGGGTAAAGGTGCGGGTAAAGGTGAGGGTAAAGGTGAGGGTAAAGGTGAGGGTAAAGGTGCGGGTAAAGGTGCGGGTAAAGGTGAGGGTAAAGGTGCGGGTAAAGGTGAGGGTAAAGGTGAGGGTAAAGGTGCGGGTAAAGGTGAGGGTAAAGGTGAGGGTAAAGGTGAGGGTAAAGGTGCGGGTAAAGGTGCGGGTAAAGGTGCGGATAAAGGTGAGGGTAAAGGTGCGGGTAAAGGTGAGGGTAAAGGTGCGGGTAAAGGTGCGGATAAAGGTGAGGGTAAAGGTGCGGGTAAAGGTGCGGATAAAGGTGAGGGTAAAGGTGCGGGTAAAGGTGAGGGTAAAGGTGCGGGTAAAGGTGAGGGTAAAGGTGCGGGTAAAGGTGAGGGTAAAGGTGCGGGTAAAGGTGCGGGTAAAGGTGCGGGTAAAGGTGAGGGTAAAGGTGAGGGTAAAGGTGCGGGTAAAGGTGAGGGTAAAGGTGCGGGTAAAGGTGAGGGTAAAGGTGCGGGTAAAGGTGCGGGTAAAGGTGCGGGTAAAGGTGAGGGTAAAGGTGAGGGTAAAGGTGCGGGTAAAGGTGAGTGCGGGTAAAGGTGAGGGTAAAGGTGCGGGTAAAGGTGCGGATAAAGGTGAGGGTAAAGGTGAGGGTAAAGGTGCGGGTAAAGGTGAGGGTAAAGGTGAGGGTAAAGGTGAGGGTAAAAGCGCGGGTAAAGGTGCGGGGAAAGGTGCGGGTAAAGGTGAGGGTAAAGGTGCGGGTAAAGGTGCAGGTAAAGGTGCGGATAAAGGTGAGGGTAAAGGTGCGGGTAAAGGTGCGGGTAAAGGTGAGGGTAAAGGTGTGGGTAAAGGCGGATAAAGGTGAGGGTAAAGGTGCGGGTAAAGGTGCGGGTAAAGGCGGATAAAAAGGCCTCACCTCCTTATAGTTTACCCAAACAAGCAGCAGATTTTCATCTATTTCTTTATTTCTAATCATGTTTACAAATGCAAGACGACTCAAACGTGCATCATTAATGTTGAGGAATGATTCATGTCGTGTTTTACATGTGTTACATGTAGTACATGTAGTAAAGCCGTACATTATGTATTAATATAAAGGACATTAGCAGTAATAAGGTAAAACACGTTAGAGATATATTTGTTTTGGTTGCCATGGACACCAGGTTTGTCTCCAGATAGGGGACATTTCATGACTCCACTTTGGGACGTTTTACGAGGCAGAGAAAGGCATTAAACACCTGTCTGTGGAGTGGGTCTCTCCATGCAACAGGGAGCATTTAATAATAGCAAATGCTACTGCTCCCAGGCCAGTGCATTCATAGACATTAGACATGACTAATGCAGCGTCTAAAGTGGCCTCCAAACTCCCCACGCTGCATCTGGCCAAGTATTGAACCTGGATCATATGTAACTCTGGCTTTATAATGCCAAAACTAACTGACTTCTGGTTTTATTTTCTAGATGTAAAAGAGGATGAAGACCTCGCGCACAATTTCCCTGGCCTTGAACGGCGCTTGCAGGTAAATATGTGAGAGTAGAGGAACCAAAGTACTACTACTTCAAACTAGAGCTGTGATCCAAAACACAAGAGTGAAAGGGTTAAGCACGTCATCAAGCTTTTTTCTGTTGGTAAAGATTACTAACACAGGCCTTTTTGTTGTTTCTTTCAACATCATTCATGTGTGAACGTGTTGTGTTCTTATATGTTTATGTTTCACTGTCATTATGAGTTTATGGTGCAGGGCAGTAAGTGCTCTTTTTGTTGCAGCCAGTGCCCCCTTGTGTCTCTCTGAGGGAGAGCGTGCAGGTGTACAGGGAGCACTGCAGGATGGCCAAAGAGTTTCATCAGGTCAAACATGAAATATCTGTCCTCGAAGACCACAAGTAAGACTTTTATACATAGAAAACATGCATGAAGTAGCATAATAGTTTAAGATATACCGTATTATATTCCTCCCTTCAGTATAAACATTTCACATTGAAAATGTAACTGTCGAGTTTTTGTGTTTAATCAATGTTACAAAGATTAAGAACAAGTACAAAAATGTCATGCATTTATCATGTTGTGTATGTTCAAAGGCTAATCATCTGTGTATCATCTGTCTGTTTGGTTTTCCCTCAAACACACTTTTATTGAATCTATCTGGTTAATTACATTCACTGTTGTAGTAGATTTTCTACAGCTAAACTCTGTTAATGAATCACAGTATCTTACACTCAGAAGAAGTTACATTTTCATGTACATGAAAAAATGCACAGTTTCCTTAATCCAAAGTAGCCTAAGCCTGTAAACCAATATCAAATGTATTCAGATATGTGTAAAATTACACCATGAAAAGAGAAAACATGTATGTATGTTGTGCTGAGTACACTCAGTAAATGTACACATGTATTGTTACTCTATATCTTGACTTCATATTAACTTTAAGCCACAAGACAAGTCACATTACACAAACATGAAAAAGAAGAATCTGTTTGAATGAAGAATGAAGAACTTGTTTGACATAAGAATGATGTTATTCACCTGGTGAGACACGCCCCTGTGCGTCATGGCTCAAAGTCAATGTTTGTGCCTGGAAATCCTCCTCTTCATGGATACACACAGGAAACTCTAGTACAAACAAAATGATTTGTCTATTCATTATTATGCTTTACAATATCTCTGTAATCTACATATGAAAATCCCCCTTTCTAAATGTGTTTACCTCTCAAACCCTCCAATTGTTTTGGGCACTTCCCAGTAATACAACCCTGACATTCAAATGTTACATGTGTTCACTTTCATAAACCATGTATGATGCTGTGGGTGGTGATCACAACATGCTCTTTCTATATATGTATCTACAATCATACATCACAGAAGCCTCTTGTTGCCTATTGATACATTTACAATGTTTAGAGAGAGAGACTGGAATAAAGAGAGCGTTTTAGAATGAACAGAACCCAATGTCCAGCAGACTCATAATCCTCACTCCTGACTCCAGATCTGCAGATGGGCCTGACCCGGTACAAACTTTGGGCTTCTGTTTGACATACAGTATGTGCGTTGCAGATCATTTAATTTATGTTTCACTTATACCATGGTGTTCTTTCACTTTCACTTATAAACTAATAGGTTGTTGTTGTTTTTTTCACACTGCAGTTTGAAAACAGGACAAAGAGCAAAGTGAATGTAATGAGCACACTTCTGGGGGTCATTTCTTGCCAGTTCTGTGTTATAGTTAGACCCCTCTCTTGTGGCTGTAGGCGTAAGCTGCTGGCAGAGCTGGTGGATGATGAGCAGGTTGCCATGGAGATCGCCCGATTGCAGGAGGAATTTCGGCGTCTGGTGGAAGAAAACCGTACCCTTGTGACGGTCCACTCTGAGCGCGCCCAGCAGCTGGAAATGCTCTGCCTGACCAATCAGATAAGGCGGGACTCCTCGTGACCTCTGACCTCCACAGGACCTGACACCTTCAGATATTGTGATGTGCTGAAAATCCATTGTCTGTGAATAAGCTACTCAAACACTGACTTATTGCGCACTTTTTGGTTCATTTTAAGGGAGTACATGTACACACATACAGTTAGGGCTGTGGGTGGGGCATCAGGGCTGTGGGTGGGGCATCAGGGCTGTGGGTGGGGCATCCCATTTGCATTCTTGGGTGAGCTGTTTTTTTACTGACTAACTAGGACTAAATAAAATTAAATAAATAGTAGACATAGTAAACATAAAAAAACCGAAATTAGTTGAATAAAACTATTGGCAAAAAGTAGATTTACACTACAAGAACTAATATTGTTAAAATAATAAAAACTAAACTTAAATTAATGAAAAGCATGATTGAAAAGTAGATCCAAGTTCCACTTTTCAATCCCAGAACTCCAAAAAAATACAAACTCAATGTCCAAGAAACATGTTTTGTTTTTTCCATGAACCATGAAGCAACGCTATAAAATGTCATTTTAATTTGAATATAAATGGTAAATTCTCCTTTGGTCAAAACTACCGGTATTATGGATTTGATACTGGTCAGTATGTGACTCTTACCCACATCTGTTTGAGTCAGACAATAGCAACATTTTGAATTTAATTTTTTTATGAAATCTTTCCCATAACTACCTGTGTGATCTAACTTTAGACCAGGACCGGTCTGACACTAAAAACAGGTTTAAGTATCATCTACTGTTAGAGTCTGTGACAGAGAGTCGAAAGTAAATCATGCTAAAAATAACCCTTAAATACAGTTTTTCTCTTTGCAGAAGTAAAACACATTTCCAGGTCTCCATTGTAATCTAATGAATGATTATTGTTTTGTTATTTCAACATTGGAATGTTATAGTTTTTCTGTGACGTAAGAAAAGTGTTTTGACGTAATAAAGACACAACTTTATCAACTACTGTGATATTCAGGTCCTGTGGAGATGAAACATGTCGTGTGATGTGGTCCAAACACTGCTCCACTGCTGGTGCTGGAATGGAGTTTATCAAAAGATAATTAAAGGCTTTAATGAGGAACTGAAAGAAGGATAATTGTTTTGAAAAGGTTGTACATTTTTGTCATGTGTGTTTTACCTGGCAGTGGAAGTGAAATCCCACAAACGGTGCATCTATTAATAAAGTGAATTTTGTTTTTTCCGATTGTGTCACTTCCTTTGTTTCATTTCTCCAAATTTGCTGAGATTTGTTGGCCACATTTCTGAATTTGTGATGAACATTATTATGAACATAATTTGAACATTTGCATGGAAAAGAGAACAACGTTATTTCCATTGAGAGTCATTTCCTGAATTATGAAAGAGTCATTTTATTTTCTAGAAACAAGACACAAAACAAACTTGTTCCTTTTATTTATTTTTACCAGTCTCAGACCATGACAGCCATGGTTATTCTGCAGTTTTATCATTACTAATATTTCACAATGCCAAATGACTGTGAGTTGCGTTGCTTGTATAAAAACTGCTTCCTCATAGTCTCAATTGTTTCGATTGTAAGACTATTTGTCATCTCTCCGTCTACCACGGCCTATTATGCTGGAATAACCCATGACTTTGGAAAATAATGTAGTAATAACACAATGAATGATTCTTAAATATATATATTATCAACTATCAATTATGATTGTATGTATTTAACACCTTAAAATACATTGTATTTGTCTTGTCCTTGTGGGAACTTTCTTTACTCTAAAACAGGGCGGGGCTTGTCTCTGACTAAACAAGGGCACATTCATTTGAAATAGGATTCACATTCTTTTGCGCAGCACTTCTCATTCCCAGAATGCTTTGTGCTTGAACCTGACAGTGTAGGCCTATCTCGTCAGAAAACACATCGCCTCTTATTTCAGATCTCCTTCTTTATCTCTTTCAATTGTTTTCTGAGAGAATCCATTCTATAAAGAGATGTTCCGGGAAACTATAGCCAACCAGACAGACGCAAGGACGGGACGGTGTTGGTTACAGCGACAACTGGAAAAACAGAACTGCTCGCTCATTGTTTATCAGCGGGATGACTCAGCGCTCACTCACAGCACACACGAATACACACAGCACACACGGCGCTGTTGTAACACACTAATACACACACTTATACACACAGCACACACACAGAGCTGTTGTAACACACTCATACACACAGAGCTGTTGTAACACACTAATACAAACAGCACACACAGAGCTGTTGTAACACACTAATACACACACTCATAGACACGGCACACACAGAGCTGCTGTAACACACTCATACACACAGCACACACAGAGCTGTTGTAACACACTAACACACACAGCACACACAGAGCTGTTGTAACACACTCATACACACACTCATACACACACTCATACACACAGAGCTGTTGTAACACACTCATACACACACTCATACACACACTCATACACACAGAGCTGTTGTAACACACTCATACACACACTCATACACACACTCATACACACAGAGCTGTTGTAACACACTCATACACACACTCATACACACACTTATACACACAGAGCTGTAGTAACACACTCATACACACACTCATACACACACTCATACACACACTTATACACACAGAGCTGTAGTAACACACTCATACACACACTCATACACACACTCATACACACACTCATACACACACTCATACACACAGAGCTGTTGTAACACACTCATACATACACACACTCATACACACACTCATACACACACTTATACACAGAGCTGTAGTAACACACTCATACACACACTCATACACACACTCATACACACACTTATACACACAGAGCTGTTGTAACACACTAACACACACAGCACACACAGAGCTGTTGTAACACACTCATACACACACTCATACACACACTCATACACACAGAGCTGTTGTAACACACTCATACACACACTCATACACACAGAGCTGTTGTAACACACTCATACACACACTCATACACACAGAGCTGTTGGAACACACTCATACACACACTCATACACACACTTATACACACAGAGCTGTAGTAACACACTCATACACACACTCATACACACAGAGCTGTTGTAACACACTCATACACACACTCATACACACACTTATACACACAGAGCTGTAGTAACACACTCATACACACACTCATACACACACTCATACACACACTTATACACACAGAGCTGTAGTAACACACTCATGCACACACTCATACACACACTCATACACACACTCATACACACAGAGCTGTAGTAACACACTCATACACACACTCATACACACACTCATACACACACTTATACACACAGAGCTGTAGTAATACACTCATACACACACTCATACACACACTTATACACACACTTATACACACACTCATACACACAGAGCTGTAGTAACACACTCATACACACACTCATACACACACTCATACACACACTTATACACACAGAGCTGTAGTAACACACTCATACACACACTCATACACACACTTATACACACACTTATACACACAGAGCTGTAGTAACACACTCATACACACACTCATACACACACTTATACACACAGAGCTGTAGTAACACACTCATACACACACTCATACACACACTCATACACACAGAGCTGTAGTAACACACTCATACACACACTCATACACACACTCATACACACACTTATACACACAGAGCTGTAGTAACACACTCATACACACACTCATACACACACTCATACACACACTTATACACACAGAGCTGTAGTAACACACTCATACACACACTCATACACACACTCATACACACAGAGCTGTAGTAACACACTCATACACACACTCATACACACACTCATACACACACTCATACACACAGAGCTGTAGTAACACACTCATACACACACTCATACACACACTCATACACACACTTATACACACAGAGCTGTAGTAATACACTCATACACACACTCATACACACACTTATACACACACTTATACACACACTCATACACACAGAGCTGTAGTAACACACTCATACACACACTCATACACACACTCATACACACACTTATACACACAGAGCTGTAGTAACACACTCATACACACACTCATACACACACTTATACACACACTTATACACACAGAGCTGTAGTAACACACTCATACACACACTCATACACACACTTATACACACACTTATACACACAGAGCTGTAGTAACACACTCATACACACACTTATACACACACTTATACACACAGAGCTGTAGTAACACACTCATACACACACTCATACACACACTTATACACACAGAGCTGTAGTAACACTCATACACACATTCATACACACACTCATACACACAGAGCTGTTGTAACACACTCACACACACAGCATGGTCCCTCCTCTGGCTCCTCCCACACAGCATGGCCCCTCCTCTGGCTCCTCCCACACAGCATGGCCCCTCCTCTGGCTCCTCCCCTCCTCACTCACACATACACATATGACTAACTCCACTCTTTAGTTTACTCCGAGTCGAGCGCTATCGGGGAATGGACTCGACTTCATTCCTGTTGTGGAATAACATGTGGGATTAACACGGAGGTCGTCCTGGTTCCTGCTCATTATATCATCAATCACCTGTGAGGTATTTGTGTGTATTTGTGTGTGTTTGTGTGTGTTTGTGTGTGTTTGGTAAATCATACCTTTGTGTTTTAATAGTCACTTTTCAAGATAGTGGAAAAGGATTTCTTTGTTTACTTTTGAATTGTTAGTTCTTCTGCATGACTTATTTATGACATTTATTTATGTTCTGGAGGAAAAATTGACGATATTTTGCCACACGGTATAACAATTTCACATAATTTTTACATTAGCTGTTTCTTCAGTTCTTCAAGTATTGTGGAACGTGTCTGTTCGTATCAGACACTTATTATAATTAAATATTATATACAGTCAAAATATAACGAGAGCCATACATATATATCATTTTTTAAACCAATTAAACAAATACATTAGCATGAATCAGTATTTCGAGTTGACATCCCTAATATCTCAAATTCTTTCATAGTGTTTCACAACTGTGTTCATTATTTTGCATATACTTTCATATTATTTTCATTTTTGCCACGATCTTTCAGTGCTACTAGTTATTTCACAATCAGTGGGGACGAGTTCTGGCCTCTTCAACATTCTGTTCTTTACGTGTGCGTTTGACATATTGTGTAAAGTAAACATGAATGTGTACGTTTGGCCTTGTTACTCGTTACTATATGACATAAAGTGAGCTGTCTGAGGTGCCACTGTTAACTGAGGGCTCTCTTTACCTAATCAACTACCACTTTACCCTTTCCCTCTGTCCCAGGTTGCCATGGCAGTCGTGGGCCGATCCCCAGCGTTTACATTCGAGTCCTCGGTGCACCCCAGTCAGATCCTGCGCTCCCTGGAGGATCAGAGGCAGCGGGACGTCCTGTGCGATGTCACGGTGTTCGTCGCCGAGGGGCCGAGCTTCAGGGCCCACCGCTCCGTGCTGGCCTCCTGCAGTGAATACTTCTCCCTCAGACTCTCCTCTCTGTCCGGGCAGAACGCTGTCGTCACGCTGCCTCCGGAGGTGAGATAAGGAATCTCAAAAACCCAAAACTCAGCATGTGATTCAAGCCCGGTTTCAATCAAAAGAGTCAGGATAAAGGTTTGGTCATCGCGGTGTTTAATGTGTTTGGCCTCATAAAGCAGGTGTACAGTCACAGTATTCTGGTTTAAAGTTATAGCCTGTGTCAGAACATTGAGTGAACAGGGAGAAACTAAATATCACTATCAAACTATGCAAATCACAGTATATATTTGTGTATTTTGTTTTTTCCAGGTGACGGCCGCTGGTTTCGAGCCGCTGTTGAAATTCGCCTACACATCCAAACTGGTTTACAGCAAAGAGAACGTTCTGGACATTAAAACCTCGGTGTCTGTCCTTGGCTTTAAAGACTGTGACAGAGCGTGTTTTGATTTCATCCTCCCCAAATTCTTCCCCAGCACCAAGGCGTGTGTGCCGAGAAGGACGTGCTGCAAGAAAAAATACAAGAAAAGTGTATCCAGAGACACTGTTGACTCAGGCGAGCGTTTGCTTCCAGACGACAAAGAGGCCAAACTTGTTGTTGACTCAGCGCAACAGGAAGTGGCGTTTGAGTTCAACAACAACGACGATTCTACGCCTTTAATGCGTGTTTCACCTGCATTCCCGTTACCGCGTGCCACATCTGTGACACCTTCACCGCCTGTAACACCTACAAATGACAATGGGATGTATATATCGAAATATCGAAAGTTCCAGATGGCGTGTGGAATAGAGAACCGCAAAAGCAAGCAAAACCCATTGGATAAATTCAACTGCAATTCGCCATGTTCCAGCAATAGTGAGAGGTGTCCGCTGAGAGTGCCCAGACCAGTTGAAGATCTGTTTGACAACACATTTGGGACTTTCCATCACGTCGCCGCAAACAAAGCAGGTAAAGCGCTCGAAAAGAGCCAAGAAGTTGAGACGCAAAAAGAAAACAGCAGAACGACGTGCAACGCTGAAAGAAACGCCAAGAGCAAAAGTGACGGTTTAGTATATGACGGGTTAGTGTTGCCGGAGGCCCGAGGGGTCAACGGGTCATCGGGTCAAGACAAAGCTGCGGCGAACGACAGCTTTGCAAAGACGGGATGTGTCGACGCTGGGGAAGAATTCATGGAGGAAGAAGACGTTGGTTTGCCAGAGGAGGTTCCAAACTGTAACGGAAGGTGGACTTTTGAAGATGGAAAAACAGCGAACACTTCCCTGGACTCGCTCGGCGTCCGGCTCAAGCTCCGGTCATCGCTTCTGCCCGACGTGGACCAAAGCGCGAGCGGATGGAACTGTCCCAGGTCGTCTGACTGTGAGGGGGCGTCTCAGTCTGGACTCTCCTCTCTCAACTCTGGAGAGGATTCAGATGCAGAATACTGTAACACGTATGTGCAAGAAAGAGCTAAACAGGTGAGCGGAGAAAAGAATGGATGACATGGATTAGATACTGAGCAAAGAGCTGACTCGTCATAGTGGGAAGTTTAATATTAACGAGGAGAACGTTGTCTGACTGTGCAGTTTAGAGTCCAACTTGACAGTTTATCTTTGGGTCTGTGCAGAACTTCTTGAATATCTGTGCCAAATTCATGAATTCAAAATGAACACTCACTGAGTTCACAAAATTAAAATTGCCAGGTGTAGTTGGTGTAATGTGTATTTCCACGTGCGACTCTGCAGTGGCATTAACAGAAGCCTAAAGCCGTGTGACCTCGTCCGTTCACTGCTCACGACTGTTAATGTTTAACACGAGTGCTGATTACAGTTGATGCCAGCAACAAGAAATAACACATATTGTTGCACTATATTATACAACCCGTTATTTTAAACCGAAGCAAAATCAATAAAAAAGAAGGATAAACATCACCCATCTCTACCAAGGCACACCACAGTATCAGTGGTGGTGTGTGAAGTGAGTCATTAAGTCATTTTAGAGATAAACTTATAGTGATATTTAATGTTCACTAAACTCTGACGCTCTTATTTACGCAATCTTCCAATCTTCAGGTGTGTATTTGTCACATTGTGTATTTGTCACATTGTGGGGACCGACATAAGTAACACTCTGGGACACGAGCGTAACGTGACGTGAACCTTACGCCTCATTATTGGATCAACAACATTTAAAGTTCAAACGCAGGTTCAAATATGTAATATAATGATCAGGTTAATGTAACGTAAGAAGCACACAACAAATACAGTTGTGTGTGTGCGTTCATCACATACAGTTGTGTGTGTGCGTTCATTAAATACAGTTGTGTGTGTGTGCGTTCATTAAATACAGTTGTGTGTGTGCGTTCATCACATACAGTTGTGTGTGTGTGCGTTCATCACATACAGTTGTGTGTGTGTGCGTTCATCACATACAGTTGTGTGTGTGTGCGTTCATCACATACAGTTGTGTGTGTGTGCGTTCATCACATACAGTTGTGTGTGTGTGCGTTCATCACATACAGTTGTGTGTGTGCGTTCATTAAATACAGTTGTGTGTGTGCGTTCATCACATACAGTTGTGTGTGTGTGCGTTCATCACATACAGTTGTGTGTGTGTGCGTTCATCACATACAGTTGTGTGTGTGTGCGTTCATTAAATACAGTTGTGTGTGTGCGTTCATCACATACAGTTGTGTGTGTGCGTTCATCACATACAGTTGTGTGTGTGCGTTCATCACATACAGTTGTGTGTGTGCGTTCATCACATACAGTTGTGTGTGTGCGTTCATCACATACAGTTGTGTGTGTGTGCGTTCATCACATACAGTTGTGTGTGTGTGCGTTCATCACATACAGTTGTGTGCGGCGCTTACTCTTCAGGGCCGCTGTGACAACAAGACAAACACTGTATTTACACTGTTCTCATTCGCAGGTGCAGTTGCCTTATCCTGTGAACCAGTTGCTTGTGATGAGCAAGAACGACTTCCAGGAGCTTTTGGACAAACAGAACTTGACTCAGGAACAGGTGGAACTGGTGCGCGACATGAGACGGCGAAGCAAAAACCGTCTCGCGGCTCAGCGCTGTCGCAAACGCAAACTCGACTGTATCTACAACTTACAGTGCGAGATCAACAAACTGGTAAGGAACACGCCGTTTCCATCCGAGTTCACGTCTGACGGTCTGATGTATTGTACAATGTCGTGTGTTTGTTGCAATAGAAAACTGAAAGGGAGAAGTTGATTCAGGAGAAAAGCTTCCTGAACCAGTTGAGGATGAAGACGTGTCGCAGTGTGTCCACGTTGTGCCAAAGAGTTTGTGTCGATGCCAATCTGCCTCCAGAGCAGCAACAACTCCTGAGCAAATACACCTCTGCTGAATGTCCTCTGGCCTCTTATGTCCCCATCATAGACTCACTTCTGTCATCGCAGCCCCGGAGCCCTCTAGTGGAAGACAAGAGGACCTGAGCGGCTCCAGCACAGACACAGTCACTGCTCAGGGACCAAAGCCTAATAATAGTAATGCTGACCCAATGAACACACACGACACTCAAGTAGAGGCTCAAAAACAACTCGTCACTCGGACCAATTATACTCAAATAACATTCCTTTTCTGTGAATTTACATTGTAGCTTTGTAGCATAACTTTTGACAGTTGACAATACTCTAATAGTTTGACAATACTTTATCTCAGAAAGAAAAAAAGTATACTTTGCAAAGCTAGTCTACAATGTTCATATTCAGACAATTGGAATATAGTGAAAATACTTAATACACCTGGATGTCTCCTTTTAATCGAAATGTTCAAGGGACTCTTCCCCAGTGTTTTTAATTCCTCACTGTATTGCCGTATTATCTCAGGGATTATGTGGCCATTACTGAGGTGTCATCTGTTGTCATCTACATGAATGAGACGATTTTAAACTGTTTGAGTAAATTCCAGTCGACCCGAGAGTCACAGATGAACACAGACTCACTGTGACGGGGCATGATTCAGCAGGGTTTAGTCTGGTCACATGTCTGCTGGTGTGTGTTATACTGACCACACTGACCACACTGACCACACTGACGCAGCGTTAAGCTCCCAGCGCTCCTCACTCACACAAACCATGACTTAACAAACGGTCACAATGGGCTGGAACACGATACTCTTTGAAATGCAGCTCCAGCACGAGACATAAGGGGAAGTACTTGTCTATTGTCTTTAAACATCTGTGGAATTTGTGGTTGTTGCGACTGAATATTCAGGAAATCATTGATAATCATTTTAAGACAGGTTTTCATTCATTCAATATTCTTCAAACATATGTAGCCTAGATATTCTAAATAGTATATAGTAAATATGTTAGCTCTTTTTTCATGTACATTTATGTTCAAAGATGCTGATCTTTTTTGTCTGACAGATTCACTCATGATCTTCTGACTGGCAATGAACTATTGTGTATTCCTGGTGCTTAGTGCCCTCTAGTGATGCACTGTATAATATGTCAAATACAAATACTTTTTTGTTCTATTTTTCTACATAAGAAAACATTAAAATCATTAAAAATAAACAAAACAATACAAATTGCATCTGTTTTCTGTTGATTTCTTTGTGTTGTAGCCTATTTAGTTTCTAGACAAAATGTTGGTGAAACATAAAGTAGATACATAAGTTTATGGAGTTTGAAGAAGGCCTAGTGAAAGTTAACTTCTTAAATCTAACAGTTAAGAATTATGTTAACTTAAAAGTCCATATGAGTCAAACAGTCCAAAGCCATCCTCAGGTCACGAGTCAAGAAACACCATTAGAGGCAGTTTTATCAAATGGACAGCAGGTGGCGCCATTGCAGCAGGGACTCTTTCATGCAGGGGGAGCCAATTATTTATTACATCCATGATTTAGTTACCTAGAAACGGGCCCAGTTTCCACCTAAATAACAGACATTCCTTTAACTCAACAGTGACGAGGACAACCCGTCGTCTCGTGTGGCTTTAAGTAAATGGCGTGTCTTCTCTTACTACCTTTTCTAGCAGCTCCGCTCCACGAGATGTGGGCGGCTTCTGTGGGTGGTTCTCTGGCATAAAGATGGAAAATAACACTGCACAATATGTTGTCTTTTGTATCTTACACTAAACTGTTACCACCACAGTGAATTTTAATTGATTTACTGCAAATGGAATCTTGCATGATATTAGTTTAGTTTTATATCATCCAATGTAGGTCTTCGTCACAGCAGCAGTTTGCATCAGATCCCACATATATACAAGGACTAGAATTAAAAGGTGGTGTGTCTTGCTAATGAGCACAATTGTAATACATTTTTAAGACCCTACACTTTGCATTCTCTTTCCACACACCCAGTGAAAAGTCTGCAATAGATTTTTTTCAACCACGTTTCAACCACTAGCACATAAACCACATCAAAATTGGACTCAAACTGGTCTTTAATTCAAAACTATTTCTGGGCTTGACCAGGACCAAGCCAAGTCTATATCTGAACCAAACTGGGCTCCAAACAGATCTCAAAAAAGGGCAAGTGTGGGCACCCTCGGTCTCAGTCCAGCCGTCCTTCCACACATTCCTAATCTCCATCCATGTCGGTCTTTACAATGTGGAGGTGACATTTGTAGGAGTTTTGGTAAGTGATGAATAAGAAGACCAAATCTAATCCCTGTGGAGAGAGAGAGGGAGCTGCGCAGTCATGTGGCGTCCTAATGAGAACCATTAAGTACTGGATCAGCCTCGGGACACACAACTATTGGTCCAAACCAGCAGTAATACAATGATACAGAAAAGCAAAGGTCAGGCAAAGGAGCAGTTTACAAATACACATGATAGAAGATGGTTTTAGCGTTAAATCAGCCCTGAGCTTGATAAAAATGATAGCTACAAGTGTGGGAAAGTATCCTAGTGGCAGGTTCTGTAGTAGCGAATTTAAACGCTTAACTTTCCATACTTTTGATGATCAGAATGTTGTATACACATTCAGTCAGTTCTTCAAAAGGGAAAGAGGTTATATTTTGGATTCAAGTTCAAGTCTTTTTTGTCCCACTCGCCCACACAAAG
Organism: Eucyclogobius newberryi; assembly: GCF_026437365.1. Lineage (NCBI taxonomy): Eukaryota > Metazoa > Chordata > Actinopteri > Gobiiformes > Gobiidae > Eucyclogobius > Eucyclogobius newberryi. The sequence continues at coordinate 8,288,304 of NW_027315779.1, forward strand.
GGACAAACGGCAGTGAGAGTTCAGTGTCTTGCTTGTGTGCACAATATAAAAACACTGTACGTGGAGGATTCATTTACACAGAATACTCTCTCTCATTCAAAACCACAATTGTCAGTCTTTTCTGCATTGTGACATGGCACTCACATGATGGCTCACTCCTCATGATGAACCAGGCCTAATCTGCGACATTCAAACCCTGCAAAGAAACCAATGTTTGAGAATTATTCTGAAATGTCAGCCATGAAAATCACCCACGGTCAACGAGGCAGAACACGACTGCGTTGTGATCATGCTGAGGAACAGTTCCAAATGCAGATTAGCTGTGGATTGCTGCACAGAGACACAAAGACACCACGGTTTGAACGTATAACCTTGGTTTTTGAAGCAACAGCACTGTGGTCCTGTCGACAGGCTTTGATTATCTTATTATGAGTCAATGAAAGACTTCACAATCGTTGGCTCACTATGACTTGTTAGAAACGTTGAATAGTTGCACACTTGAGCAGAAAACACAAAAACCAAGACTAGTTACAGCCAGGATACGTGGGTTAATGTGTCAAACAAGCATATATTTGTCATAGATTGTGAAGGTGGATGGAGTACTCTGAGTCTGTACTTAAAGGAGACATAAAAAAAACACTAGAGCTTATAAACATGTTATAACTGTGTTTGAGTGCTCACAAAATTCTCATTTACTCACTCGTATTTTCTTGTGGTTAATATAAAAATTAGACTTATTAGACAAATAAGATAAGATAAGAGTGGATCAAACTTGTGGTTTACAATTAACAACATGTAAAATCATGATCTACATATGTTATAGTTTATGTATATGTATTATACGTAATACAGTTAAATTACTCCTCTCTTAAATACAATACGTCTGAATAACTTTCCATTTTCCTCGTTACATAACATCCCTGTTTGGTAAGTTGAAGGTAAAATATTGACTCCTTGCATACTGCACAGTGTAGTATTTGGTTGACAAGCACAAAATGTTCAGTACGATTCCAGCCACCTTGGGTTTTACACAGCATTTACTTTCACATTACAGTAACTCATTAGAAGGCATTTTTATCTCCTTACACGTACATGAAGTCAGATGGTGAGATACCAAACCAAAAAACCCAAGGACTCACTCCCTCCCTGTGACACCGAACAGAGAGGCTAATCACTCTGCCACTGTGCGCCGTCCAACAAGAAAACACGTTCCCTAAAGTCTAGTTCTGTGGAGAAATGTAACAGATCTAAGGTATTCAAATGAGGACAAACGTAGCTGTATTTCGTGTTGACATTACATTATAAGACACGCACAGGTTGACTTCTTTCAGAACAGCGTGGGCGGTCTGAGGACAATGATGTACAAAAATGGAATGATAATACAAAAATAAGAACCTATGCAAAAATAGCTACACACAGCTGTCGCGGATAGTGGACTAGTTTCCATGGAGACAGATAGATAGACTTCGGCAACTCCTAATAGTTCCCCCATCCACAACTACAGTTTTAGTCTTCTTAAGAACAATGCGTTTTAAGTAGAGAAAGGAAATAGGAGGACAAGAAGCAAACAGCAGTCTATTGTGCAAAGTTACATTATAGACACATTACACGTTGATAGCAAAAGCAATTGTGCAAATCAGTAAATACAATACTATTATTCAAGTAGATCCATTGGCAACGTACACCCGCTTTCTAGATCATGCAGGACTAATTATGATCTTGTTTTACCCACTAGAGGTCTTTGTGCCAATCCCAAGTTAGAACAAATCATGTATTTTATATTGAAATGAAAGGCTATTATTCATATGCACAGTACTTACTTACTATTAACACAGACAAAAGACATTGAAAAATAATATAACAAACAATCTGAACTAACATGACTTTAATTTATCATGTAAAATATTAAAAATCTTCATAAAACATTGCTTTCTTCTTGTAAATGCCCAGATTTGGCATTCTTACCTTGATTTTCAGTTTTCAGTTACCAATATGTTCATGTCACATGTCACCTAAACCCTCCTCTTGTCACCAAACAGCCAGGTCTGTGTAGTGCCCCCTGTAGTCCACATGGGGCATGTCCCATCAATGTCCTTGTCTATTTAAGACAGCCGCTGCAGCTCATTTGTCTGTTGGAATCAATATGAGGCGAGATGGTGTCGGGCACCACAGACTTCATGATGTCATTCTCTGTCGCCATAATGTGTTTGACCAGGAAGTTGGCGGCGTCGTTAATGCTGAGGTTATCCTAAAACACAACACCAATTCGTCATATTATAATCCTCGCATTCAACAGGAAATATAATCAAGAATCAATCTGCCGCTCTTTGCACCAGGCACGGCACTAGTATAAGTAAGTAAGTAAGTAAGTAAGTAAGTAAGTAAGGAAGGAAGGAAGGAAGGAAGGAAGGAAGGAAATAAGTAAGTAAGTAAGTAAGTACATTTTATTTGTATAGCACCTTTCACAGACAGAAGTCACAAAGTGCTTCACAAAAACACAGAATAAAACAATAAAGACACAAGAAACTTACAGGGAGCAATATGCAGAATGATGTTTGTGGAAACCAGATTGAAAAGAGTCGTGAATGTCAGACTGATCAAGGAAATCTGACAATTGTTCAGAGCCCACCTTCTCTAGGATCTTGGACATGAGCGGCAGCTTTGAAATGGGTCTGAAACGTTTTGGGTCTGTCTGGCCTAAGCAGCAAATGCATCTGAAGGCCGCTCAGAAAGTTGTTCCTGGAGGGTTGGCAGCTCAAATTCTGCACGCCTAGTTTTGCTTATGATGGTGTTTTTTTCTTGCCGTGAAGGAGGCTCCAAGGACGGCGGCCGCTCTGGGACAGCTTATTTCCATGCTTTGCTTATCAATCTACTTCTCTATTTTTGACCAATTTCGTTCTTTGATTTTCTAACTTTCTGTTTGAATACAATTTTGAGAAGCAATTGCTGGTTGTGATTTGGGCCTTTGCAAAAATACATTTAATTGAAATTGGATTGAAATTGTGTTCAGGGCAAAACATGACATCTCAGTGATCGGAGGTGGAAAGAGAGGCAGGACACACATACAGTCATATACAAGACACTCAACTAAATCATTGTGTACAAGGGGGACATCAATGCTACTGCAACTACAACCAATACAACTAGTCGCTACTACTACTACTACTAC